>NC_140294.1:4847676-5242396 GCF_964030765.1 Micromesistius poutassou
ATATATATTTATATATATTTTTCTTTTTCCTCTCAACATATGGCACCTTTTACCTCCAAAATAAACAAATACACCCAAACAAGGGGAAATCATTTACAAACCAAGCGTCTATGCAGTCGTCTCCACATTGATGCACACCCGGTTGTAGTTTTAAACTTTTGTTTGGTCCTTCGTCTTGCGCATTCAACATACCTTAACAATGAAATCACCCTCATCTCACATGACCTTTTCACTTTTTACCTCTGTCCTAACAATAATCTGACATCTAAAATGTCTGCAGTAATAGCTTGGTAATACTAGTCAAGTCTGTCAAGTTACCAGGAAATGTTACCAGAAGATGTATCATGCTGATGATGATCATCTTTCTGACTCCAATAAAAATATTTTCTGGACTAAAACCTATTGAATAATTAACAAAATCGAAATATTCTCTTTATCCCTTTATTCATTACTTTTGACTCTAGAGCTTCTGTAACAAGTGAACAGTGATTCATAAACGGTGTCTCCTCTTTATTATCCCCTAGAACGACCTGATGGACGTGGTCGCCAGCATTGAGCTCTCCAAGAAGACCGTGAGAAGGATAAGAATCAACTTCCTCTTCGCCCTCATTTACAATCTGCTGGGGATTCCCATCGCTGCAGGTGATCTACACACGCACACACATGCACACATGCACACACGCATACGTACACACACACACGCATACGTACACACACACACACACATGCAAACACTTGTGCACACATTTATTGTCGAAAACTAGTGAGAATAATTCAAACTAATATCAACCCAATTGTATTGTCCTGGGGAGTGACCTTCACAGCAAATATAAACAAATGGATGTACTGCGCCCTTTTCTGAATTGGACACCTGAACACCTTATCACCTTACGGCTGAGTCTATAGCCCCGTTCCCTTGGTTTCCGGTCCTCACTAACGCCCCGGTCCCCACGCTGCGCCCCAGGTGTGTTCATGCCGGCGGGCCTGGTGCTGCAGCCCTGGATGGGCTCGGCCGCGATGGCCGCCTCCTCTGTGTCCGTTGTTCTGTCCTCTTTGCTGCTGAGAACGTGAGTATGCGTGAAGACCTCCACTCGCGCTATCCCCCTCCTACTTATTGTATGTTGTACGTTCTGGCACTTAATGTGCGCACTAATGCCGCTTTTCCACCGCCAGTACCAACTCGACTCGACTCGACTCGCCTCGACTCAACTTGGTTTGGTTGCGTTTCCATCTAAAAAAGTACCTCTTCAATGTGGGCGGGTCGTAGAAAAGAACCTCTCCACCATAGGTGGGTCGTCATTAGGTTTTAATCACGGGAGACGCGATTCCCGGGAAATCTGAATCTGATCAAGACTATTTCCTGATTCCCGGGAAAGGTTATGATGGGAAATAAAATAAAATAAAAAGCGCAATGACTGCGCGTCTATTGTTGTCATACAGTAACGTTGATAGAGGCGAAACTCGAGCCCTAGGAAAGGAACGACACTGAAACGAAACAGCGAAACGCTGATCCTCCGGAGCCGGTCCGTGGACTCCAGCCACGCCGGACACACACAACCACGCCGGACACACATAACGACGCGCGGGAAAGGAGCGACACACACGGCGAAATGCTGATCAGTGTCCCCCTCGGGAGCGGGACTCCAACCACGCCGGACACAACTTAACTTTGAGTGATTATTCCCATTGACAGCCGCTGGCCAATCAGTTACCAGCAGCCTGTTTACGTCACAAAAAAGTACCTACTCCGCTCGCTTGGAACCTCGACGGAGGTAGTACTAAAAAAAAGTACCCGGTACTAGGTACCAGGTACTTTTTTTGCCAATGGAAACGCAAAAAAGGCGTGGCGAGTCGAGTCGAGTCGAGCTGGTACTGGCGGTGGAAAAGCGGCATTATTGTATGTTGTACTTAGTTATAGTACTTAGTTGTGTAGCATCTTATCCTAGCTGTCTTTGTTGTGTACGGGGAATGGGTCAACCTAGCGATTGTAGGTGAAACATCCTTACTGTACCAACAGCAATATATTGTTTCACCTTCTTCCAACAAATGTACTTATTGTAAATCGCTTTGGACATAAGCGTCTGCTAAATGCCCTGAATGTAAATGTAAATGTAAATCAAAAGTGATTTAAACTATAGTCCTGAGGGGTATTCCATCAAAGTCGCTAACGAAAGCGGCGCTTAGTTGATTAAGCCCAGTTAGAACTAGCGCCAACTTCCACTTGAGGCTAAAGCCGTTCCACCATCGCAGTTCAACCGCACCTTGCTCAGGTTAGTTCAAACCAGGCTTACGTTATCGTGGATTACGCGCATTCACGAGATCTGCAACCCAGAACCGTGAATGTCGAATCATGGATCAAATGTCTGAAAAGGACCGAGAGGGATCTTTTCCAGCGGCAAACAGAAGCTGCTTGTGGAGGTCTATGAGGAGTACAAACATGTAATAAATGAAAAAGGGAACACCGTAACCATAAATAAAAACAGGGAGAAAAAAATCGCTGTTCTGTTCGATGCATAAGTAGTATTAGGCGTAACATAGTTTAATTGAATATTGACCATGGACTTAGACTCAGGGAGATAGTCTTGAGGAAACGTATCGGACTTGTACCCGGTCGTCCGGGGTTTAATCCCCACGCAATTAGTACTATAGGAAGGATTACTGGTGAAATCAAAGAATTTTTCATGCCATTTATTTTCCATTTCTTTGAATATTCGAAATTATGGAATTAATAAAATTAATAAAGGGAATTACAAAATGAAACCAACACCAAGAATACTATGAAATACTCTGGACGCGACCATTCACCCAACTGCTGATTCCTGATTTTGTTAATATTGATTTCTATAATACATAGATTTGTATAAAAATGTGCCACGGTAACAATAGATAGCAATTAATTTAATTTTTAATTTAATTTTTATTTGCATAATTTAATCTTAGACCCTTAGTGAAAATATATGCTGTTTGTACTTCATATATGTACATTTATGACAAAATCATGAGGACTAGGCTTGGCGGAACCTTCTGATGGTACAATTGTTGCAGACAGATGGACTTCTCTGAAACACCGCTCAAGTTAGCCTGACAGTTAACCTGCTACTGACCAGGTTAGTTTGGTGGGATAAGTTGCCATGGTTACTTAGCGGAGATTCCCTTAAGCCACATTAATGGAACGCAACTCTAGCTGAAAGAAGCCAGGCTAAGCGAAATAAGCCTGGCTTTGCGCTTTGCTTGGTTGATGGAATACCCCTCTGGTCGTTTCCCTGATTTCCCGTCTGCAAACACCAAATGTACATCTGATCTTATCTTGGGTTTCTTTTGTGTCATTTAGTGTGTTTGGTTGAGATGCAATAGCTGACAGATATATAATTATTTAGTAGGGTTTTTGGGGAAGCATTTATAGCGGCATGCACTTGGGATGCAACCTCGCATCACAAACACGCCGGGCTGATGGGGTCTGAACTGTGCGGTGGTGGCGCAAGAGTTCATATTTACGACTAATAATTAATAACCAGTACCTCCTGTTTTGGTTCTGGTGCAAATTATGGGGAATTTCAACAGAATTTCCCATCAATGCCATGTTACCATAATTGGGTCCATTAAGCAAACAGGGGCGTTGTACCCTGGTTTGAAGTACCCTGTTCTCCCTGCCACCCGTCTCCACCCACCCAGCTACAAGAAGACGTCCACAGAGCTGTACCAGTCCCGGGCCAGGGGTCACATGCGGAGCCTGCAGTCCTCGCAGATCAGTGCCCACCCGGGCCAGGAGGACCGCCGGCGCCTGGGCCCCGCCTCACTGGACCCCAACGGGCCGGCCGCCCGCCTCGAGGCCCCTGGAGCCTCGAGGGACCCAGCCTTCCCTCCTGGAATGCCGAGTAATTTAGGAAGAGGGGAATGTGTCTGAGGGGGATCGGTAGATTTGTTTGTTGTTGTTGTTGTTGTTCTTGTTGATGAAAGGTCCTGTGTGTAGAATTAAGTAGCAACTAGCGGTAGGGACGACGACCAACTCCCCCCTCCAACCACCAAACGTGTAAGGTCTGACATTCATTTAAAAAAAGCAACATTAACCCCTCTAGCCTGCAAATTAATTGTTTTATCTGTCATCATGGTTACTGTACATGTTGTAGGACATGGTGGAGGTAACAGCCTGTTTCTCAACACGTCTTCTTAATGCATCCATAGTGGGGAACTACATTCATAGACCTATAATTATGGCTTTGTGTTATACGTGTTGATCATTCATCTGGATAGCAGTCGGCGCTCCAAGCCGGTGTTGACTCGCACTGCGATCAGCGCCGTCGTATAGGGGGGAAAGGTTATGACAATTATAAGGGCCCACAGCCCGCTAGGGCCCACACACTGCCCCCAGTAGCCTCTATGACAAAATTATTATGCATACACTGAACTAATATATACTCATATGAATGAATCCGAATTAAAACAAAGCCACAAATCATACAATATTATCATTTTAATAATTTCAATAATCCCCTTGGCCCCCCCCCCCCCCACTCGATCGCGGCCGAGTGCTATTGTTGACGGGGGGTTGGATCGTGGACGAGCGCTATTGCGGGTGCGATTGTTGAAGAACAGTCAGAGGGCACTTTTTAATACGAGGCAAAAAGGGCAGGGGCTCAAGCACCCCTAGGGCCCTTTGTGTGCACCAGGCGCGATTCTAGGTTTCTTAAACATCCGGGGCTCAGTGGGACGATCGCGGGCGGACGGGATTGTTGACGGGGGGGGGGGGGGGGGCAATCAGAGGTGTAATAACGTGTTGCAAATCAGGGAAATGAGAATAAGACAATTAATAATACATAATTTACATAATAATACTCTGACTTGTTAAGTTGTTAAATGTAAAAAAGGAAACAAATTGTGTGTATTAGGGCAGCGAGCCAGGCACCGTCAAGAACACTGAAAAACAAGAACATTTAAGGTGGCAATGAATGGGGGAGAGGGGCCCACACCGATATTCTTTCAGGGGGCCCAGAATTCCTAGCAACTGCCCTGACTGCGGTACCACCTTTACCGAGGGTGTGATAGCCTTCAGGGAATAAAAGGGGATTATTGAAATTATTAAAATTATAATATTGTATGATTTGTGGCTTTGTTTTAATTCGGATTCATTCATATGAGTATATATTAGTTCAGTGTATGCATAATCATTTTGTCATAGAGGCTACTGGGGGCAGTGTGTGGGCCCTAGCGGGCTGTGGGCCCTTATAATTGTCATAACCTTTCCCCCCTATACGACGGCGCTGATAGCCTTTAATAACTTTTAGTTATCAAACAGGGAAATCAACCTAAAAAATGAACGCCACCAAAATACGGATGCATTTAAGAATGCACGCAAGTCTGTTCCGCAAGATTCCACTAAATTCTACACACTAAACCTTTAATATAAATATATATTATTTTGTATTTGAAACCAAATGTGGCCAAATTCCACTGAAATTCCACCGGAAACTTTTTATTCTCTCGCCTGGAACACATAACTTTTCATTCTCTCTTCTGGAACACTAACACAACTGTACCTGGTGATATTTGTTGAACCCTTGTTGAGGAGCTCATCTCTGGGTTGAGATGAGCCGCCAGACCAACTGGTTTGGGAGAACTAGTCTTGTATAAAATAAAAGATTAATGAATTATTATTGATTTAAGTATTGTTTCAACTTTAGTTCGGTTCTGTCTAAGCGTCCTCGAGAGGCAAGCTGTAAAAGAGGCAAAGTATACTACTCCGTATCCCTAATCCGACTCCGTAACTACAGCATTCGCAGTTCTCCGTCGGGATGTCGGATACCTACGCAATGCAATTCGCCATTGTTATTGTTGTTTTAGGCTACAGAGCTTCAGAAGATCATTGATTAATTAAATGGAGAATATGAATCAGCAAAGTCTGTAAGATATAATTAACCTTAATATAAATTTTTAAAAAAGTGTTTACCTCCCCGTCGGGGAATTGAACCCCGGTCTCCCGCGTGACAGGCGGGGATACTGACCACTATACTAACGAGGAGTGGTGAATGTCGACGACGTTCAATGTTAATCAAACATACTATCCCACGCGGATGGTTAAGCTTAACTTTCTTAACTTTTCCCATTCATTCTCAATGGTAGTTCTTAACAGTACGGATGTGATATTTCTTCGGCCACTGGTGGACATTTGGCGCTGTCCCAAGTTTCCTTTAGTCAAGATTCAAGATTCACGAATTTAGTTGTCACATGCGTAATTTGTGGAACAAAAAGCAGTGAAATGGGGATTGCGACTGCAACTCCCAGCTGTGCAAAGTTTAATAATAATAGAAAAGTAAGAAGATAGAAAACAGAAGGGGGGTGGGGATTAAATAAAATAAGATGAAAAAAGTTTATTAATTATGGGGGGAATTATGCATTCATTGTCCATATGGACAATGATGAGGATGAGGATGAGGATGTCCGTATGGCTTGGGGGAAAAAACTTCTTCGTAGTCTTTCTGTTCTGGCCTTTTGAGATCGAAGCCGCTTTCCAGAGGGCAACCATTGAAAAATGTTGGCCAGGGTGATGACAGTCCTTTAAAATAATTTTTGCCCTTGACAGGCAGCGCCTAGTATAGATGTCCTGAAGTCCAGGAAGTGCAGTGTTGGTGATTTTCTCTGCACACCTGATAACTCTATGCAAGGCCTTCGTATCCTGAGAGTTGCTATTTCCGTACCAGGTTGTGATATTTCCAGAAATAACAGACTATTGTTGCTGAGTAGAATGTTTTCTGCAGCCGCTGTCTTGCTTTTTTCACTTGGTTGGAGATGTGTGATGTCCATGAAAGGTCCTCAGAGATGACTACTCCAAGATATTTAAAATGGCTCACTGTCTCCACCAGGGCACCATGAATGTTCAGTGGTGTGTGATGTAACCTCTGTTTGTCCCTTCTAAAGTCAACCACCAATTCCTTGGTTTTGGCAGTGTTTAGTACAAGGCTGTTGTCATTGCACCATGATGTCAGCATCTTAATTTCATTGAGGTAGGCTGTCTCATCGTTGTTGGAGATGAGTCCAATCACTACTGTGTCATCCGCAAAATTGACAATGGAGTTGGAGTTGTAAATGGCTGTACAATCATGGGTGTATAGGGAATAAAGCAGGGGACTTAAAACACATCCTTGGGGGGCACCAATGTTGAGGGTGACTGTATTTGACACACAGCTCCCAATCTTCACCGCCTGTGGCCTATCCATCAAAAAGCTGAGAACCCAGGAACAGAGAGATGTATTAAGTCCTAGATTTTTGAGCTTGGTGACTAAAATGTTTGGCACAATGGTGTTGAAGGCTGAGCTATAGTCAATGAACAGCAGGCGTGCGTAATTCCCCTTCCCTATGTCCAGATGGGAGAGAGTGGTGTGGAGAACATGGGATACGGCATCAGCAGTACTCCTATTGGGTCGATAGGCAAACTGAAGGGGGTTTAATGAGCAAGGTGTTGATGAACATATCAAATCTTTTACCAGTCTCTCAAAACATTTCATCACCACTGATGTCAAAGCTATAGGGCGGTAATCATTTAAGCTGGCTGCGTTGGTCTTCTTGGGCACAGGAATAATGGTGGATCTTCTTAGGCACCTAGGAACTACAGATTGGGCTAGAGACAGATTGAAGATTGTTGTTGGTTGCACACTGGTGCAAGCTGGTCAGCACATGATTTTAACAACCGCCCAGGAATGCCATTTCTGCTTTATTTAGGTTAGGTTATTACAATGGTCTTACCTGTCAACATTTCTCGCTGACCTTAATGTAGCATAGGCTTACACTTTGTAGCAACTTGATGGTAACAAGCGACACTGCTTCAAAACTGAAGTGAGTATGAAGTGAATATGAATTACTAGTATTGACGATCGATTTGATGTAGTAGTCATATGCAACGTTAACGTTGTCGATCAATCTACTCTTGGTCTGTTATTTGCTGTGTATCATCACACACACACACATAGGTCTTATGTACTAGTAGGCCTACTACCAATGTTTGAGCCTGTTTAACTTACTGTCCTATCAGACATCAATCAATGACATGGTGTCATTAATTATTAGTATTATCATCTGTTTTGTTGTTTAATTCTTTTTCTATCCTCTTATTTCCTTCTCTCCTACTATTTCTCTCCATCTTTCTAGCAGCCTTTTCACCCCTGACATTGTGTGCAGCTCCTGACCACCCAACGCAACCCCTTACATTGTGTGCAGCTCCTGCAACTCACAGACACAAAGCAGTGTTTATTTTAGCCAGCATGAAGGTAATGGTTATCTTCCCGGGCAAGGTCAAGGTTTCTTTCCAGAGAGGGCCGACTGGGTATTTGAGGCAAGACCCATCAGTTGAGGCTAAGAGGATTAAAGACCACCCTGACCTCCAGGACAAGTCAGCGCCCCAGAATGAAGACCGGGTGAGAGACAACGCCAGGTCTGTCGTATTCATGAGAGGGGGGGATATGTCAGACAAGCAGGAGGTGCTTGGGGAGTATGTTCTGCAGTTTGGGAAGTACAAGGGAAAGTTATTCCGGTGGCTTGCGGATAATGATGTAGGGTACGTAATATACCTCATCAAGAAGGTCAGGGAGGAGGAGAGAGCAGGCCAGTTTAAGCCAGATGGTCCCAAGAAGGACAGCTTGTTGTCACTCCTGCAGTACAGCTACAGCTTCCAGGAGATCAAGGACCTGCTGCTGTATCTGGACAGGTAGTAACACCACCGGCTAAGGATGACGGGGACAACCTAGTCAGTTTTGGGGTTCACACGAAGAGGACGTGGAGGGATGTTTGGAAGCAGAGAGACGATGGATTTTCTGCGTTTATCCTGCGACAGCAGTGTACGACAAGACAGCAAAATGTTTAGGCTCCAGGAATACTTGAAGAGGCAGAGTGCTTCTGAGGGACGTGCTTCCTCAGGGCATGCAACATCTGCCTCTCATTGCCCAGGTTTGTTGACAATACGTTATAAGTGAAGTTATATTTAGTCAATTTAGAATGTTGGTGTGAACTCACTTATCTTTGCCTTTGTTATAGCTTTCACAGAAATGGAGGATGATGATGAGTTGGAGAGGACGATGCCTTGTGAACCTGAAGTTGCCTGACGTGAAGCTGCCTGCAGTCTTTGATCCAGTCCTGATGATGGAGCTGAATAAGCTCTCTGAAGTGCTGACAGGTCATGCCAAGTACCTTGCCTTGCGTGTTTCACACACTGACACAGGAGAGAAGTGTTTGGACTCCAGTATGTAGAACCTGGCTGTCGTCCTGTCCCACTGGACTGGAGCAAGCACAAGACCCAGAGGGTTCATGTTGCAGGAGAGAGAGAGCACCACTCCTCAGAACCGTCTCTTCTCAGTGAGACATTCACTGAAGACCCATCTGAGGAGACGAGGGAGGAAGACTGTGCTCCGGTATGTTCTACATAATAATGTAAAAATATGTATTAAGTGTGAGTGGATGTATAATGTGTATATTATTTTGACTAATGTAAATTGTTGATTACCCTATCTTTCAGGGTGATCTCTTTGGTGTGACTTCCCTTGGCTCACATGCAGTGGCCCAACCCTCATTCATTCAATTGAATTCTTTCCCCCTTAAAAATACTTTAGTTATTTTGATGTACAGTAAACTTAGTAAAATGGAAATGACTTGCTTCTCTCTCTCTCTCTATCTATCTATCGCTCTCTTTCAGATCTCCCAGTCCCAGTGACGCCACCGATGCCCCTGTCTGCCTCTCCACGTGCTGCACGCACAGGTCCAGTCAAGGCAGGCGGCCTACTTTTTGTCCTGGACCATTCCTGGTGGACACAGGCGATGAGGGATGCCATCGATGGCCTTCTGGCAAAGCACCATGGCCAGAAAGACCTCCTCACCAAGGTGGATGCAGAGTATGCTACTCTTGTGCTTGCTGCCTCCAGAGATCCTAACAACCTGTTACATCCAACCACCAAACAGCACATCTCATGTGAAACACAAGGCCAAGCTGATGAACACAAGTTTGTGTCTGAACACCAGTCCAGAGAAACTCCTTGAGACACAGCAGCTGTGGCATCATCTCACAGAGGGTGAAACTGTTTGTGTCCCAGTGGTAACCCTCCCACCTGCACCTGTGTCTCAAGAGTCCTCTCTCACAAAGGCCGAAATTGAAAACCTGGTCAAAGAGCTTGTGCAAAAGCAGCAGCAACAGCAGCAACAACAACCAGCAGCCTTTGCCAAAAAGAAGTAGGCACTGTCAGACCTATGTAGCAGAAGGCCTTACTGATCCTCGCATGACGTTTGTTGACTTTGCTGGCACACCTTTTTTCAAGAGAGAGCTGGAGGCAGCAAAGCAGCGGCCTGGCGGGTAGAGTCTAGGCGGGTAATAGAAGAGCGGGGAAAGAGAAAGGCCATGGAGAAGCATCCCATTGGTCGCCTGTGTAGGTTCTGCCACAAGCCTATAAAACAAGGCCCAGGCAGTGGTCATATACACACTGGGTTCCCTGGTGTGACTGGGAAATATGTGTAGTGTCCTGCCAAAGTGTTTAGCCAGTATCAGTCAGAGGGGATGACTTCTGAGATGACTTGGGAGGATGTCTGTCAGTCTCCCTTTTATGACTCTGAAAAGGAGAGGTGGGTGGCAGAAAAGGGAAGGTGATTGCATGCTTTGGTTATTTATTATGTTTATTCTTTTGCACTGTTCAGATGCTGGAAATGCACTACTTTTAAATCAGGTTTGACCACTTTTAGCTATTCAATTTGGTTCATTTAGTTTTCAATTTTGGTTAGTTCAGTTTTTATTTTATTGTGGGTATTTACTGATCAGATGCTGGAAATGCACTACTTTCAACGTCTACCTTAATTCACTTAGTTAATTTCTATGTCATTTTTGTTTTTCATTTAGTTCATTTTATTTTAGCTATTTAAATTACATAACTATTTACATTACATTGATTTGTTTCTAGCAAAATACATTTTTTATTGATCTGTTTATTGTGACTGAGCTGTTTACTGGTGTGTGTGTGTGTGTGTGTGTGTGTGTGTGTGTGTGTGTGTGTGTGTGTGTGTGTGTGTGTGTGTGTGTGTGTGTGTGTGTGTGTGATCAGATGCTGGAAATGCACTATTTTTATTTGTATATTTTCACAATATCATGGCTGTATTATCCTGCTAAGAGTGAGAGTGAGAGTGAGTGTGATATGTGCTTATTTTGAAAGAAAACAAGTTTAATACAACCCTTGAAACTTGAAGCTTGACTCTTGGTGTATTTTTCAGTTAATGCTATTTGCTGATTTCCTCTGGTTTAGGATTTAACCCTTCACTGTTATTTCTCACAACAACTGTACACAGTTTGATATTAGCACTTCAAAGCCTTATATAAGCACTTAGAGGCCTTACTGATTGAAGTTAAATGTTTTATTTGTGTAAAAAACAGCTCCAGCTAAAGGTAAAAATAACATTCCCGGCACACCGTCATTTTCTTTCTCTCTTCTGATTGGCTAGTCAGCTGGCCCGGTCTTGACAGGCGGGGATACTGACCACTATACTAACGAGGAGTGGTGAATATCAAAGACGTTCAATGATATGACGGGTTTCGACATCTCCAAAATCTTCTCTTGTGACTGTTTTTGCAATACATGTAAAAAACGTAAGAAGTGAGTGAGCCTGAATAACATATTACCAACGGACAAATAAAGAATGGATTGTGAAGACCATGAAAAAAAAAAGCACATGTTTGACTCTGATATTTAACGTAACGTTAAAACAGATGGTTACATTACATATTTTTTCTTAATTTATCACTTATGCTTTTGTTTTCTTTCAACTCAACTCAACTAGCGATATTATCCGTCCTGATTTGAAAGAATAAAAGATGCTTGCATTGGCCGGGAATCGAACCCGGGCCTCCCGCGTGGCAGGCGAGAATTCTACCACTGAACCACCAATGCTTTGCATGCCACATGATGCTCACATATCAAAATTATTCCTATCTCATCCGGCATGTCGCATAACAGTGCAACACGTTCAAGTTGCTCTTACGCTGCACTGCCGGACGAGCACTTTGGTCACTTTGGTGTTACATTAATAGGCAGCAGCCTTCGTTGCGGATAAATTGAGCAAGATTGATGCCCGTGTTGCGTGAACAACAGACGTCCTCGGTTTCCGGGGCAGTTCAGTGACCTGTCCGCGGCTACTGCTGTCCCCGTAAATGTCCCCGGTTTTCACTGTGGAAAGATCCGGGAAGATCCGAAATTGGACCAAAGAAAAAACGAAAATGTTGACCAGACGACACGTAGGCCTATAGTTGCGCATCCTACTCGCACAGGCTAAAGCCAGCCAGAGCAAGCGCCGCTCAGCCCAGAGCTCAGAGAAGAAAGAATGCCCATCTAGAAGGCCCATATTTCTGATCTTTTGATGGGTGGAATAGCTGCGCGGTAGAATATTTAGCTTTCGCGAGAGGCATCTACAGGTACGCGATTCTTTCATGGTATTCATGCATTCATTCAGCCAGCTATAATACATAGGCCTACACCAGAAATATCATCGATTGGATAATCGAACCAACGTTGTTTTTGTAAGTGTTACCGGAGTCGGGGAGCTCGCCCTATTTGAGCAAAGGGTGGCAGCTGTGATAGAGGATCGGCTCGTTTTTGGCGTGGTCCCGCCAGCCGAGGGGGATTCCGACTTCCAAGAGTATAGCTATTGGAAATCTGAAACTACAAAAATGGAGCTAGGTAAATATTACACAACGTTAAACATGTTTTTTTTTTCTTTTTTAATCGTTATACACTTTCTCCTGTGGCTGATAAGCCTGATAAGCTGATAAGACATCATCATGAGCCAAAAAATCATAATAGTCGCGGAACACCCGTTCATTTATCAATATCTTCTAACAAGGCCAACACTGCCATTGTCAACCTATCGATTATTGCCACATTTTGCGCATGCTTTTATATTCTCATTTATTTGGATGCATGCTGAGGATAGTTTGACAACCAAGGTGTCAATAATACGTACATAATTCGAAATCGACCGACTGGTTCATTGATGGATTGATTTTAAGTAACAATGGCTTGTGCTTACTCCACGCAACATCAAATAATAATATTGCAGTCAAGAAATCCACAACAAATGCATGAAGAGAGATCCATTAGCCCAGATGTCATGCGTGGTTCTGAAAATATGTAACGTTTAATAAACAAGCCATCATCAGTGTAACACATTTCAAGACATATAATAGTTAAGAGGTAATATCCTCACATAGCCACAGGGAGCAGCACCGAACACATATAATAGTTAAGAGGTAATATCCTCACATAGCCACAGGAAGCAGACTGAGCACATAAATAATAAAAGCTGTAACACATAGTATATGTATGTATAGCACATAGTCACAAGGGGGCAGCAGCAGATCACACATAAATGAAGTGGGCAGGTTTAAACGTCGTAGAAGACGCCCACCTTTACCTACCTATTTAAACTCTGACTTAGCTTTTTAACAGGAGAATCTCCTGGGCAGCGTATCGTTTTAGATATTCAGCTTGGAGACACTCCACGCATGTTATATACAATTCCTCTCCTTTTGTTTCATAGACAATTAGACCAAAACCTTTACCAAATAAAGTGAGTTAAAAGCGATCTTGTTTCAGCTATCTTTTCTGGATTAAAAGAACATAACGTCACTGAAAATAATAGTTGTCAGTATCCACGCCTGTGAAGTGGGAGACCGGGGTTTAATTCCCAGACGGGGAGTAAGGGAATTTTACTCAGTCCCCAACACATTCAACCTGACGTTATTTAAGAAGCATGAGTTGTCTGTGAGCAAGACACAGCCTTTGATTTCTGTGACAAGTTGAACGAAATTGACTACTCTGGTACAAATTGTACTCAGTGTCAGGATGGCCGAGCGGTCTAAGGCGCTGCGTTCAGGTCGCAGTCTCCTCTGGAGGCGTGGGTTCGAATCCCACTTCTGACAGACATTTTGAGGACATCACCATCATGATGACCTTATAGTTTCCAAGGATCCGCAAAGTTAGGTTCAACCACTGCGGCTACATGTTCCGCAAGTGGTGACATCACACACAAACGGCATGTTTGAGATTCAGCAGCTGGTGCACTCCAATCCAGCTCAGATACTGTTCTAACGCTGCAGACCAGGTCCTCACTTATGAAAGGCGAGAATTCTACCAATGAAAAACTAAGGCTTGCTAGCTTAAGAATTTGTGCTCCCAGACTTGAATTGGTCAGACTCAAGTTTACACCTGTAGATGTCAAAGTTCTTACTCATGTCGAGGAATGTGCTACTATAGAGTTCCTCATTAGTATAGTGGACCGGGAGACCAGGGTTCAATTCCCTGACGGGGAGTAAGGGAATTTTACTCACAGTCGCGAAAACATTCAACTTGATGTTATATAAGAAGCATGAGGTATCTGTAAGCAAGACACAGCCTTTCATTTCTGTGACAAGTTGAACGAAACTGAAACAACGTACCACTCTGGTACAAATTTTTATCAGTGTCAGGATCGCAGAGCGATCGTCTAAGGCCGCAGTCTCCTATGGAGGTGTGGGTTCGAATCCCACTTCTGACAGTACATTTGAGGATACCTAACGAAAAGCGAAATCACCATCATGTTGGCCTTTTGATTTCAAAGGATCCACAAAGTGGATCCTTTGAAATCAAAGCCTCTCCTGGAACCGTCACCTTATCGTGGTGGAGAGGTTTGCGTGTCCCTGTGAACCTGAGGGCTGTGTTGTCTGGAGCCATGTGCTCCTGGTAGGGTCTCCCATGGCAGAGTGGTCTCAGGTGAGGGGCCAGACTAAGAATGGTTCAGAAGACCCCAATGAATAAACTAAAAAGAGGAGGAGAGACCCTGCCCGGAGGAAGCCCGGGGCCCCCGTCTGGAGCCAGGCCCAGACGGAGGGCTCGCCGGCGAGCGCCTGGTGGCCGGGTTTGCCACGGAGCCCGGTCGGGCACAGCCCGAACAAGCTACGTGGCACCCCCCCCCTCTTCGCCCTGTGGGCCCACCACCTGCAGGGAGACCCGCTGGGGTCGGGTGCGCTGCCACATGGGTGGCAGTGAAAGGCAGGGGTCCCGACGGACCAGACCCGAGCGGCAGAAGCTGGCTCTGGGGACGTGGAACGTCACCTCACTGTGGGGAAAGGAACCGGAGCTTGTGAGGGAGGTGGAGCGCTACCAGTTAGATCTGGTGGGGCTCACCTCTACGCACAGTCTCAGCTCTGGTACCGTACTCCTGGATAGGGGTTGGACTCTATTCTTCTCTGGAGTTGCCCAGGGCGTAAGGCGCCGGGCGGGTGTGGGGATACTCATAAATCCCCGGCTGAGCGCCGCGGTGTTGGAGTTTACCCCGGTGGACGAGAGGGTCGCCTCCCTACGCCTAAGGGTGGTGGGGGGGAAAACTCTGACTGTTGTTTGTGCGTATGCACCGAACAGCAGTTCAGAGTACTCGGCCTTCTTGGAGACCCTGAATGGAGTCCTGTATGGGGCTCCGGTAGGGGACTCCGTAGTTCTGCTGGGAGACTTCAACGCCCACGTGGGCAACGATGGAGACACCTGGAGAGGCGTGGTGGGGAGGAACGGCCTCCCTGATCTAAACCCGAGTGGTCGTCTGTTACTGGACTTCTGTGCTAGTCATGGATTGTCCATAACAAACACCATGTTCGAACATAAGGGTGCTCATAAGTGTACCTGGTACCAGAGTACCCTAGGCCGAAGATCGATGATCGATTTCGTGATCGTGTCAGCTGATCTGAGGCCTTATGTTTTGGACACTCGGGTGAAGAGAGGGGCAGAACTGTCAACCGACCACCATCTGGTGGTGAGTTGGATCAGGGAATGGGGGAAGAGTCTGGACAGACCTGGTAAGCCCAAACGGGTAGTGCGGGTGAATTGGGAACGTCTGGAGGAGGTTCCCGTCCTAGAGATCTTCAACTCACACCTCCGGCGGAGCTTTTCTAGCATCCCTGTGGAGGTTGGGGGCATTGAGCCAGAGTGGGCGGTGTTCAAAGCCTCCATTGCTGAAGCTGCGGTGGTGAGCTGTGGCCTCAGGGTCTTAGGTTCCTCAAGGGGCGGTAACCCTCGGACACCGTGGTGGACACCGGTGGTCAGGGAAGCCGTCCGACTGAAGAAGGAGGCCTTCCGGGGTATGTTATCCCGGAGGACTCCGGACGCAGTTGCAGGGTACCGGCGGGCTCGAAGGGCTGCAGCCGCTGCCCGGGTGTGGGAGAAGTTCGGAGAGGACATGGAGAAGGACTTTCGGTCGGCACCAAAGTGTTTCTGGAAGACCATCCGACACCTCAGAAGGGGGAAACGGGGAAACATCCAAGCTGTGTACAGTAAGGGTGGGACTCTGTTGACCTCGACTGAGGAGGTAGTCGAACGTTGGAAGGAACACTTTGAGGAACTCCTGAATCCGACTAATACGTCCTCTATGATGGAGGCAGAGCTCGAAGTTGATGGTGGTTCATCGTCAATTTCCCTGGTGGAAGTCACTGAGGTAGTTAAACATCTCCGCAGTGGCAAAGCCCCAGGGATTGATGAGATCCAGCCAGAAATGCTAAAAGCTCTGGGTGTTGAGGGGCTGTCTTGGCTGACACGCCTATTCAACATTGCGTGGGAGTCGGGTACAGTGCCAAAGGAGTGGCAAACCGGGGTGGTGGTTCCCCTGTTCAAAAAGGGGGACCGGAGAGTGTGTGCCAATTACCGGGGTATCACACTTCTCAGCCTCCCTGGGAAAGTCTACTCTAAGGTGCTGGAAAGGAGGGTTCGGCCGATTGTCGAACCTCAGATTGAAGAGGAACAATGCGGTTTTCGCCCTGGACGTGGAACTACGGATCAGCTCTTCACTCTCGCAAGGATCCTGGAGGGGGCCTGGGAGTATGCCCATCCGGTCTACATGTGTTTTGTGGATTTGGAGAAGGCATATGACCGGGTCCCCCGGGAGAAACTGTGGGAGGTGCTGCGGGAGTACGGGGTAAGGGGTTCACTCCTCAGGGCCATCCAATCTCTGTACTCCCAAAGCGAGAGCTGTGTCCGCGTTCTCGGCAGCCAGTCAGTTCCGTTCCCGGTGGGTGTTGGCCTCCGCCAGGGCTGCGCCTTGTCACCAATCCTGTTTGTGATATTCATGGACAGGATATCGAGGCGTAGTCGTGGTGGGGAGGGGTTGCAGTTCGGTGATCTGAGGATCGCATCACTGCTCTTTGCAGATGATGTGGTCCTGATGGCATCATCGGCCTGTGACCTTCAGCACTCACTGGATCGGCTGGCGGCCGAGTGTGAAGCGGCTGGGATGAGGATCAGCACCACTAAATCTGAGGCCATGACTCTTAGCAGGAAACCGGTGGATTGCCCTCTCCGGGTAGGAAATGAGTCCTTAGCCCAAGTGAAGGAGTTTAAGTACCTCGGGGTCTTGTTCGCGAGTGAGGGTACGATGGAGCGTGAGATTGGCCGGAGAATCGGAGCAGCGGGGGCGGTATTGCGTTCGCTTTACCGCACTGTTGTGACGAAAAGAGAGCTGAGCCGCAAGGCAAAGCTCTCGATCTACCGGTCGATCTTCGTTCCTACCCTCACCTATGGTCATGAGGGGTGGGTGATGACCGAAAGGACGAGATCGCGGATACAAGCGGCCGAGATGAGTTTTCTCAGGAGGGTGGCTGGCTTCTCCCTTAGGGATAGGGTGAGAAGTTCAGTCATCCGGGAGGAACTCGGATTAGAGCCGCTGCTCCTTTGCTTAGAAAGGAGTCAGTTGAGGTGGTTCGGGCATCTGGTAAGGATGCCCACTGGACGCCTTCCTTGGGAGGTGTTCCAGGCACGACCAGTGGGGAGGAGACCCCGGGGAAGACCCAGGACTAGGTGGAGAGATTATATCTCAACACTGGCCTGGGAACGCCTCGGGATCCCCCCGTCAGAGCTGGTCAATGTGGCCCGGGAAAGGGAAGTCTGGGGCCCCCTGCTTGAGCTGCTGCCCCCGCGACCCGACCCCGGATAAGCGGACGACGATGAGGATGATGAGGATGAGGATCCACAAAGTTAGGTTCTCCCACTGCGGCAACATGTTCTGCAAGTCCTCACACAAACACCATGTTGAAGTTGTGGTTCAGAATTGATCTAAATGCAACGGCATTTAAATGTAAACGGCCTGCATTGGCCGTGAATCGAACCCGGGCCTCCTGCTTGGCAGGCGAGAATTTTACCTCTGAACCACCAATGCTTAAATGTGGTGTTATGCTTATATGTAGTGTCAAATCCGCCCGACACACATTTACACCCGCAGGACTCAAAGTCCTTGCTCACATCAAGAAATACTAGAACGCCACAGCTCCTCATTAGTACAGTGGTCAGTATCCATTGGTCATGCGTGCAATCAAGAATGTGAATATTAGTCCTTTTACTCAGTCTCAACACAACCAATGGAGGGGTTTTCTTGAAGGAGAATGTGTCTCTGGCAGGCGGGTAGCCACATAAGGGCCAACTTGGGCCAGTGCCACGATGATTGACAGCTGGCCCACCCTATCAGAAGTGCAAAATTGGCAGTTGGAAATTCCCAAAACGACTTGCTGGAGTCTGCCGCAGCTTTGCTATTGTGTAAAATAAAAAGTGTGTTAAATCTGTAAATTTTTGTTAATAAAGTTGAAGGGTCAACTGTGAGAGAGACTTCTCCACAATGAACATGATGAACTGCATACTCTTCTTAATTAAAAATATTTTCATTAATTTGGCTAATTGTAGTTATCTTCATTTTCAGGTCAAATCAGACCTTTGTAACAGGCTGCAAGGAGAGCACCTGCCTGCCTGAGGGTCTCAATCAATGGGCCGAGTCCAGAGGCATTTAATTACCAAAGGGCATTAGAGCTGTTTTTCTCAAAGCCCAGGAAAATCAAATGTCTGAATTCGGGGTGCAAAGTTTGTAAATAGGGATGATGGGATTGATTATTTATTATTTTATTTTCTAAAAAATAAACTAGTTCAACACAGTTAACCACATTTGCTTAATTTCTTTGATGGCTCAGATGTATGCTCTAGTTGATTTTGTGTTTTCACCATTCGTATCTATACAACCAATGTGTTTATGATTAAATTGTTTACAAGAGCACACAGGTCTTCATAGATCTAGCCTCTTAATTTTGCTTTCAAAGTGCACCAGATTGATGCATTTAACTTTAAAATGTAAAAAAAAATCTTCTGGGGAAGCATGCCCCCGGACCCCCCTAGAGGATCCGAGATCCACCCACCATAGTCTCTCAAAAACCTGTGGGAAACACTGCAATTGATTGTAACCTGTTCAGCCCTACACGCTGCATATTCAAACCTGGGGCAGGCAACAGTGGGCGTAACATTGTACTTAGGCATTTTATTGACCCAGCAAAAG
Source organism: Micromesistius poutassou (assembly GCF_964030765.1). Lineage (NCBI taxonomy): Eukaryota > Metazoa > Chordata > Actinopteri > Gadiformes > Gadidae > Micromesistius > Micromesistius poutassou. The sequence continues at coordinate 4,867,021 of NC_140294.1, forward strand.
GATATAAAATGTTGAAACTCTAAAAATAAACCTACTACTGTTGAAGTTGACAAAATGGTGTCAAACTGGCTCTCATCACCAGTGAGTAAAATGGCTTCTACAATACTAGACACTAACAATTAGAAATTTGTCATTTATCAAATAGCAGCATTTGTAAACAGAATCAGGACAATGATGTCATTTATCAACTGTCAAGACATAATTTAGATGTAATCTAAATAACTTAATATAACCAATGGCAGATGCCCTGTGAGGCAGGCATTTTACCTTTAATGACGCCCACTACTTCAGTCAGCTAACCTTGTGTTCTCAGGAGTACTCGCTGTACTCTCTCCAGCCCTGTTTGGAGAGACTTGGTCACGTAGATCTTGGAGCAGCTACCCCAAATTGATTGCAAAACATTTTCGACCAAAAATACCATGGATAGATATGTGTCCATATTATTCAAATCTAATTAAGACATTTCGTCAGTATAAAAATCATAACTAGGACTTCAAGCAGCCCCGGGAGGAGGTATTCACAGCACACACTCCGCCTTACCCAGCGGCTGCCATTTTTAAGCCATTCTCATGGACAGTCATGTCTCCAACATGTCTTTGTTCTTCAGCACCAGGTCAGTTTAATTTGTTCAATCTAAACAACAACTATCCTAAAACTTAAGGTGGACATGAGACCTAACTATCTTTTTGTGACGCAGAAGTACCTTTTAGTATACTCTTCGACACCACGACCAATGGCTATGGGCGGCGAGGTGTGTGTGGATGTGTGCAGTGCTCTGGGCAGCTGTTGACTATAGTGTCCAAGACAGGCTTAAGATTCTCAAAGACTTATTGTAGTATAACACAACGGTGTGGGTGAGGATGTGTTCTGAGTCGTTCTGGATGGCTGTTGATTTTGATGATCTCGTACGAGGGGGGGGGGGGGGATCATCAAAATACCCCCTCCCAAGAAGTCTCAGACCAAAATAATTTTTTGTTAATATTGACATTTTACATTTTTTCTTGAACTGTTATGTTGTTTTTAATCCAGGAAAGGCCGCCGAGACAGGATTGCTTTTAACTCGCTTTATTTGGTAAAGGTTTTGGTCTATTGTCTATTGTCTATGAAACAAAAGGAGAGGAATGGTATATAACATGCGCGGAGCGTCTCTAAGCTTTATATCTACGATACGCCGCCCAAGAGATTCTGCCTCCCAAAAGTTCAAGTCGTGTTTATTAGTGGTGGCTCGTTCGTCAACGAATCAGTTCGAACGAACAACTCTTTAAAACGAACAAATCGAACTGATTCGCCGCTCTCGTTCGTCGTCGTTCGTCTCGTTCATTCTCCGAGACTCGACTCCCAGCTCCACCCACTAGTCGCTGACTCGCGAGTCGCCGTTCGTTCACTGACTGTGTTTAGCGGTGAAGACTCGAGGACTGAGAAGTCACGAGAGTCAGCCGGGCAACAACATCCCGATTACGAACATGAAGCACTCCTCAGCTAAAAGGAACTTAGTTAATGTTGTGTTGATTGATGACCGTTTACACCTTTGCACGATCGTGATTCGTTTGAGAATGAGAATGAGGGAGGAGCTGAGTCTGACCGACTCGGCTGAGAACGTGCATTCGCGATTCGTTTGAACGAGAACGAGGGAGGAGCCGCTGAGTCTGACCGACTCCATGACTGAGAATCATGATTCACCGCTACCGGAAATGCGAACAAACGAACGAACGAATGAACGACTCTTCATGGCGAACTGACCGACGCAAACTGATTCTTTCAAACGAATCATGAAATCCACCACTAGTGTTTATATAGAGAGGTAAAGGTAGGCTTTTTCTACAACGTTTAAACCTGCTCTCTTCATATGTGTGTCCGTTGTTGCCCCCTTGTGGCTATGGGAGGATATTACCTTTTAACTATTGTATGTGCTCGGTGCTGCTCCCTGTGGCTATGGGAGGATATTACCTTTTAACTATTGTATGTGCTCGGTGCTGCTCCCTGTGGCTATGGGAGGATATTACCTTTTAACTATTGTATGTGCTCGGTGCTGCTCCCTGTGGCTATGGGAGGATATTACCTTTTAACTATTATATGTGCTCGGTGCTGCTCCCTGTGGCTATGGGAGGATATTATGGCTGAAATATGTCACAGAACACCAGGTTCACTTGCTCTTTAATCTGTATTTTTTTGCCATCTTTCTCTTGTCCTAAAAATATTTAATGAGAAAAAAAGTAGGCTATTACTGGCATGATTACGACCAGAGGTGTGAGTGTTTCTGTTTCTACGTTTTTCGTAGGACCCTTAATGATTGACACGTTTAACGTGTTTAGTGGGTGAACTGCTAGATTAGGGTTGAGTGTTGGCACACTGAGCCGCGTTTCTCTGGTCACATTTAGCCAAGATATTGTATCTGTTTAGGTTTCAGTCAGGACTTGGCGAGTCATTCATTGTCCAAGTCCATACATCAAACATATACTGTCAATATCTCATCCTCCACTGCAGACGGGTTCAGGTGAAACAGTGCTGCATTTGTTGATGCGAGTAAATCAACATCAACATCTTCCCTAAATGGATAGCACATAAATGTAGGGATTCGTTCAAGTAAACTACTAAAGGGAAAGATTACGGGCTTCTACTTCAAAGGGCAGTTTAAGTTGCATTGTCTCTGTCTCAGGCAACCAATGTGACTTCTACAGAACATACTGTCCGTGATTAACTGATCAATATCAGCTCTTTTAAGATAATCCTTTATTAGTCCCACAGTGGGGAAATTTGATTATCACCTTCCCTGCTTTCAAGATGAGCCAACACGTCAAAAACGATATCAGGTCATCCTATAAGGGCCAGACACACCTTGCTGAGGGAAGAATCTTCTGAGTTAATAATTACTTAAACACTCCACCAGCGGGTGCGGGTCGGTTCAGTATGCAAAGGTGTCTGAAAGGGTGGCAACATACGTTTGAGCTACACACGCCGTCCATTGATTGGTCGACAGAATCGTCAATTCCATGCAACAGAGGGATAATAAAGGCGCGTTCATGGTTCTGGTAATAACGAGACGCCTCGTCGCTGATGACGCTCACGCTTACGCATGTTCCCAACGTGACCGCTTCAAGTTCGCAGACCTTTATTTCCTTGTAGCCTATCACCTGCTATCCTTTTTCTTTTATTTATGAGAAGCACATTAGATTGCCACTGTATGGAAGGCTACACTTGCCCTTATCTAGAGCTGGTTTACCAGTACACAACGTTTAAAACTGAGCAAAGTCGATGCCAAAAGTATGTGATATGATGGTGTCGGGCTACTATGAGATCACGATGCTTACGTAGCTGCCGCGGCTATCGCCATCCAGCTTAAACCCCGCCCTACCATAAGGGTACAAGCCCAATGTGCCACAATTCACCGTTAATTAACGGCATTCTGACCAACTTTACGCCGTATTGAACGCTGTTTGACCAACTTTACTCCGTATTGTATACAATATGCAATAAACAGCGTTTCAAACGTCGTTCTGAATGTGGCGTTTGACCAACATAACTCTGTTCTGAACGCAATTTCAAACGGTGTTCAGAATGGCATAAAGTTGGTCAAACTGCGTCCAATACGGCGTAAAGTTGGTCAGAACACCGTTATACTGGGCTGCCCACTGCTGGGCTGCCCACTACTGGGCTGGGCCGAAGCGCACCTGCCGGTGGAAATGTGTCATTAAGTGATGGGAGGTATCTATCTATCTATAAGTAACTATCTATTCTTCCCAGTAGGCAATGTGGGAGCTACATCCAGGTTGGTGAAAGATGTGTGTGAACACACGATACTTGTGAACCTTCACTAAAACAAGAGAGGAGGCAGTCAACCCTGTTGTCAGATTTTTGGTCGAGGGGGGAGGGAGGGTAGGTGGGCATATTTCTCTTTTTTTTTCACCCCTGATGCGTTTGCATCACTGAGGTTTCATTTGATGTTTGTGTTTAATCAACTTCTTTTTTTGGGAAAAAGATTTTTTTATGCTGCCCAGATTTTCCATGGGCAGCATACAGCAGATAATATCAGTTTAGAACTTTAACGAATCACAGATGAATTGGGCCTAACTGAGAAGGTGGGGGCAGCTGTGACAGACAAAGGGTGGTTGCTGCAGTGCACAAGGCTGGGTGGAAGCATTATCCTTGTTGTGGTACAGGTCCTGGGAAAGTGTAGTACCATCATGTCTTCTTTCACCATATCACAAAGGCCACTGAAAAGCGCTGTTCTGAATCATGACCACATTGTGGTGTACTTTAACTTCTTCTTCTGTGATAACAGGACTTGTGATTGATGTCGGTTGCAGCTACCTGGGCGTACCTAGAAAGCGAGGCAGGTACAGAGTGGCAGGTAGACGAAGCAAAGGGACTGAACACAGGAACACGCAACAATGTGTTTGATTTATTTGTTAAGCTGTCAAAGGGAAAAGCCAAAAGTGCCCCCATGGTGGGAACAGGAGTTAATAAGTCAGTTGGGATACAGTAGCAGTATTCATGTGTATTTGTAGCCTACTGCTTTATAAAGATTAAAAAACGCCTAACTTACCGTCCACTGGGTGGCAGTATTAGCTTGTGCATTTAAAGACAACTCGCCTTGCTTTCGTGTTATTGGGAATTCCATCGCACAACGTTACCAATAGCTTTTCACTGAGTCGTTATGAAGCCACCTTAAAGTTAGGAGTCAAACTTTTGCTTCTGGAGGAAGTGTTTCTGTATTGATGGAAATACCTAGGTCTATAGACCTCAGAGTTTTTGATTTGTAGAAATAGGCTTTTTCAATGGCAACATGTGTGATATTATCACAATTATTGTTGGATGTAATTTGAACAGATATAATAAGTACATTTGATCAATGGCAGCTGTTCCAACCACCAAGATTCAAAGCCATGAGAGCCATATGTAGTAGTAGACTAGTAGTAGTAAAAGTCTAGTAGTAGTAGTAGTAGTAGTAGACTTTATTGACCCCATGGGGCAGTTGGGTTTGCGGCACAGTCACACTTCATGGCACAACATCAGACATATGACACAAACAAATAGTCCATACATCAGACACCGACAGACATAACATGAAGAACATACATCACACACTACAATACACTATACACCCTTGGGTATGACCAGGCCAGCTGGACACAAACATATTGTTTGGTTGTTAACAGAAAAATGGACATTTCAGGAATTGTGTCGACATCATTTAGACACTAAATGCTTCAGTGTGAGAACCATGTCTCTCTCTGCTGTTTTAACACTCGGCTGCATCTGAAACTATTCACTGAATGATAGCACTTCATTTGTTGTTTTAGAGGTTGAGTACGAGCACACGTTCACCCATTTTGGGTGGTTGTATTGTCATTTGATGAAACACCATACTTCACATCCTACTCCACAGCAGACATTCTGCTTTATACTCCCAGTTAATATATGCACACCCCTGAAATCACTCAATTAGTTTGACTTTAGAGGGTTTGTCGTGTTTGCAACATGTTTCTCCAACTTTAGCGACACCTTTCTATTATGAGTACCATGAGCCCATGAGAGTTGAAAGTTCACGTTACACCTGCTTTTGATACCTCAGGTTGTGTGTCAGGTACAGAACAAATGCTTCGACTTTCACCACCACCACCACCTGTTTCTGCAGGGTTCGGGTTGAACGCTCCAAAAGTATAGCAGACTTTTTTCCTTCCCTGTGTGCGAGCAAGGACATGTGCAGACACCAAACCGAAGGCCATGGACACTTCCTGGAGATTATAACACAGTAATATTATTGTCCAGCGGTTGTTGACATTTTCCCCAAACACTGATTAGGCCCATTCTAGCAGTAACAATCCCAGCCCAGGAGAGAGTGAGAGCGAGAGGGAGAGAGACGGAGTTTCACACACATCTCAGAAGATACTGTCAGGTAACGGTAACGCTTTTGGTAGGGCACTGAGAGGAGGCAGAGCACAACTAGAGTCCTGCTGCTATTAAAAAGGGTGATAAACATCTACATGTAAAGGCTAAGTCAGGTACTTTGCTTCTTTATACCTCCGGTCGAGCCTCGATATCCAGAAGCAGGGGAAAGGAACCACCACTGGATTGGGTCTTGGTCTTCGCTCTCCGTCCGTCCGTGGCACCCAGAGGTGTCGTTTTAAGGGTGGGGGTGGAAGGTAGTGTGGGGCTGCAGCCATGTTGAGTAGGCTGGTCTGGTTGATGATGGTCCTGGGCACCGGCGCCGTGGCTAGGGCCTGCCCGGACGCAGAAATGTTCAGGGAGCTGGCCCTGGCCCTGTTCAAGGACCGGGTGCTGGGGCGGATGGGCCTAGAGGTCCCGCCAGTGGCCCCTGAGTCGCCCCTGGGTTGGAAGGGCCCCGGGCGGCGGCCCCGGAGGTCTAGCAGCGCCGCGGGGGCTGAGGAAGACCACAAGCAGGACCTGGACACCTCCCAGATCATTGTGTTCCCCAGCTCTGGTAAGACAAAGTTTTCCACAAATCCAGCCTGAGTTGGTTAGGAAGGCCTCAATGGAAAGCACGCATAGGCCTCTGTGATTGATTTTACATTATCTAACTAGATGCTTTCAAGCTTCTTAAGTCTCAGGAAAACGTAATCTGGTGAAAACTCAAGACTTTACAGCATTTTCTGTTGTATGTGCAAATATCCAAATACAATAGAAAGAGTAAATGGTGATTTTCCCAAGGGCGTGGTTCCCCGTGGTGCCATTTGATTTCGAAACTTTAACACATCAACGGCTAATTAAGACGTGCGTTTGGTTGACAATTCAAGAGATATTTTTTATTTAAAAGACAACTAAAACGACCCCCTTCTCCCTTTCGTTTGATTCACTTGGCAGACTCGCCGTGCAGCAGGACCGAGGTGCGGGATGCTGAAACGGCCACCTTCCGCTCCTTTCACTTCCAACCGTCCGTCAACCACCAGGAGCTCTTGATCACCTCGGCTCACTTCTGGTTCTACGCCGGGCCCGAGTCTAACTCCTCCGCCCCGCTCTACATCCTGACCTCGGGGCAACACCCGGGCCACTTGGCCGCCGAGACTCCGTCAGTGACCAGCCCGGACGGCTGGGCCACCTACGACCTGGACAATCACCACCGGCCGGCCGCTGTTTACTCGGGGCCGCTGACGCTGCAGGTGCGCTGCACCGACCGCCTGCACCTCACAGACGACCCGGATAGAACGCCTTTCCTTCATCTCCGCTCTCGCCGCCGGGTCTCCGGTCGTTGGCCGCGCCACGCGATCCCATGGTCCCAGTCCGCCGTGGACCTGTTGCAGCGGCCCTCGCAACAGCAGCCGAAGAGCCGAGACTGTTGGCGGGACGAGGTGGACATCAGCTTCGACGAGCTGGGCTGGGGAAACTGGATCGTCCACCCCAAGGTGGTGACTTTCAGCTATTGCCACGGTAACTGCTCGGCACCCGACCGCGGCGCAGCTCTGCTGGGGATCCGGCAGTGCTGCGCCCCGGTCCCGGAGTCCATGAGGTCCTTGAGGATCACGACCACGTCGGACGGCGGGTACTCCTTCAAGTACGAGACTCTGCCCAACATCATACCTGAAGAGTGCAGCTGTGTCTAAACAGACTAGGCAGAAAACTATGCAATGAAATATATGTACAAGACAGTAGTAGACTTATTGGGCTTGAATCTTGAATCTTGCTTGATCCCCTCCCCAGCTGAAACTTTATAGCTCACTTATTACACCCATGAAAACTGTTCTTGTCGCTCGTCCTTCCCACATTTCTGCAATGATGCTTTGCTACAATATGCTTAAGTTGTATGTTTATGTATGCATAAATAAACTCCACTGAGCCATGAACATTTTTTCTGAGAAACCATTGGGGGCAGTGAAGGCTGACCGTGGGACCACATACCACTTCAGTCTTGTTACTCTGTCAAGCCATCCATTTAAATCAAATGCATGTCTACCTGTGCACACCTTCTCAAAATGTATTAATCCGTCGTTTGGTGGATCGTTAAACCTTTCCCTCTTAAAAGCAGTACCAACAATAGATATTAGTCAATGCTACCCATGAGAAGGTCTGTCAAAGTCAGATGTTTAGAAAACAAACTTTAGTGGCGCAAAATGTTAGAAATAATGTTTGTGCTTGGGACAACAGACACTTCAAATTCAAATGCATTTATTAACTGGCCATTAGAAAATTACAAAAACAAACATTACAAAGCCAAACCATATTAAAAGGGAATGTTGTACCATGTGTAAAGTATTCTTTAGTCAAAGAAAAATAAACTGTAGACAACTTAACAATACACAAACCAGCTCCAGTTGATAATGTTCCAGATGACTAAAGGTCTAATTCCCAGGAGGCCTCGACAGCAAGAATCTGGTTGTCCACCGATAGGTGGACCACCGATAGGTGGACAACCAGATGAGCTACAACGTACGGGGGTTTAAAATGCCTAACAACATGAAGTCAGTTGGAATCGGCACACAGGCTGTTACAGGGGTAGAGACTGCAAGACCAACAGGTTAAACCATCAGGAACCATTTGTATAACACACACACTTGACACACACCTGCGAAGCCACCATTGAACCAGAAAACGTTAAAGTGCCACAATTTCTTTTCAGAGAAGTAGGTTATTACCAAAAGCAAAACGAAAAATAAGACTTAAAGCTCAACAGTCAAAGGCCAACATTCGCAATAGTATGGTCTCGTCAACTCGAACAAAACACCATCCAGTCATTGTAGAAATAGTTTCAAGCTTTTCCCAGGTAAACATCTTAAATTTGAATTTCTGCGTAATACAAGGAGTGGCTTACGAATCCACACACACATTTTGGGTTGAAATGTAAAGTGGTGACATAACACAACTCATCAACTGTCACACACTCTCACCACGTACCCACCCACACATTTGTGAGGGAGGAGAACAATCATCTATAACTTTGCCTGTAGGGAGAGCAGAACCTTGAATCCCTTTCAAAGAACAAAACTTAACGAACAAGGCATCCCCCCATAGCGGTGCCAGCTTTGGATTGTATTTGTTGTTTGGGCCTTTAATACTGAAACGCACATTTCTCTCTCCCCCTCTCACACACACACACACACCTCTCCCTCACTCTTTGGTTTTCCCGGCTCGTTCGACACTTTGTGTGTCCTTCCGTTTGGGGACCGTGGGAAGCTGGGCTCAGGCATGGACTCCTGGAAAAACACAGATCATCCATTAGAACTGCAGGTACTGTACCTGTAGGCCATGCGATTCGTTTGAACCATTCAGCAACATCATTATTGCAATAACCTGTGGTCACCAGAGGGGGGCGCCACCGTTTGTGACCCTTTAAATGGGGATTGAAATAAGGGGGGTTGGGGGGGGTCGTGATTTGCAAACAGTCACTAAATCCTACACACTGCACCAATAACCGTCAACCACTCAAGATAGGTAAACATCCCCAAGCGCTACCTTTCTCACCGCCCTCGGCGCGTCTCTCCTCGGCGAGGTTGTGCCGGTTCTGCTCGGCCGCCGTGGGGTCCGGGCCCCCGCTGCCCCCCTGGCCCACCAGGTCCAGCTGCAGCTGGGCCTGCCTTATGTGGCGCCGCAGCCGCTCCAGCTCCTGGCCACCGCCGCCTCCGCCTCCGCCGCCGCCCCCCTCAACCGCGGGACTCGCCCGCCCAGAGTCCGCAAGCGCCAGGAGCGCCGGCCCGGCCTCCTCCTTGGGCCGGCCCTGCTTCACCGTGGCGTGGTAGCCCGGGGGCGCCGAGGCGGGCAGCGGCGCCGTGCCTGCCCGCCGCTGCTGCCCGCCTCGGGGGGGTGGCGGCGGCTTGGGGCGGGACACCAGGGCGGCCCGCCGGCGGAATGTGTCACGGAGGCCGCCCACGCCGAGGTGCACCATCTCCAGGAGCGTGAGGAGCAGGCAGAGGAAGGACACCACGTACATGATCAGCAGGAAGATGGTCTTCTCGGTGGGCCGCGACACGAAGCAGTCCACCGTGTGCGGGCAGGGCAGCCGCGTGCACACGTAGTCCGGCGCCACGCGGAAGCCGTACAGGAGGAACTGGCCATAGAGGAAGGCCACCTCGAAGGCGGCGCGGGACAGCAGCTGGCAGGCGTAGACCTTCATCAGGCCGTCCGCCTGGATCTGACGCCGGCTATCGTGCTTCTTCCCCGGGCCTGCAGGAGGAGAGACCAGGAGGAGAGACCAGGAGGAGAGACCAGGAGGAGCCAAGGAGAGGAGTAGCCAAGAGGAGAGGCCAGGAGGAACCAGGAGGAGAGACCAGGAGGAACCAGGAGGAGAGACCAGGAGGAGAGACCACGAGGAGGAGACAAGAGGAGAGACCACGAGGAGGAGCCAAGAGGAGAGACCGGGAGGAGAAAAAAAAAAACCAGGAGGAGACATACCGGTTAAAAATGTACCCGACTCCTGAATAACTCAGGATGACGTCATGTGTACAGCCAGGCATTAACACGACTACCACTATTCACGGTAGGGGGTTCAATTCCCACTGGGGCCACCCATGCTGAGACATGAATGCGCTCATGGTATCACAAGGCTCTTCTGACACAGGCGTCCGAACAAGCGCGTTCACATTACGTACTGGTCCGACGTTTAAAAGAACCACGTTTAGCTTAGCATGCTAAAGCTCCAGATGCGCTGCCTCCCTCTGGCATACCGTTGTCCACCTTCGCCTTCTCCTCCTTCTCGGGCTCGATCTCCTCCTCCATCATGGGGTCCTCCTCCCCGTCCTCCATGGCCTCCTCATAGTCTCGCGCGGCACCGCGGGTCACGATGGGCATGCGCTTGCGGTGGCGGACGGGCCGGTACTGTGCGTCGCCCATGCGGGCCACCTTGTGCGTGGCGAAGCCCAGGTACATGATGGTGGGCGTGGTGATCATCAGCACCTGGTGAGGAAGGGATGGAAGAGGGGGAGGAGTCACGTCAACCGCAAAAAACGTATACGACCGTTCAAAAGTTTGGGGGGGGGGGGCACCTATGTAGATGTTCTATTAAAGAAAAAAAAAAAAATCAACCGTTTCCAGCTAGAATAGTCATTTACCACATTAACAATGTCTAGACTGTATCTCTGATTCATTTAATGTTATCTTCATTTAATCTTCTCAGGGCTTTTCTAAGTGACCCCAAACAGTGTTGGGGTGGGGGGGGGGGGTTACATTTACTCCAACCAGACGGGCCGCCCCGGGACTTACCTGGAAGACCCAGAAGCGGACGTGCGAGAGCGGGGCGAAGGCGTCGTAGCAGACGTTCTCGCAGCCGGGCTGCTGCGTGTTGCACACAAAGTTGCTCTGCTCGTCGTGGTAGATGGTCTCGCCGCCCACCGCCGTCAGCACGATGCGGAAGATGATGAGCACCGACAGCCACACCTTGCCCACAAAGGTGGAGTGCGTGGAGATCTCGTCCAGCAGCCGCGTGAGGAAGCTCCAGCTCATGGTGTCTGCTGCGGCCCGGGGGGGGCGGGGCCTAGCTCAGGGAGCTGGGACGGCCAATCGGAAAGACACGGGGAGTTAGCAGGGAGAGAGAGAAAGGTCCACAGACAGAGACAGACTAAGAAGAGAGGGAGAGAGAGAGAGACAGAAAGGAAGAAACCGAGAGAGAGACCAAGAGAGAGACAGAGAAAGAGACAGAGACAGAGAAAGAGACCGACCGACCGACCGAGAGAGAGACCAAGAAGAGAGGGGGAGAGAGACAGGAAGAGAGATGGCCAGACAGAGAGACAAAGAAGAGGGGAAGAGGCAGACAGACCAAGGAGAGAGAAAGAGACAGACCAAGAAGAGAGACAGACCAAGAAGAGAGAAAGAGAGAGACAGACCAAGAGAGAAAGACCAAGAAGAGAGAAAGAGAGAGACAGACCAAGAAGAGAGAAAGAGAGAGACAGACCAAGAAGAGAGAAAGAGAGAGACAGACCAAGAAGAGAGAAAGAGAGACAGACATTTTGTTGTCAGCCAGTGACAGGTTGAGCGTCTTGTTCAGGGACTGCGTACTCTGCCAGTAGCCACAACATTATCCTGCCCTCAGAAATACCACACAGTTATGTGTGGTATGGTTGATTTTATTTCTAAACCGTCCAATTCATATTAGTTTATTACCTTCCATCATGCTGACAAGCATTTAATTAATTTCTAACAATCGGCTGCCAGCTACACTGGAGGGTCATGTGACTAAGTGGAGGTGATAGTCTACGATATAGGAATCTATATCAGCAACAATGTGTGCAACAACATGAGGTTACCAGAGGGGGCGCCATTGCAAAAAGGTTTAATAACGGGATGAAAAGGTATTGTGGATTAACATTTCTAATGCATTAAAAAAACTGATTATTTATTATTAAAGTTGTCGTCTTTTCCAAGTGCTTCCTTAACCTCATGAGTTCAACAGAAGTTATGCAACCACTATTTGTCATCACAAGGGGAGTGGGGGATCTTTAGAAAAAGAGGGGGAAGAAAGTCAACACTTGCTACGAGTTCTCGGAGCAGCGAGAGTCTTAGCCAGAGGCAGCAGTCCACCAGCGAAGGCTCTAATCCAACATTCCTTCATCTTGTTGCCATGCCGACTTCAAACTGCTAACACCGGCATCAAAGAGGAGGCTAGCATGTTGCAGCTAGTCGCGAATGGAAACTTTGTGTGGGTTTAGGGCAGGTGTCATGATGCCTTTTTAAAATACACAACAGGCCTTTATACTTATAGAGAGCTTACGACTCTTAAGAAAGGCTGATGGACCTAGCGAGCTGTTGGGACCGTCATACTCCGTTACTGACATGAATAAAACCCATTGCAACGATACAAGTAAAAAACAATGCATACAAATTAGGAGTAACGAGAGGTTCTTATTCAAAACAAACAAGGCCACCACACAAATTAACCGCAACTGCTCATGGAAGCATTTACAGAGTTTACAGTGGAAGTCGTCTGTAAAACCACAAAACATTACCGTCTTTATGGCTACCAAACAAATGGTCTCCACAACTCCAAGTGCCATCCATAATAGAGGTTTATAAACCATAACTAAATGTTGTGATTCCTTGGCCAAGGAAAGCGACGACCTCCCAGCCAAACCGCAACATTCTCCAGTTCTTCTCAACTTTACTCATCTTTTTAATCACCATCCTCCTCCTCTGCATGGTATTTAACCGAGACGCACAAAACCACTGCATCAATTCCAGTAAAAAAGTTTAAAAAAAACGAAGCGTATGTTGGCAGCATCAGTTAAACAAATCCGCAACACATCTAACGGGAGAAAAGTTCAAGTGATGTGGTCCTGATCGGGCCCAGTTAACGGAACTGTGCTTCACAGATGGCCTGATAGAGCCTCTCATGGTTGGTCGTTATGTGGATACCAAGAGAGCCAATTTGATTTTGGTTAAGGGAGCACGTCCATTTATAACCTCATCCTGTCATACCAAACTCACAAACAAATGGAACTTCCAATCAACTGAACCACTAATGGTGGAGTTCCGTTACCAGTCCCAAAAACTGCATCCCAACATCAGGTACATTCCACAATGTATTGGACAGGATGACCCCTCGATATGAACCAGATTGTTGTTCAAGTACACAATCATACCGTAGACTAATCCAATAGGCACATAATGACTTAAGTTGAGTGATAACTAACAATTATTGTGGTGAGCTTAATGTTTTGTAGGGACCTAAACTCAGCATCATAAGTTCAGGCATATTTTATGTCTTCGTTTCACACACACCACAACCCCTCCCCCACAGACACACACTTTGAGGGGTTTTAGATATAGCTTACACAAAGGGCAACGTGTTAGGTACACCATTGAATCAAATTACACAAAAAAATGCTTCTGCCCCAATGCCAAGGACTCATAACAGCCATGCCTTCAGGATTATTTGTGCTCGATTAATTGTGGAATAAGACGCCTAAGATGCCAAACAATGACTTTGTTTTTTGGAGCTCAGACTTGATACCCTTTAAATCTGAAAAAGAAATCGCCCAAAAAAACGCATCACAAGTTTTAACAAGCCCACTTTGCTGTGAACCTACAAGTTAAGGAAGCCAACACCTCTTTCCAACTTCATACCACATTCATGTCTAAGCCAATATTAAAGGCCATTACTCAGACATTAGATAGCAAACGAGAACCATGTTTTTTGTGGGGTACTTTTGACTGGGTCATCAACGCGCACGTGTCTTGAGTTCTGTTGTTTTGAGAGAAACTCAAACTCACAGGCCCATAAACTTTAAACAAACTCGTCACACAACAAACCTCTTCCACACCACATGAAATCCTTGGGCCCTCTGTGATTACGGCTACCTTGAGCACAACAGTTCTTAAAGTTTGCTGCTGACTGGTACGATGAAGCGTGTCGAACAAACTGCATATTAAAAATTAAAAATACAATGCCCATTAAACACAATTGCAAAAGCCACACCACAAAGGCAAACGCCAGAGAAAACGTCAGTTCAACGGATGCTTTGCAGGCGGGCCAATATTATAATATACTTCTGCAGTATAGAGTTTGGACAGTGCAAGGCTAATTAATTAAATTTAAGTGGAGTTATCTTTCATAGGTGACCCACACTTTTTCCAGACTTGACTACATCATACAGGCAAGACCTTTCCTCTTCCACAGCTCAAGTCGCTTGAGCTGTAGCTACAATTCTAGATAATTAGAATAAAACAATTTACAGTGAACCATTCCTGGATGGACAGACCCGTGGATGGGCAAATGTTTTGAGAAAAAAAAAAATTCTGAGCAACTAGCTGTAGTGAAAAAATCCACATAATGCAGCTTTTAATGAACAACAGCCCCAAAAACTGCTGTTCGTGTCAACTTTGGCCTCCACTTAAAATGTGAAAAAAATGGTATACATCTGTGTTTCTCGTCGGAAAGAGACAGGTATGTCAGCTGTTGGGTTGAGACTGTGGATCCTGTAGAGACTCTCCTGTTAGTAAACACACCTCGCAGCCCCTTGCACCGGACTAGAGACACACCATCACACGTTTGGGAGGGGGGGGCTCGGGAATCGAACCCGGGTCACTGCTGTCCTGATCGCAGCGACCCGATTTCGATTCACGCCTGTGGTCCTTTGCTTCATGTCCTCCCCTCTCTCTACCATACCTTCCTGTCTATCTCAATCTATCATAAAGCATAAAATGCAAAAAAATAAATCTTTAAAATATTTTAAAAAAAACTCATCCGGTCCCCATGCAAAACAAACCACACTTCACCGGAGAAGTCCTGGTGGAAAATGATGGGGAAGGAAGGGGGGGGAGAATATGTGAACACACCACGGATCCACATTCCTCCATAACCAGAAGCAGAGCACCGGGCTGCAGGACGAAAACATCAACCAGCATGGAAAATAAACTGCACTCACAAGTTCAAAATAGTCCCCTATATATCAAATGGATGTTTCCACAGGCTGTTTTCTTAAAAAATCGGTATATATTTAAATGGAAATACTTCAGTTAACTTGGACAACAAGGTGAAGCACTTCATCGTGTGGGACATCAGACAGTCCGAAGTTACCTCAGAATAAACTGCAGGAGAGAGATGTTGGACGATGATGATGATGATAATAATAGTTGAGCTACTATACAATTGTTTTCATAGGGCTGAAAGAACAAGTATAAAAGGACACGCCGTGTTAACATCCACAGAAATGAACGCAGCCTACTACCTGTGGCGAAACGACGAACAAACGTGGAGAAGATGACGGTCCAAAGGCATACAAAGCCCCAGTAGTCCTGCAGAAGCGGGTCGAAACGTCCTCAACACGTCCGCCGACTTCCTCCCGGATCTAATTGATCCGCCGGCTTTTGCCAATTAGTCCTCGTCACCAGCACGAGCCACTGTTAATATTAACCCATTGGACGCTTCGAGTCGGAACACCCACGTAACCCCGACCACAGGGGTCGCTACTGGACCGAACAGCCCCGAATCGCGTCCCTCCCACATGTCCACGTCATTTCTCACACACACACACACACACACACACACACACACACACACACACACACACACACACACACACACACACACACACACACACACACACACACACACACACACACACACACACACACACACACACACACACACACACACACACACACACACACACACACACACACACACACACACACACACACACACACACACACACACACACACACACACACACACACACCGACGTCAACGTAATATCTCCCCCCCCCTTCCAAGGAGGTCCAGCAGTGTGAAACCTGAGAGCAGCTAGTGGGCTACTGTTCAGCATCACCAACATCTGGAATCTCAATTAGCGGCCAGAGAAGGCGGGGCTTTACTTTGAAGTACCTTAAAGTGTGAATATTGGGCGTGGCAATTGATCCGTCATATTATACAAGGTGTAGTTTTCCACTTGCTTATGATTATATAACGTTATTATATGCCTTGATGGTGTCTTAAATTGTGCGTTAAAAGGCCACCTGCATACATTGCAACTTAGATGTTCGGCACATTTAAAATGTGCTTACAGTACAGAGACTGTCGTCTGTAAATTAGGGATTGGATTGTTACACAAAATGTAGCTAGACGTTTATAAGAAAAACCTTTTGGATACAGGAAGTCATTCAGTGGTGAGGGAGTTCACAAGGCATGGAGTGGAAGGTGGGGTTTGGGATTTGCCAGAAATGTTATAAACTTCACCTCCTCATCCTCATCTTCAAACCGCTTATCCGGGGTCGGGTCACGGGGCTGCAGCTCTAGCAGGGGGCCCCAGACTTACCATGCCTGGGACACATAAACTTAACTTGTTCATTTAAAACCCGGAACTTGTTGATTTAAAACACTTGACTTGTTTTATCCCAATCGGTTGAGTGTATTCAAGAGAGTTCACCATAGGATGGTCTCAATGACTCTCAGATCAGTTGACAAAGCAACAACAACAGTCCAGTCCATAGCTTTGTGTTTATGTTTAGTCCATCAACAAACCACCAATACAAAGTAAACAAAGTGAAACGCTGTTCACGACCATAACATTTCACTTTATTCATCACGCATTGTTCTCGTATAAAAAAATAGACCTTTGTTAGAAATTTCAAAAACAACTCGATCCAAATAAATGACGGTTACCGAGGGAGACAGACTTCATCAGCTGGGTGAACCGCCATGCCCCACACAACGACACGCCCACTCGCCCCTCTCTCTTTGAGGAAACCTATTTTTCCACGTGACCCTGCATGGGAGCCAAGGTCACGCCCAAGGTCACTGTGACCCCGGGGTGACCTTTTGACCTCCAAGACGAGGGACGCAGCGTGGCTTAAGCAGGCGTGCACGTGGGTGCATTGGAGACCCCTGCCACACACACACACACACACACACACACACACACACACACACACACACACACACACACACACACACACACACACACACACACACACACACACACACACACACACACACACACACACACACACACACACACCTCTGCCTCCCTCAGCCAGAGAAGGTTAAGGCGTTTCAAAGGCACAGCTTTAAACCAAGCTTTAAAATGTTTTAATATGATTACATCACATTGCGTAGCGAATACAACAGCAGCAAAACACACTCACACACACACACACACACACACACACACATTCAATACTAACGCACATCCATACTAACACACACACAGGCCCACTCAGGAGGCGGCGGCGTCGTGCAGGGTGGTTGCGAGTGCGACTCCGAACATGGCCTCCCAGTGGGTGCGGACGCAGGTCAGCAGGTGGGCGGTGAGCTGGGGGGTCTCGGAGCGCAGGCTCCAGGTCCTCTCCTCCTTCAGCGTCTGGGTGAGGGCCACAGGCACGCACACACACACACACACACACATGAACAAACGCAGGCCCCGCACGCACACACACACACACACACACATGAACAAACGCAGGCCCCGCACGCACACACACACACACACACACATGAACAAACGCAGGCCCCGCACGCACACACACACACAAACACAGGCAAGAACACAGACACACACACACACGAACAAACGCACGCACACACACACACACACACACACACACACACACACACACACACACACACACACACACACACACACACACACACACACACACACACACACACACACACACACACACACACGAACAAACGCAGGCCCCGCACGCACACACACACACACACAAACACAGGCAAGAACACAGACACACACACACACAAACACAGGCAAGAACACACACACACACACACACACACACACACACACACACAAACACACACACACACACACAAACAAGAACACACACACACACACAGTTAAACCAGCAGCCCACCCCCACCTGTAGCAGACTAGTTCTGAAGTTCTGTCACTGTTTGCACTAGGATGCAGTTCCCGGAGAGAGAAGGATCAAAACATGACAAGGAGAATATAAATGTTGTTTTGATGTGTAATCTGAATAGAGTGCCGAAGTCCCGCCTCTTCCAGTGGTCCCCATGGGACCTATGAGATCGTAAAATATGAATGGGTTTCAATGGAGAGAAAGTAATTATTTTCTGGACCCAGTCTTTATATGCCCCGGATTACACACATGTTGTTTGTGGATTTAAATGATCATTTTTCATGCAAAGAAAACTACAATTTATCGCGAAGAAGTTTGATAATTTTGTTTTGTGTGAGGCCGCTTTGTGAACTACAGCTCTTCGCTGCTCTCGACGCGAATGATATACGTCACCACCCGCACTTGGAACTCTGGTACAGACATGGCGATCTCTCTGCTCTGCTTCACTTCTGCTTCACTTCCATGCAGAGGATAACAGCATCGAAAGAGGTGAAAACCATCATAATTCGGGGCATGTGGAGAGTTTCAGTTATGCCGATGGGGAGATTGTCTGTCTTGTCCACGCCAGTCGCAGGGAGCGTGACGTCACATACATGTAGTCTTTCTCATTGTGTATTCTCTAACAGCCTTTAACTGAACAATTGCACAATAAACGGTCAAACTCTTGACATGAAAAATGATCATCTAAATCCACAAACAACATATAAAGACTGGGACCAGAAAATAATTACTTTCTCTGAAACCCATTGTTGAAACCCATTAATATTTTACGATCTCATAGTTCCCATGGGGACCACTGGAAGAGGCGGGACTTCGGCACTCTATACCCCCGCCCTCTCTCTCATCACTAGAACCATGTCACTTGAAGTCCCGCCCTCTCTCTCACCGCTAGACCTATCACTGAAAGTCCCGCCCTCTCTCTCACCGCTAGACCTATCACTGAAAGTCCCGCCCTCTCTCTCACCGCTAGACCTATCACTGAAAGTCCCGCCTTCTCTCTCACCGCTAGACCTATCACTGAAAGTCCCGCCCTCTCTCTCACCGCTAGACCTATCACTGAAAGTCCCGCCCTCTCTCTCACCGCTAGACCTATCACTGAAAGTCCCGCCTTCTCTCTAACCGCTAGGCCCATGTCACTGTAAGTCCCGCCTCCTGTAGGGCTGGACTAGTAACTGATCTAGGAGCAGTTGGACGGACCCACCTCGTCGTACAGCTGAATGTCCATCCTGCATGCGTCAGAGGGCCAGAGTTGCGCCGAGCTCACGCAGCTGATTGGCTGGCTCTCCAGGATGGTCGCCGCCCCGCTCGACGGTTCCACACTGTCATTGGCCGCGAGGGTCACCGGGCTCTTGCACCATTGGTGGTCTTCGTCGAGCAAGTACAGCGTCTCCTTGGTAACCAGCACAGTCAGTGGAGTCCAGCTGTTGTCTACACAAGAGACAAACGTGATTATTATTCATCGTTCTCGGGTTTCTTTTTATTGTTTCAACTTTACAAATCATAAATCCTGCTGAGCACCGCAGCATTTAAACGTATGTGTCTGCAGGACAGTGTAATCAGGGTGTTCGGCAGCAGGCCCAAAGGTTCTGGGTTCAAAGCTCAATGTGGTCAATGTTTATCAAACCGTCGAAAAACGGTTGTTGTTTTTCAATAACACCTTTGTGACAATTATGTCTACTATGTCAAACTACTGGCGTGGCCTCAACTGCATGCTGGGACACGCGGCCTGGCTTCCCTTTACACGTCTACAGCTGTGTAGCCTACGGCCGTGTCTCTAGCAGCGTGCCTGGGAGGGGGAGAAAACAATGCTGTGTGTGTGTGTGTGTGCGTGCGTGCGTGCGTGCGTGCGTGCGTGCGTGCGTGCGTGCGTGCGTGCGTGCGTGCGTGCGTGCGTGCAGAAGCACAAACACCTGTTGGCTTATCAGCTGCAGTGTGTGCGCGTGTATATACGTGAACACACAAACACACACACACTCACTCACCTTGAAAGAGGAATGCTAGGAGATAGAAGAAGTGAAGGTGACCGTCTTCTGCTTCGGTTTCGTCTTCACACACCAGAGGCCTGGAACAAGTTATACAATCAATACATGATCAATACATGATCCATTTACTACCAATACACTACAGATAAACACACACCAGAGGCCTGGAACAAGTTATACAATCAATACATGATCAATACATGATCCATTTACTACCAATACACTACAGATAAACACACACCAGAGGCCTGGAACAAGTTATACAATCAATACATGATCAGTACATGATCCATTTACTACCAATACACTACAGATAAACTACCAATACACACACCAGAGGCCTGGAACAAGTTATACAATCAATACAAGATCCATTTACTACCAATACACTTCCGATAAACTACATGATCAATTTACTACCAATACACAAACCGGAGGTGTGGCAGGAACAATTACTACATGGATACTTTCATTATCAAAATCATCATTATTACACAAATACACTATCAATACACTATTATTACACAAATACAATATCATTACACAAATACACTTCCAACACACACACACACACACACACACACACACACACACACAGTACCAGAGGTGGTGCTGGGGGTGGAGGCGGGAGGTGGAGATAGACTTCAGTTTGCTGCTGGACCTCGGAGCCAACTCACGTACTACCCCTGTTAACACACAACACAACATTACAACACAACACTACCCCTGTTAACACACAACACAACATTACAACACAACACTACCCCTGTTAACACACAACACAACATTACAACACAACACTACCCCTGTTAACACACAACACAACATTACAACACAATACTACCCCTGTTAACACACAACACAACATTACAACACAACACTACCCCTGTTAACACACAACACAACATTACAACACAACACTGTTAACACACAACACAACATTACAACACAACACTGTTAACACACAACACAACATTACAACACAATACTACCCCTGTTAACACACAACACAACATTACAACACAACACTACCCCTGTTAACACACAACACAACATTACAACACAATACTACCCCTGTTAACACACAACACAACATTACAACACAATACTACCCCTGTTAACACACAACACAACATTACAACACAACACTACCCCTGTTAACACACAACACAACATTACAACACAATACTACCCCTGTTAACACGCAACACAACTCAGTACTACCCCTATTAACACACAACACAGCATTACAACACAACTCAAAGTACTACACTTGTTAACACACAACACAACTCAATACAACACACATACCACACCTTCAAAATAAAAGACCCTTGCGCCTTAGAGAGGGAGGGGACTTATAGTAGCTGGTGTCTTTTAATTTGTCGGCCCCACTGTGAGACCTTCAAAATAACAGACCCAAGCAAACAGGAAACCCCTAAACGCACCCAAGCAATAGGAACACAGCCAAAATGGCTCCTGCTGTGGGCTAGGGTTTCTACTGCCGAATAGAGGTGGGTGGGGACGCCTATGGAGCACAATACGGCGGGTCAATCTAGAAGCGTGAGATTGCGCGTGACAAGGACAAGCAGGGGGCGTGCGAGGTATCACAGGAGTGGGAGAGAGAGAGAGAGAGAGAGAGAGGTGTCTCTGTTTGTGAATAGAGTCACTTCAGAGGGGGCCCCTACACTTTGTGGCCCCTACACTTTGGGTCGTGTGCACACACCAGTCAGGCGGCCGAAGAAGCGTTTGCAGCGGGCGTCGTCCCGCACCAGCAGGGTGTAAGCCCCGCCCCCTTCCTCAAACTCCATGTGGATGGTCTGGGAGCACAGGCCCACCTCCAGGTAGCTCAGCTCCGTGATTGGATGGCTGTCCCTCTTCTGCAGCCGGTCGGACAGCTGGCCGTTGCTGGGCGGAAACACAGAGAAGGATTGGGATTGGAGGATAACTCGTAGGAAGACCGAGCTGTCTTCTGATTGGCTCAAATTGGTGTCAGGTTTTAATTTGTGGTTATTTGAGCACTTAGTTCACTTTTGCATTTTTTTTGGTACACTTTTTTTAACACACTGCTACTTTTTAAATTGTGTGCGTATCCTAATCATATATACTGTATACATCATACACACTACTGATACTCACTGGGTGGGTGACGACATCTCCAGGAAGTACAGCCTCTGATTGGACACGACCAGAAGTGAGGGGGACTCCCCCGGTTGGCCAAATCTAACGGTGGACATCTGGACAACAAACAAACAAACAAACAACAAACAAAAAACTAAATCATAAACCAACACTTCCTCTTTCTGCTTCGGATCTGGACATTCGTAGTAGCTATGTTAATTATTTAGTCATTAATTATTAATTAAGTTTAGTTATACATTAATTATGTTTAGTTATTGTATCGGTCCTGTATCACGACATACAGGTACATGGTATCACGACTGAGTCCTGTATCACGACATACATGGTACCAGCAGGACTGAGTCCTGTATCACGACATACATGGTACCATATTGGGACAGTCTTGTCTCGGGACATGCATGGTTGACCACGTCACTGCGGTCTTCCTACCTTGAGGAAGGAGTGCAGCTCCTCCTCCTCCTCCTCAAACACCTCCATGTCGAGGAAGAGCTGCAGTCGGTGGTCCACGGCCTCGTAGTCCTCAGCCAGCACGTCCAGGTCACCTGCAACCAGCAGCACCCATCAGCCTGGGCTGCTTCCAGACCCTAAGTCGACTCTAAGTCGGCTGATTCCTCATATGAGAGAGTAGTGCTTCGTGTGCGTGGTGGGAGAAAGTGCAGAAGCGATAGGCCGGTGACAGCATCAGTGTGGGATTCGCGTTCTTTTCCGAATTGGAATAATTAGTTGTCAAATTTTTGGACTTTTTTTTTTTTTTTGACTGCCAACAACAACTGACAACTTTTCTGCAATTTTCAGTTGACTTTTATCCGCAGTACAGTACAGTACAGTCTCATATGTTAGAAAACAGCCGAGCGTGACATGACAAGATTTCATAATCATGAATCATAAATCATGATCAAACTTACAAATTCTAAACTACAGCATAATTATTAAAATAAGTTGTATTGATACTGTTATAGCCGTATAGTATTGAGTCATGTCTTCTACTCGACTGTCCAAGTGGGCCGAGTAGAACGCTACGCACCGTTAGGGCTCGACCTATCCGGCTGATCCGCCCCACTCAGGTCATCCCCACTAGCCGCCATGCTAATGCCAGTGCTAGCGTAGCAGTAGCTCCCTGCTAGCTCTTCTTTGCCGTGGGTCTCGGCCCAGGAATCCACCTGGTCCGGCCCCGCCTGGAGGGAGCTCTCCTGGGCCGTGACGAACAGGGACGAGGGGTCTTGAGAGGTGCTGAAGGAGGCGGTGGTGAGGGTGGACTCTGGTATTGGACTGCTGCTGGGGTTTGCGTCGCGGGACAACAGATCGTCGGAGAAGGAATTCTGTGGCGAGAAGCGACGCATTTATTTTAGGAAGAAGAAGTCTTGGAGGTGTTGTGTAGCATAGCTCCTTTAAGATATTTGGATGGTGTGTTGCATTGCACTGTTTACAGCAAACGTCTGTCTTGACCTCAATCACAGGAACAGTCTCAGAGGGCTTCACACACACACATTATGATACTTAATGATACATTATGATATTATGATATTATGATATTCAGAAGCCCACTAAAGGACATGGAGAGTTCCCCCCCAAGAAGCAACCTTGAGAAGGAACTGAGACGAGGGAAGGGAAAGCTTTTCTCTTTCCTTTCTCTTTTAAATACTGTCAAAGTGACAGGTTTGAGACTTACTAGAGACGAGCTGACATTGGCGCGGCTCTCCCAGTCTCTGGCGTGTTTGATTGGTGTGCTGCTGGAGGGAGCTGATTGGACGGCCAGGTCTACCACATGATCGCCACCACACTCTGGACACACCGTGCTGTTTTCTGTTCAAATACAAAAAACAAAAAAATATATTTCATATCCTTCGTCAAAAATGACCCTTTAAAAACTTAGAATCCATATCTCACGTATTACTTAACATTATCTCATCAGAGTCTATTGTTATCTGTAGTTATTCAAATGGAAACCTTTCTCAAGAATTGAACCATAAAACTTGTGCGAGCAAAGGATTGATGTTGTTTGATTGATGTCACGTTGTGTTCTCTGTATTTTTAGCCAGAGGCAATCTTTTAACTCGGCAACACTCATGTAGGTACATGATAACCCATTAGACCAATTATTTTTGCAACAAACCTCAATGATCCCTGGTTTTTTTTTTTTAAGAAAACCCAGCCCAAAGGGTTACTACGGTAGCCTAAAGACTGGGGTTAGTTGGAACTAACTAAAAGACCCCACTAAAAGAGACACAATCCCAACACCTTTTCAGAGGAAAGTGAATGTGATTTGGACCATTTGATTGATTTGAATGAAACAAAACACCACGTTTTTGCACCGTTTTACGATCTCAACACTCACTCATTGACTCCTTGACATTTCAGACGACAACCAATCGAACCTTCTTGGTTAATGAAGTGAAAACGTGCCGTGCGCGCCGAATGTGGCCACAGGGGTGGGATTTGAAGAGAGACGTGTGAGCGATTCCTGGGTCTAATCTCTATCACGGCTAATCTCCAGCTCATGTTTCAACAGCCCCGCCACCGGCCTCACCCTCACTGCCTTCCAACACTAAAGAATGTTGCCGTGGGCTACGTGACGCATCATCAGATGCGTGCACACGTTCAAATCACCCTCTTATAATGATACCGTACAGGAAGCCTCGTTCGGTGCGTTGTTCCACAGAAGGCCTCTAAGTGACCTCGCTGTTCAACAGAACAGGCGTGTGGTGCGCGGTATGTTTATCTGAGAGGACGTGTCCGCACAAGACAGAGCCACATCCTGGGGCTGCTTGATTCCACGGCGAAAGGTTCAGAATCGCTGCAGTCTAACCTACAGGCATCCTGGGACAGAGGCCCCCGAGACCCCTACCTGCTACTGAATGACAAAACATCAGCTCTGAGTCTTGTTAGATAAAAGCGTCTGCTAAAAGGTCAATGTAAATATGTCAAATAGCCACCCCCTCCCAACCCACCTACTTAGGGCGCACTCACTCACACTAGGCAAAGGGCAAAGTTGCCCTGTACCTCAAGTACGATTGCCCACCCCCCCCCCCCCCCCCCCACTGTGCCGCTGGCCTGTGTTCACACTAGGCAATCTCAACTGGGCCTGAGTACGGTTGCCTCTTGTACATATAGGTTGCGTATCCATTAGCATCTGTACCGTGGCCAGGGAATATAATTGTACATGAGTACGGATGGCGTGCTCACACTAGCCAAGCGATCTAGACTTTAGGGGGCAAATGTACTCGGGCACGGTACAGATGGCGTAGTGTGAGTGCACCCTTATTGTATGTTGTACGTCCTGGCACTTAAAGGTCCCATATCACTCAGGTATGGGACTCAGGTGTGAGTGTGATTAGCCATTACAAGTCGTTTTGAAAATCACTTGGTACTTGGTTCCATGAACATCCTTACTGTACCGACAGTGATGTATTGCTTCACCTTCTTCTGACAAATGTACTTATTGTAAGTCGCTTTGGATAAAAGCGTCTACTAAAATTCCCTAGATGTAAATGTAAAATGTAAATACACAATCGTATAATGAGACAGTGAGCAGGCGAGCAGTAAGCGGTCGTAAAGACCCGCACACACAAGCTCGCTGCTCAGACCCCCACCCCCGGGGGCCCCAGCTGGGGCTCCAGAGCGTGCCGCAGCAGGTCCGGCATTCAGGCCTGACTCAGAGGCACGTTCCTGGGCACGCCGCCCGGTGAGAGCTGGGTCTGGTCTGGAGAGGTGGGCTGATGAGAGAGACTCAGCCAGACAGCAGGTCTGCTCCGTCGTGTAGGAGCAGGCAGATAACTACCACCAGCACCTGGCCCGGCCCACCTGGGGATGAGGGCCTGGGAACGGGGGGGGTTTGGAGGCAGGCTAACCAGAAGACTGGCGGCTCACAGGGATGTTTATGGTTTGATGGTTTTAATGGTGTTTCAGCTGCTGGTCTGTGTTTTCGTTTGGATGTTCCTATATTTCTCTTTCAGGCCACTGAAGAACCATGGCTAGAATACAGTAAAAAAACAAAAACAGGAATGCATGTTTTCTTTGATTTGAACTGATTTGATTTGAAATGTTAATTCAGATCTCTGTTCTGCACTGACTGGAAGTCTGGGCTGACCAAATGACCCAGAAAATAAAAGTCAAAAACAAGTCCAAGCAAGGTTGGATGACACCACCATAAACCTGGACACACACACACACACACACAAGCCTGGACACACACACACACACACCAGCCTGGAGAAACACACACACAAACAAGCCTGGACACACACACACACACACACACACACACACACACACACACACACACACACACACACACACACACACACACACACACACACACACACACACACACACACACACACAGGGGGCCGTGTTAAAGAGCAGTAAGCGGGTGTCTCACCCCTGCCCTCCTCCTCCTCCTCCTCCTCCTCCTCAGGGGCCCCCTCCCTCGGGGCCCCGGCCGCGGGCCCCTGCAGGGTGAACTCTGAGCAGCAGCGGAGACACTGCAGCCGCCGGGCGCCGCTGGGACGGCCCGCTGCCATGACGTCATCACGCTGGCGATTCAGCTCCGCCACGCCGCGCAGCGTGTCACACAGCAGCTGAGGACGGGGGAGACAGGAAGTGACATCATTTGAGTGGGCCTGCCACCGTGGGATAGGCTGTCACCCCAAAGAGACGTTCAGGGAGGTGTTTTTAGATGCATGTCTTTAAGGCGCATATGACGTTCATTTTACTTCGCTGGGGACACGCGTGTTCATTTGAATTTCATGGGCTTCCTGTCCTACAGAATCTCAGACTCGCTTGTGTCATTTTGTGGGATTTATCGTTACCGTGGCCTTTTTTGTGGGCCTATTTGAATTTTAATTGGTTATGATTGATGATTGATCTGCGCAACTGTTGACATTTCCAAAGGCCTTGACGTGTAGAATTGCATACATCCACATAGTGTGCAGCGGCGTGTGTCTGAGCCTACCTGTAGAGCATGCTGTGGGTTCTCGTCCAATAGGACGTAGCTCCGCCTCCTCTCTCGGCCGATCACACAGAAGTGAAGAACCACACCAGGAAGTGACTCTACCTGACCCTGAGAGAGAGAGAGGGAGGGAGGGAGGGAGGGAGGGGGGGAGAGAGAGGGAGAGAGAGAGAGAGAGGGGGAAAGAGAGGAATAGAGGGAGAGAGGGGGAGAGAGAGAGAGAAGGAGAGTGAGAGAGAGAGGGGGAGAGAGATTATACACCTACTTGACCCCCCCCCCCCTCCTAACCTCTTCCCTCCCTCCTCCTCCTCTCCCCCCCTCTCCTCCTCTTCCTCCTTGTCATCCTCCTCACCTCCCTCTCCCAGGAGTTCTGTGTGACCTTCCACCCCCCTCTCCTCCTCCTCCTCCTCCTCCTCACATAGTTCTGTGTGACCTTCCACCCCTCTCCTCCTCACCTCCCTCCTCCAGGAGTTCTGTGTGACCTCCACCTCCCTCTCCTCCTCCTCCTCCTCCTCACCTCCCTCCTCCAGGAGTTCTGTGTGACCTCCACCCCCTTCTCCTCCTCCTCCTCCTCCTCCTCACCTCCCTCCAGGAGTTCTGTGTGACCTCCACCCTCCTCCTCCTCCTCCTCCTCCTCCTCACCTCCCTCCTCCAGGGGTTCTGTGTGACCTCCACCCGGCTTAGGGAGTCCAGGTCCAGCCGACGGAGCTCCATGCCCCGCTGCACCTCCACCTCCACCACGAGGGACTGCTTCACCCTCAGGAACACCTCCTTCCCCTGGCTCCTGCTGCTCTCCTCCTCCTCCTCCTCCTCCTCCTCACCGCTGGACAGGACTCCAACCAGCAGGGGGGGACACAGGTCCACTGGGAGACGAGGAGCACGACCAGTCAGTGAGTTAAGATACTGATGGGCAAAAATAACCTAACGGACACATTACATTACGAATATAGTCAACTCTGGGTCCAAACTTAACGAACACAACACACCACACATTCAAGAGGGTCAAGATGACCCTCGAGCCCCCCTATCAGTCTGCGGAGAACAATGCCACAGCTAGATGGTGAGGACACACATATCACACAGAAAGACAACACAACCCGGAGGCTCAAGGACAAGAGAACCCTCGATAACCCACACAAAGTCTACCACACACACCTGGTTAGGAAAGATACTATAAGTTTCACATGCACCGGATCACGGGGTGCTCTTCTGAAGCAGAACCTCCACGGAGGCGAAGCTACAGACGACCTCAGCGCTGTTAGGGGACGTAGAATATTCGATCTCTCACGCTTTATGAATCAGTATTACCTTTGCCACTACCTTTGACAGACTTTATTACCTCTCCGTCTCATTTTATCTGGTCAAGTAACTAGACAGACTGTTTTTCCCAACAATACCTTAAGTTAAGATACCATAAGTTCAGTTCAATTAGGATAAGTTCAATTGAGTTCAATTTGGATAAATTAAGACAAGATAAGATATGTTAAGTTAGGATAAGTTAAGGTAGAATACATTAAGTTAATAAATCAAGTTTTATTAAGTTGATGAATAAAGATAAGTTAAGTAAAGTTAAGATACTTTAAGTTAAGTTATATTAGGATACATTCAATTGAGTCAAATTAGGATAAATTAAGACAAGATAAGATAAGATATGTTAAGTTAAGATAAGTTAAGTTAAATTAGGATAAGTTAAATTAAGATACTTTAGGTTAGGTTGAGATACGTTAAGTTAAGGTAGAATACGTTAAGTTTAGATAAATAAGGATAAGTTAAGTAAAGTTAAGATACTTTAAGTTAAGTTAAATTAAGATAAAATACGTACATTTAGTTAAATTAGGATAAATTAGGATAAGTTAAGGTAAATTATGTTAAGTAAAGTTAAGATAAGTTAACTTGAGTTAAGTAAAGCCGGAATGGCTTGAACACCTTGTGAGAAATCGGAGGAAACACTTTCATGATAGTCCATGCTTCTTCTCCTTGACATTTATGCAGTTTGGCTAACAAAGCTACGGTGCATTACCGCCATCCACTGGCTTATTCCAGTTAGGACTGGAAACGTGTGTGGAACCCAAGACGACCCCGATGGACGTCAGTAGTACCAAATGACCCCAGTGCTCAGGTCAGTATGGGTCCTTAAATAAGTAAGCTTTAGTTAAGATACCTTGAATTAAGTCAAGTTAAGATACGTTAAGTTAAGATAAGTCAAGTTAAGGTACCTAAGTTAAGATACCTTAAGTTAAGTCAAGTCAAGATATGTTAAGTTCAGTTAAGGTCAAAATACATAAAGATTTGTTAAGTTAAGATAAGTCACAATAAGTCAGGATAACTACAAGGGGAACGATCACGCTCTGCTGTTTTCTGATGTAAGAGAGGACAATTCATACGCATTCTGGGAGAAAATCGTGGTCTACAACCTCACCGAAATTTCTGTTCTTTCTCAAGAACAAAAACCCGCTTAATGTACCAACTTCTCCGGGATTTTTTCACAGATTGTTTTAAAGAGGAAGCATCATGGGAAATGGTTTATGCCGGCCCTTTCTCTTGTTCCACGTGTTCACCGTAACTAGAGTAGAGGAACAAATCAGAAATCTGGAAGTCCTGCTGTTTCTTTGCAGTCTCCTTCTGAAGTTTCTTTCCGAACAGGTTTGATAGAACAGGCCGTTTTGAAAATCGCTGGCTTTGACATCGAGACCAGGGACATTAGCATAATCCACCCCCTCTCAGGTGAATTAACGCCCCTTCCAAACACATAAGATGTGGTGACGAATGAGTGGATCTCTGTCAGGTCGAGCTTTTACAACGCCACGGTGTGTGTGGATGTTCACATCCAACTGCACACCTTCACGTCGTCAACATCAACCTTTACTCACGTACCGCCGTGCAAGTAAACACTGGCATGTAACGCCCACTGCTATCTCGACGAATGATCAATAAATATAACACAAAAACAAACAATAAAGTCTTCACAAACGTCTTGTAAAGACCCCCGGGAACAGTTTTAAAATAACCGAAAAAAAAGTATTATACGGGATCTTTAAGAAAAGTTACGTGAAGTAAAAGATTTGTTAAGGATTAAAGGATGATTAATTAATAAATTAATAAATTAATAAATGCACGTTAACGTCCCTTTACCTCCCAGGTCCTCCTCCTCCTCCTCCTCCTCTCTGGTGTCCCCGCTCCTATTGGTGGGCCCAGACCCCTCCTCTCCCTCCAGGGTGGACCGGGTCTCTCCCGGGCTCTGACAGCTCCACCGCAGGGTGGACTCCTCCTCCTGCTCCTCCTCCCCGGCCCCCTCCCTGGGCTGGGAGCAGGGGGGGGCTGGAGGGGGCGGGACCTCCTGGACCTCCGGGGCCTCCGGGGCCTCCGGGGCCCGGTTCGGGGGGAGGTCGAAGCCATTGGAGCCGGCGGCGAGGGCGGTGGCGGTGGCGGATGGCGCCGCCTCGAGGTGATGCTGGTAGCGCAGCCAGTCCTCCCCCAGCTGCTCCCGGAAGCTGTCCATCCTCTCTATGTCCTTCTGGTGGGGGAGCGCAATGTCTACCGGGAGGAGAGAGGACTTTTACTTTGAAAGGTTTTTATGCATCCTTCTGGTGCGGTAGCACGATGTTCACTGGGAGGACAGGACTTTTACTTTGAAAGGTGTGGGTTTTCTGGTGACACACACACACACACACCCCCCTACCTTGAGAGGAGGTCCGTGGTCTGGGCTGGTGGTCGGTGTCGCTGGGTTCAGAGATGCTGGCCCTCCTCACCTTCACCTTGGCCTGGGGGAGGAGGGGAGACCATGAAGGAGAAGGACACTAGTGTGCATGGCGCCTGGTGGCCTTCCTGTCTCTCTGAGCACATCAGGCCCGCCTCCATCCCGGTTGAAAGCCTTGTGATACAACCAATCAGGGCCCGGGGGGGGTCTTTTGTCCGTGACCAACAAGGAGCGCCGCAGTCTGCCAAGTAAAACAAACAATGGCGGCGCCCCAAGGAAACTACAGCAACCCAAACAGTTTGATCTGAATGAGTGAATTAGAGTGAATAAGTTAAAAGATGACCAGAAGTCTGCAGCGAAGGCTTTTCTCAGATGGAATATGACAAAGATTCAGCAGGAGTTGACAGTGCAAGAGCGTCCCTCTCATTGGCTGGAGGTTAATTTAACATTGAAAGGCCGTGCCCATATTTGGAAGTCTATTGCTGCCCGGCCAATGCCTCTACAGTAACTCTCCGTTGTTCAGGCAGGAAGCGTACCCTGGCCTTCTTCCTGCGGACCCGCGTCACCGCCACCTCGCCCACGGACATACTGTCACTCAGCTCCCCCGCGCCGCTGGACCCCTCTTCTGCACCGCGCTCTGTTTCCCTGGCAACCGGGGGCGGGGCCTGCGAATGGCCAATGAGCTGCCCCGGTTTGGGCAGGACCTTAGCAGAGTCACACAGTGAACCATGATTGACTGTTGGCTGACTCGTCACAATTAACAGTTTCACAACGACAGTTGTGCAACTTGTTTGTGTTATTGTTGTATAAAATAAGGTCTAGTACTTTGAAACAGGGTGACTTACGGACAGCTCTGAGGAAGTCAGCGTGCAGCCGTCCAGTTTGAGCTGTAACCAGAACACAGAGACTTTGAACACAGCGAGTGCATCGGGACACACAGTCCTGCTGAGTTCATTGGCACATATCTCCCACACTCTCACTCGACTCCCAACGAGAAGCACTCGGCAATCTGTCACTACTGCAAACACTAATACATGGATGGATGATGGATCGTGGATGGATGATCCACGATGGATGGATGATGGATGATGGATGAGTGTACGTGTGGGTGGATGTGAGGATGTAGGGTGGATGTGAGGGTGTAGGGGTGGAGGGGTGGATGTGAGGGTGGATGTAGGGTGGATGTGAGGGTGGAGGGGTGGATGTGAGGGTGGAGGGTGGGTGTAGGGTGGATGTGAGGGTGTAGGGGTGGATGTGAGGGTGGATGTAGGGTGGATGTGAGGGAGTAGAGTGGGTGTAGGGTGGATGTGAAGGTGGAGGGGTGGATGTGAGGGTGTAGGATGGATGTGAGGGTGGAGGGTGGGTGTGAGGGTGGAGGGTGGAGGATGGATGTGAGGGTGGAGGGTGGGTGTGAGGGTGGAGGGTGGAGGGTGGGTGTGAGGGTGCAGGGTGGGTGTGAGGGTGGAGGGTGGATGTGAGGGTGGAGGGTGGGTGGATGTGAGGGTGGAGGGTGGGTGTGAGGGTGCAGGGTGGGTGTGAGGGTGGAGGGTGGGTGTGAGAGTGCAGGGTGGGTGTGAGGGTGGAGGGTGGGTGGGTGTGAGGGTGGAGGGGGTCTACTGACCCTGAGGTGGGCCGCCCGGGGGGAGAGGTGACGGACGGCGGCGGTGCGGTGGCTCCTCTGGAAGAACAGAGGGTTCCCCTCCAGGACGAGCTGGGGGAGGAGGAGGAGCACGTTAGGGTCACACACACACACACACACACACACACACACACACACACACACACACACACACACACACACACACACACACACACACACACACACACACACACACACACACACACACGGTAATTGGCATACTGTGCTGTGAAAGGTTCTACCAAATAATTAGGTGAACCTGTATTCCTTAAAACATGTGTGTGTGCGTTTGGTTTATTCCACGCAGAAGCACGTGTGTGTGTGTGTGTGTGTGTGTGTTACCGTGTGGAGACTGTGCAGCATCGCCAGAGGAGCGAGCTGAGAATGTTCTAGCAGTAGGTTGTAGGCCAGGTCCACGTGTTGCAGCGACGACAACTGTTCTACACCTGACACACACACACACACACACACACACACACACACACACACATTTAAATGCTTTTATTTGGATCCAAATTTACAAAGAGGAGAAAAAGATCCAAACATTTTGGGAAGAAATATTGATAGGTTAGGTTCAACAAGCTGACATGCCTTTACAATACCTAAATGATAAGTTAAGTTGTTATACACCGAACACCTAAGGGTAAACAAAACATCTTTGCCTCCAGATTTGCATACTACCTATGGTGGCTGAAACAGATCAAAATGTTGCCAATCTTGGAAATGGCTTCCTTCTTAAGTAATCACCCCAACCGCAGTCCTCTAACCACATTTTGTGGATATGACCTAAGCTTCCAAAAATTAAGGATATAAGTTTGCATTAGTAACCTAGTTGGCATATACTACTCACAACTCACACACACACACGGTTTTAGATGGAGAGGATTAGCCAGCCTGAGAGGAACCAGGTACCACTGGTTGCCGTGACAATGGTAAAGCTAGCACATTGGTAGCTTGTGAGGCTGCCCTTCGTTGACATCATCAACATCCCTCTCTAGGCATCAATCATCGTCAGAATGTGCCATGCACAAAGAATGAAGACACACATTCGTCCCTTTGTTAGGCAGGGGGGCACATCTGTCAGGTTGTAGTGACTGATTAGAGAGAAATCACCATGTCAGAATAATTTATATGAGTAAACGTTGGATTACAAGTCTGCAGCTGTCATTGTATATATGTAAATATCACATCAATATCACAATAACACATTTGTGAATATTTTTCACAACTTCACATTGAGAACAAGGCTGTGTGGATATTTTCATTCTGCAACGTGTTTACCTTCATAGTGTCAGTGTGTGTGTTTGTGTTTGTGTGCGCGCATATAAATGAGCATGTGATTATATACGTATGCGTTGGTGTGTGTGTATACGTGTGTGTGTGTTACCGTTGATGGTCTCCAGCTCATTGTTGCGGAGGATGAGTGTGCACAGCTTAGCCCGGGCGCTGGGGCCGAGCGACGGCGCCCTCTGCAGGTTGTTGTAGCCCAGGTTCAAATACTCCAACTCACTGAGAGGCTGAGAGACACCACAGACAGACAGACAGACAGACAAAAGATAAGAAAGAAAGAAAAAAAAAAGAGAAAGAGAGAGAAAGAGAAAGAGAGGGAGAGACAAAGAGAGAGAAAGAGAAAGAGAGGGAGACAAAGAGAGAGAAAGAGAAAGAGAGGGAGAGACAAAGAGAGAGAAAGAGAAAGAGAGGGAGAGACAAAGAGAGAGAAAGAGAAAGAGAGGGAGACAAAGAGAGAGAAAGAGAAAGAGAGGGAGAGACAAAGAGAGAAAGAGAGAAACGTCCCTTTCAAACATCAATTAAATTATCAGCGAGGGCTGCATGTGTGAATGGGGAGAGAGAGAGAGAGATTTTAAAAGTTATCTTATTTAAATGTAATGCCGCTTTTCCACCAACAGTACCAGCTCAACTCGCCACGACTTAACTCGCCACGACTCGGTTTGGTTCCAGGCACATCGCGTTTCCATCTAAAAAAGTACCTCTTCAAGGTGGGCGGGTCGTAGAAAAGAACCTCTCCAATGTGAGCGGGTCGTCATTAGGTTTTAATCCCGGGAGATGGGATTCCCGGGAAATCTGAATCTGATCAAGACTATTTCCTGATTCCCGGGAAAGGTTATGATGGGAAATAAAATCAAATAAAAAGCGCAATGACTGAGCGTCTATTGTTGTCATACGGTAACGTCGATGGAGGCGAAACTCGAGCCCTGGGAAAGGAACGACACTAAAACGAAACGCTGATCTGTGTCAGCGGATCAGCATTGCCCTGCTATGCCATGCCATGCCATGCCATGCCTTCATTGGCATTCCCATGCCAATGAAGCGCTTTAAATTGACCTTGAGAAAGAGAGTGAGAGAAGGAGAAAGAGACAGAGGAAAATGTTGTGCTTTGACAATGTAAATGTATTCTTTACATATCAATGAAGACCTTTGCATCTGTAAACAGACAGAGATATAAAGAGGGGAAATACAAAGAAGGAATTGTGAGAGCGAGAGAGAGTAGATTCGGTGAGAGACAGAGAGCGAGAGAGAAACAGATGGTGAAAGACACAGATAAGGGGAGAGCACAGATAAAGAGAGAGAGAGCATAGAGAGAGAGAGAAAGAGAGTGAGAGAGAGACAAAGAGAGAGAAAGAGAAAAAAAGAGAGAGAGAGAGAGAGAGAGAGAGAGAGAGAGAGAGAGAGAGAGAGAGAGAGAGAGAGAGAGAGAGAGAGAGAGAGAGAGAGAGAGAAAGAGAAAGAGAGAGAGAGAGAGAGAGAGAGAGAGAGATAGTACCTTGAGGAACTCAGCACAGTCCTGGATCTTGTTGTGACTCAGATCCAGAGACCTCAGCACATTCAGCAGACTCTGGGGATCACACATTATCACACTTATCACCACTGTGTGGGCATCCACCTGTGTGTATTAATGTGTGTATGTGTGTGTATTAATGTGTGTGTGTATTAGTGTGTGTGTGTGTGTGTGTGTGTGTGTGTGTGTGTGTGTGTATTAATGTGTGTGTGTGTGTGTGTATTAATGTGTCTGTATTAATGTGTATGTGGGAAGTGTCTATTATAGGGGTGGGAATCTCTTAGCACCTCACGATTCGATTCCGATTCAGAGGTCAACGATTCGATTATAAAACGATTATCGATGCATCTCGATTCAACAATTCTTTTTACGTACATTTCCATGCAGGATTTTCAAAAAAATATATATATACATCTGACTTTGCTACTCAGAGTTTGCTAATCACTTCCTTCTTGTGCGATGATCATTAAAGACAATCAACAGATGAATTACCTTATCTAATATTTTATATTAGATAAAGTCGGTTCTCTGCGCAGAGGACCTGCAGGCAGAAAGGAGTTTTCTGTAGCGCTCTGCAGCAGGCGAACAAGTTTAATGGAAAAAATAAAATTTTCCCACCCCTAGTCTATTAATATGTGTTTATGTGTATTATTTATTAGGATTACTAATTATTATTTGTGTGTGTCTGTGTGTGTCTGTGTGTCTGTGTGTGAGTGAGTGAGTGAGTGAGTGAGTGAGTGAGTGAGTGAGTGAGTGAGTGTGTGTCTGTGAGTGAGTGAGTGAGTGAGTGTCTGTGAGTGAGTGAGTGAGTGAGTGAGTGAGTGAGTGAGTGAGTGAGTGAGTGAGTGAGTGAGTGAGTGAGTGAGTGAGTGAGTGAGTGAGTGAGTGAGTGAGTGAGTGAGTGAGCGAGCGTGCGTGCGTGCGTGTGTGTGTGTCTGACCAGCGAGGCGTCCAGGCAGGTGATAGAGTTGTAGCTGAAGTTGAGAGTGTGAAGGTCTAGCCAGGGGAGAGCAGAACTCAGGTCCCCTCCGCACAGAGACAGCAGCTCCTACACACAGACGCACACACTTATTATCACACACACACACACACACACACACACACACACACACACACACACACACACACACACACACACACACACACACACACACACACACACACACACACACACACACTACCTCCAGGGAGGTGAGGCTTCTGGAGCAGGTGAAGACCTCCAGCTGGGAATACACTCCTCTCAGACCCTCCAGACGGTGAGGAGGGAGACGCTTCAACTGGAGGAGGAGGAGGAGGAGAAGAAGAAGAAGAAGAAGTAAAGGAAGTAGAATTGATTCCATTGTTCTGTTCCTTAACTGGAGGTGCTGATTCTTAAAGCTCGCTAGACGTTCACCTCCAGGATCCTGAGGGACTTGAAAGGGAAGATCTTCACTGCAGACGGAGTCCTCGACTCCGACATCTCTACCAGCTGGGACACCAGAACACACCATTACAACACGCACCTTTAAACATAACGTTACATCACCATGAACCCTGTTCAAATAAATATATAAAGTTATATCACTCACTGAACAACGCCTTTGCTAGAAATGCTTGAAGAAATGTGTGTATAAAAATCTTATACTAATAATACTAATATACTAATACTAATAATACTAATACTAATAATGAAATACATAGAGTGCATTTCAAGCTATATTGCTTTTTCCTCCTGTCTTTTTCCCTCTCCCTCCATCCTTCTCTCTCCCCCCATCCTTCCCTCTCCCTCCATCATTCCTTCGCCCTCCTCTTCTCCCTCTCCCCCTGTCCCTCTTTTTCTCCCTCTCCCCCCCTCTCCATCATTCTCTCTTCCTCTCCCTCTTCCCCACCTTCAGTGAGACGGTCTTCTGCAGCACGTCGAACAGGAACTGCAGCTCCAGCAGGGAGTGCGTGTCGGCGGGGTGGGAGGCCAGCGCCAGGAAGCCGTGGGGGGCGCCGGGCCGGGAGAGCAGATACTGCTCGAACAGCAGCGTCAGCTGGGCCAGCGTGGACGCCTGCAGGGTCAGGGTGCTGCTGCCGCTCAGCACCTCGCCCCCTGGTGGCGTGGAGGGCCAGTTGGGCAGAGAGAGGGGATGGGAGGTGGTGAGGGGGAGGGGGAGCGAGGGGATGGTAGAGGAGAGGAGAGAAGAGGTGGAGAGGAGACAAAGGAAGAGGAGAGGGGGCCGGTAAGAATGTAGTTCGGAACTCAGACTGTATAAAAGGCTAGGACACCAACACGTCCTGTCCACTTTGGCAGTTCAATGGTTAAAAACATTGTTAAGATATGTCAAATAAGGGAAAAAGGTGTGAGGGTTACCATCGTTTCGGAGCAGCGTGGCCAGGCTGTGGACGAGGGAGGACTTGCCTGTGTGTGCGACAGCCATCCTGAAAACCCAACGACACACACACACGTCAGATTATGACACTAGAATGTGGTGTGCATGTGCGTGTGCGTGCAATAAAGTTTGTGGCTCCAGAATTGGCCTCTTTAGCCATCTACATCTACCATTTAACCATCTACCCACAAGAAGGATACCCCAGGAGGACCGTCATACTCGACTCCGAGTGATCGCCGATGATGACGGGTGAATGTGAGGCAATATTGCAATGCGCTTTCAGTCGCCACTGGTGGGAAAAGCGCTGTATAAATGCAGTCCATTTACCATGTACCATTCATCGGCCTCTTCCCTTTTAAACGCGCCCTCAGCCCCCCTACTTAAATAACACAAATGTTTCATGATATAAGAGTCGGAGTTCGGTCCTTGACGACGTGACCTCGGTGTTGAACATATAAGTCCCCTTAAATAACCATTAGGATCCGTGCCGCCATCCCCTCAACAACACCGTCATGTTTCCGTACACAACCATACACAACAGTACACGTAGCTTCATTACAGCTGGTAAATAGACTGTGTAGTGCAAATGTAAAAGCATTTATTTGATCACTTTTAACACCCCAACCCTTACGTACCTTTAATAGGACGATCTAACAGCACTGTTTATTAGCGGAACATCCCCAAAATAAACCTAAATGTCTGAGATCAGAAGGGCGAGCAGCGCGGACGATGTTGACATTTTGTGTCACGTGACGCCTGTCAACAACGGCAGAGCGAACGGTAGCCGACACGGGACAAAGATAAAAGCGCTTCATTTAAACAGCGTTGCTGACAGGCGTCACGTGACACAAAATGTCAACAAGCGCGTCATATTATAAAAAGCGTACACACACACACACACACACACACACACACACACACACACACACACACACACACACACACACACACACACACACACACACACACACACACACACACACATTAATGTAACGCAACACCTTGAATGTTGTGAAATGGTTTTTGTAGGCTACTTGTCACTGGACAGTCTGTTCATAACATTTGAACAGACACAACAACCAGACAAACAATCAAAACTGTATGAGGGAAGTCATGGACATTACAGGAAGAACTTCACCGTGTAACTTTCTTGTTAACTGCTCCGATTTATTAAATAGGTAACCGTCACAATATCTTATATATATATAGGCCTATATATATATAGCCTATATATATATGTATTAGTGCTGTCAAACGATTAAAATATAAATCACAAATCACGATTAATCGCATTAATGTCACAGTTAACTCGCGATTAATCTCAATTAATTAATCACAAATTTTTATCTATTCTAAATGTCCCTTGATTTCTTTTTGTCCCATTATCTTTTCTCATTTAAATGCTCTTATCAACATGGAAAAGTGGATCGGCTTGCTTTATTCAAATGTTTTTTTTATTGAAAACAACCTATGTAGTGTTCAATTTCATCGTTCTACAGCATAAATCCCGGAGTGTAGTAGGTAGTAGTGTGCACAATTGCATATTATAACACATAAAGGGGTTATATTATGACAGCAGGTGTTTAAATACTTATTGTAAAGAGCAAGTCAAAAAAGCAACACATGATGGAGGATGGATCACACTCACACCCGGAGGCAAAATATCACTCGTACTAACGATATGTTGATATTGTCACCATATAATATTTTATTTTCCATTAATGAAACGAGTAATTTGTAACATTTTGTTTGGCCTAAACTGCAATGTTTCATCATTTGTTTCATATTTTATAGCACCATGACGTGAAGTCAACCAAAACGGCATTGCAACAAAGTTCTATAACATCAACCAGCCGTACTTAAACTGGGACAAAGAAAGTTGTACTGTCCTCGCTGAGGTGTACTAACTCCAACTAGACAGTAAGCTAAACTCTCTTCCAATCATGAACATGAAGAATGCGGTAGATTCCTTTTAGTAGATTTATTTTCAATCTTCACATTGTACTGACCCAATAGGTGAAAGAGAGTGAAACTAGAAAACAAACAGCAAACATATTGCATTTAGTTAAAACAATCTAGTTTCCATAAACAGCACTTTTAGCATAGTAATTACACATTCAGCTTACTGCTAACATCTCCTGAACCTATATTAGCATCCTCGGGTTCAAATCCTCGGGTAGCTTCCATAGTTTTTAACATTGTCACATTGTCAGCTTGATAACTTTGTTTTTACATCATGAACTGAATACTATTAATGAATTAAGTAAGTTTCAACACAGGTGAGATACGTACAAGTGATGCCTCTGCTGGGAAACAACATACGTATAAGAAGTGATTTCTGCCGTCTGCACTTTTAAAGAACCTGCTACTTCTAGTGTTTTCCACATTCTAAACGTGAATCTAGACATTTCCTGCCTACTTCCTGTACAGCTGAAAGATACAAATAAAATAAAAAATAAAAGTCTGGAAGAAACTGAAACTTACAAACGAAAAATATCATAATTTAAATGAAATGCCTGAAGGGCAGAACAAAAGTCAACGATAGACAAACCCTATTAAGTCTAGTTCACTTTATGTAGTTTACAACAGTAAGTGTTTCCTGGTTGTTTTGTGTTGCATTTTTGACTTGCCCTTTACAATAAATATTTATAATAAGAAGTGCGAGTGCAGTGCAAACATGTTAACTGTGCAAAAAACAATGAATTCTGCTAAATGTCAAATATTGTGAGTTGACCATTTAAAAGCCCAGCTTTTAACCATTACCATGCAGTGCAAACATGTTAACTGTGCAAAAAACAATGAATTGTGCTAAATGTCAAATATTGTGACCCTTTAAAAGCCCAGCCTTTAAATGGCCAACTTTTTAATAAATATAAATTAATATAT
Source organism: Micromesistius poutassou (assembly GCF_964030765.1). Taxonomy (NCBI): domain Eukaryota; kingdom Metazoa; phylum Chordata; class Actinopteri; order Gadiformes; family Gadidae; genus Micromesistius; species Micromesistius poutassou. The sequence continues at coordinate 4,907,724 of NC_140294.1, forward strand.
AATAATAATATTATAATACATTGACTATGAGACTATGGTTTTCAGAAAACATTTGTAGTTAGTAACACAAAATAGACGCTATTTCTGCCCCTTCTTTCAATTCTGGACGTCTTCCCTGACCGGACGTCTTCTCTTCACAGTGGCGTGGGGGGGGGGGGGGGTGGGGGGGCAACTCAGGACCAACTCAGCTCAATTTGAAACTTAGAACTAGCACTGAATGCAGGGCACGGGCGTTAACATTAAGTCGCTGGGGTGGGTGGAGCCCTCCGAAGATTGACGGGCCCCCTGATTGGTCGGGGCCCGTAAGCAACTGGAGTACCTGCTTACTGATAGTAACGCCACAGAACCTGAGGAAACAAATGATAGTTATGATCAACTTTAACATCTTTTCAAACACTTTAAGTATTTATTTACAAATGGTCAAAGTTTAACTTACAGCATGAAGACATAGATGAAGACATACTATTGTATTGTTGTTTGAAAGTTATCCTCTGGGAAAAAAAAAAAAAAAAAGTTTAAGTGCAGGTAAATCTACAAACATTATCTTAAGAAATTGTCTACTTAAGGTCCTGTAGATCAGATTAAATAATTTGTTAGAAATGGCCTAGCCATCCGCCAGCTATGACTGATTGAAATCCGACTGCACGTGACTGTGTATGAGACCATGTAGGTTTGAAGCCCAACACACTGCGCAGTTTTCGCATCAAATGCCGTCCCTAGCACCATTATAGCCCAACACACACCGCCGGCACAGCGCAGCGCCAAAAAGAACGCTCCCGTTATTTCCGACGTACTAGCCCACACCGGCGACGCCTTGACACTCGCAAGCGCGCCGCCCCGCTAAGCTTCACGCCACTGTTCTATTCCCTAGCGTCGCCGCGCGTGATGATCGTCACATTAATTCATAGTTACTTATGTCCTGTCTGGCACATTGTTTACGGGTTAGTTACTTTATTTACTGTCATTGCTCATTCATTTTGCATTGTGGAAATATTCAGTATCAACAATCTCCATATGTACAGGACCTTGTATCAAGCTGGGATGTACAAAACAGCTTTGAAATAGAACTTTTTCAGGGGTGGCGACGCTAGGGAATAGGATAGTGGCATGAAGAATAGCGGGGCGTCACGCCGACGCACGCTGGCACGCGTCTAGCCGCTGCCGGTCTGGGCTAGTACGTCGGAAATAATGTTGGCGTTCTTTTTGACGCGGCGCTTCGGCGCCAGTGTGTGGCCGGCTTTATCAATAGCGTAGAAACGTAGGTAGGGAGGGAGCAGACAGTGAGGGGATGTTTCTTATTATTGTTTACTTTCAAAATCTTGCTCTCTTCTGCTCTTTTTTACTCTTTCTTTATAACTCCTTAATCTTACCAACAACATATTTAATAACAGGTATGTAGGCCTAAATAAAACAGTGAAATACAATACCTTCTTTCCTTTCCGGATTATAGCAACAATGACGACAGCAATCACGATGCCCAAAGATAATATGATGCAAATGATCGTGCCCGCAGAGCTTCGACTTTCTGAAAAGAAATACCAAGTCATCAATCGGACAATCATATGGAAATTGATTAAATATTTGATGAAAGAGTAAATCTGTTCCCACGTTGTTGGAGGCACGTTGTCTGCTAGTCAGCTGTTGAAGCTATCCCACTATCCCTGATTATCCATGAAAACAAGAGTGAAAGTTATTCTGTTTCTCTGAAACCGGAGGCCTAGAGCTCCCAGATGGAATAGTGCTCTTCTTGTAGACATGTCAGTGTGTGAAAGTCAAAGTGCTCATAGTGCATAAAAAGGCCTTTTCATTATATTCAGGGGATTTTTGCTGACACTTTTATCCGAAGCGACTAACAACCATTCATTTACATTCACAGACCGACGGCGGAGTCAACCACGCAGGGCGACAGCCACCTCGTCAGGAGCAGTCAGGGTGAGGCGTCTCGCTCAGGGACACCTCGACACTCAGCTAGGAGGAGCCGGGGATCGAACCAGCAACCTTCTGGTTACCAGTCAACCCTCGCTACCTCCTGTGCTACTGCCACCCCCTTTTCGGAGGCCCTTAGACCCCACGTTCCACCCTCCGACCTCAAACTCTCTTCCCAGAACCATTCTGACATAAGCCTATAGAGGCCGTAATTGCCCATTGTTATTGCATCGATGGTGGTCCTACTATTCTACGTACCAGTCTCCATCTCCTTCTCTTCTCCGTCTCTTCCTTCCTTTAAAAGAGGGAGTGAGATCTGCTCCCGCCTCGGCCCGCTGGGGCCACCGTCGACCAGACAGCCCACCGCGTCCGCTGAGACGGGCAGCACCAGGGTCAGCTCACTGCTGACGGTGACTGTGGTGTCAGCGTTTTCTATCTGGAGACCGTCGGTTTCTGTGGTGTTATCGATCCCGGCGGTGTCCCAACTGATGTTCAGCGCTGGTTTCCCCGTAGCGGAACAGCTGACCACCAGTTCTCTGGGCTGGGTTTGTTTCACATCCGTCGTTATGTTTGATATACCTGGATAAAAAACAAGGCAGTCTTGTTTATCTTGTTTGTTTGATCTATTTATACTTCTGAAATAGGGGGGGGGGGGCATGTTACACCCCAGCGCTTGTGCATATCCCCCTGTGGCTATGTAGTTAAGATGGTTACGAATTTTCCAAAAATTGTGCAGACATTTTTGATGTCTACATCAAATGTACTACAGTGTGTGAGGGGGATTGCTCCAGTCTGCCACTTGGCTTTGTTTTACTGCTTAAAGGATGCTCTTTATCTGCCCTATAATGAGTTACTGAGCTCTGACGTTGGGCATGGTGACAGCCAAGAGAATCGTGAATTGAAGACTACCTCTGCTTCTTGTCTGCGGCTTGAGAGTATTTGCTACGGAAATCTATGGTTCTTTCTTGAAGGGCCATAAAGCAAGGGTGTACTTCTTGGCCCTGTTTCAAGAAGCTTGATTACCAGGTTAACCGGATATGTTTATTCAGGATTCAGGGAAAGGCTGAATTTTCGTTTTAAGATAGCGAGCTTAGCAAATTTATCCGAGTTCAGTCTAATACCTAAACGTAACTATCTTTAACCCAATACCTAAACTTAAGCATTTCTAACCTAATACCCAAACTCACAATCTCTAACCTAAACGGCATCCTTGAAAATATTCACTCCTACTCTGCGTCCTAAAGTCTAAAGGCAAAAAGATAATTATTATTATTATGTCAAATGCGGACTAGGAGTGCTGTTGTTGTGCAGAGCAAGTCTGCCCATGGTGACGTGGTGCAAATGGAAAAGAAAAAAACATAGTCAACCATAAAAGCACTGGAATATCAATGACTGCTTGTGGTGGAAACTGATCCCGATGGATCAGTTACAGTTTGACGGCTTTTTTTAATCATGACCATGAACACCGGTTTAAGCTCATAGTTTAACTTGTCAGAGATAGAGTGAACTTGTTCCTTGATATTGTTGTCGGCTGTTCTGGGAGGCGCTGGATCCCATAACTCACCCCACCCTGTGTTTTGGTATGGCCTTGTTCCATGTGTGTTATTATTTTCTATATTTAGATTTAGATTTTGTTTCAGTTTAGGTTAGCTTTGTTCTAGATCTTTCATTGATATTGTCTATAATAAGTTTAGGAATGTAGCCTTGTTATGGAAAATGAAAAATGAAAAAATAAAAACTTTCAAAAACGCAGAAAATGGAGCTAGATGAGGTTTACCTTGAACACTGAGACAGGTGATCTGGATTTTGGAGCCAGAAGGGTAGACATTAAAGGTACATCTGTAACACGCCTCGTCGCTCCACGTCGCGTTCTTTATGGTGATGGCCGGGGCGGAGGTGGACAGAAGGTGCCACTCGACTCTGCCTTGGAACGGTTCAGATATCATCGGTCCACGCTGCTTGCTGTAGCTCCCGATGTGCTCAGGAGAAGCGTTGCCGGTCTTCAGACTCTTCTGCACGGTGACCTGCATGACACGGTCAGACCCCGGCAGCAGCCAGTTGAGCTCCGCATCCTGCCCAAAGTCCACCGTTAAGACCCCCGCGGGGAGCAGTGGCAGTGCGTGGACGCCGGCTGTGGAGCAACAGAGTCCCGACCGTCAGGTTATCATCACACCAGTCATGCTCAGACAGAATTTGTGTTGAAGTGTATTTCAAGTGTTTACTTTTTTATCCTGTCATTTTCGAATGACTTGAATGTCCTCAAAGAGGCAATTTGTGGTACAGCACCGAACACACATCAAAAGCACATCAGACAAACAAAAACAACAAACAGTCACTGATCATCTATAGCAGCCATCATAAACAACATTACAATGCAGGCAGGCATTTAAAGTGCATGTCAATAACTGTACAATGACAACAAAAATAAATAACAACTACACCGCACATCCTCTATGTATCCGTGTACATCACGTCCCCTAGTCAATGTATTTCCCCGGACTTCCCTCTACCACACAGTAGCGGTGCCAAAGAATTATGATTCCGGAAGCTATCAGCTGGACATTCCGTGGTATTGGATGTGTTTTATTAAAACACATCCAATACCACGGAATGTCCAGCTGGTGACTCCACTGAGGCTATAGTAACGATGCTCTTAGCGCTCTACGAGTGCCCCTGGAGCCCTCGTTAGCTGGCACAATTTCGCAATACCCCCCCCCCCAAAAAAAAAAAAGTGGTAACCGATAGACTACGAGTCTACGAGATTACGCGTAGACTACTGTTAGATTTAAACAGCAAAGACGGAGACATGTTAGACGTCAACAAAAATATAATTTGTTTAATTAAAAATTCCAAAAATACATGAAATGTACATGTACGCCATGTCACAAGGCAACCCTATCAAAAGGCATATAATAAAATCATATGAAACCATTGCTCGTGTGGGAGGTCGCTTGGGAACTGCACTTGCTGTCTCCCTCTGATTTTAATTCAACCATTGTGGTTAAAATGTCCTCATATTGATCAATGACAGAAGACATACTGTAGGCCTACATGAATCACGCTGAGACCAGCGGATGTCGGAGAATTTCTGCAGGCGTTTTTTGTTGCGATTGTTTGCCATAAAGCACTGTAGGCGCTTCGGTGAGGCTGTGATGATGGTCACTATTTATTGGACCGTGTCTAGACAGTTACAAACATCCCTGACCTTAGTGGAGTGCACAAACGCCAAATTGAGAGCGTGGTTTATGCAGTGAACGTAGACTGCTGCGGGAAACTGCTGCGATGCGTGCCTTTCCCACTTACATTGCCCACACCATCATACCCCTGCCCAACAATATAGGCAGGATCTAGACCAGCAACAGCTAGCCGTTTCAATACCTTTGCATTTGAATCATAATGAATTAATGGAACGTTGTATTTTTAATGTTTACACCAAAGATTCTAGACTAGAGAATGCGCGCCAATCAATGAAACCTTATGCAGAATCAGAAAAATTCTCTTTGCAGCGCAAAACATGTTTCAGACATCAACACACAGATAAATGCTATAGTTGTCTCACAGACACATTTTTTATTTTTCTAATATGGAATTATTTCAGGGGGGAAAATGCCGTGAAAAAAATTACTCACGGTGCGTTCAGGATTAGGACTGATATAGCATATGTCGGCCTAGGCTGAGAACATTGACGTTGAGGTCGTGCGCTAGTTTGAGTTGTAGTCAAACGTCAGCGATTGGTTATGGCAGATCCAGAGCGGCACTGGGCAGATCAAATAGTTTTAAACTCCAACAGACACCCGCCTTCAAGTGAGTTAACGTTTGTCAATCGAGAGTGGCCAGACTCTCTGTGCAAATGAAGTACGAGATTCTGGTAGGACCAGGCTACTGTTGGCCTTGATCGGGAGGTATTTATTTGCTGCCACAAAATCAAGTTTAATCTTACAACATTCTTGCGTCTCCCCCTCCTACAGAGCCCATTTCAGCACCGTGTCAGTGGACAGCTACAAGCCTAAGAACGTCGTAAGACATGAACTCTTAACATGAACGCGTGTGCACTGCTCTTACGACGTTCGTAGGCTTGTAACTGTCTACTGACACGGTGCTGAAATGACTCTGTAGGAGGGGGAGATGCAGGAATGCTGTTTGATGAAACTATATTTTGTGGCAGCAAAAAAATATCTCCCCATCAAGGCCAACAGCAGAGTAGCCTACGAAAAAGTCAGTCCTAATCCTGAACGCACAGTGCGTACATTTTTTCACGGCATTTTCCCCCCTGAAATAATTCCATATTAAAAAATAATAAAAAATGTGTCTGTGAGACAACTATAGTATTTATCTAAATGTGCTGATTTCTGAAAACATGCTTTGCGCTGCAAAGAGGGCAGACTTTCTCTAATTCCGCATAAGTTTTCATTGATTGGCGCACACTCTCTAGAATCTTTGGTGTAAACATTAAAAATGCAATGTTCCATTAATTCATTATCATTCAAACGCAGAGGCATTGACACGGCTATTGCTGTTGCTGGTCTAGATCCTGCCTATATTGTTGGACAGGGGTATGATGGTGCGGGCAATGTAAACGGGAAAGGCACGCATCGCAGTATAGTTTCCCGCAGCAGTCTACGTTCACTGCAGAAACGATAGTTATGTTATTATAACTCTAGTTCTATGATTGTAGGCGTAGCCGTCTAGGCTTCGCCTTATGGGCTTGTCCTGTGCACGTGCTCACGCACTGAAAATTTCAGCTATGCACCAATCAACGTGGGCACCGCCCACTAGACGGCTACGCCTACAATCATAGAACTAGAGTTATAATAACTAATAATAATAAGAGTTCAGTATCACTCCGCGCCTAACTTGAACTGTTGTTTATTTATATATAAAAGCAATAGCATAGTTCACTGAAGCCTAAAAATATGTTGATTGTTGGAGAGGGTAGAAATGTTGTAAAGCAATAGGCACACAGTGAGTGAACTCGATAGTAGGCTAAATTGCCGGCGAACCGAGCTACCGTCTCTAGCCTTCTCGCTGAAGGACGCTACAGTGTGTTGCATAACCGTTGTATTCGTTCAAAAAAATGCTTTTCCGACTTTCTCGCTTTTCCAAATTGAGGGTGTCTATGGCTGGGTTGCACCAACATGGATTGAATTAATCCTGGTTTAGGGTTAATCTAGGGTTAGTAAATCTAGGTTTAAACTGGTTTATAATTAATCAGAGACGTGTTGCACATCTTAGTTTTAACCCTGGATTAGTTAAACTAGTTTAAACAAGGATTAAAATAGGATTAGTTTGTGTTCAGTGTCTGCGATGATGGATTCTGGCGAAATGTGAACAAATTCACGATGTATGCTTGATAAAGATGGACCACAATATATTCACCAGCTCTCGTGAATAAATGATTAAGTTGTTGCTTTTATTTACAGAGTCTATATTTACCAAGTCTATATTTACAGAGGGGAGAAAATGAGTGGCCCCTGCCCAAGTGGCACAGCCACTGGTCGGCACAGGTCGGCCTTGAATTACAATGCAAAGGCAAAAAGGACGCGGCAGGAGAGAGGAGGCGGATGTTTCCACCAATGATTACGGACCCTCTAGCTGGGTTGCCCCAACGGTCAAAGAAAATCATTGATATATCCCGCAGCTGTGAAAACTATTTTCATGAATTTCAATTGGTTTTAACCTATCTCTAATTTTCCTGCGATGAACTCTTTCCTCTAACCCCATTCAACGAAGATATACAGCCATGTTGTCAAGAAAACTGTGATAAACCTAACATAAACCTCCTCCAGAAGTGGTTTAATATAACCGTTAAACCAGGTTAAGAACAGGTTTAAAATTACTGGTGCAACAGATTTAAATTTAATCTCAGTTTAAATGGAGTTTAAAGTGAGATTACCAAAGGGTTAACTATAACCAGGATCAATATTAAGTTTAAACTAGGTTTAAAGTTTGGTGCAACACGGTTAACAGTTAAACCTTGATTTAATCCAGTTTAAGAGTTAATCCATGTTGGTGCAACCCAGCCTATGACTTTCATTTCGCCATACTTAACTTAACATACGTAACCGTTTTATAAAAGCAATAGATCACTTCAGTCAGTGGTATGTTCTCATTATACCACAGTTAAGGGGGTCGCTGTCCCTCCGCTGCGGTATGATGAGAACATACCACAGCCTGTCGTGATCTATTGCTTAAATATATACATGAGCCCAATCAATGTACTACTGCTGGACCTAAGTCACAGGGCACATCAGACTCAATAACCCAAAATTCTGAGAGGGACTCAGCTGCAGACCTCCAGCGCTGAGAGCCGTACAGGAAAAGTATTATTATTATTATTATTATTATTAATAAAGAAAACGGCTTCAGGTGACTCACCCGTCAGCACAGACACGATCAGGTACGCTGCTTTCAACATCGCTGCGGAGTCTTGCTGTTTGTTGTCTGTTCACTGGGTTTTCCAGAAGAGCTTTTAAATCAATATAACGAAAGCGAAAGGACATAGCTACTCCTTCCCATCACCCGTTAGTCACAGATTGTAATCAACAATTACAGGGGGGGGGGGGGGCGGCACGAGCACACAAGAAAAAAAAAGATCCACGCATTTTTTTTGGCGTGACAGCATGAGATTGATGCTGAAAGCTGAGCAAACCTATGATCAGGGGTTTACCCCGGAGACTTCCAGCCATGAATTCCTTCCCGTTAGTAAGTTAAGGGGTGAGTCCTTCCAAGAGGAAATGACATTCGACACAACACACAATACATCCGTAGAAAAATAGGTTTTATTTGAAGTCCAAATCACAGAAGATAAATGTTATTAGTAAAGAGACACTAATGCAAAAAAAATTGACTTTATTTTGTATTCATCATGAAGACCTCCAAGTAAAACAAAACAAAATCGAAAAAGGATCGAATGTAGGTGTGGCAGATTATCATGTTTGGAAACCCCAAACCTTCTTCCAGAGAAGCAAAAGCAAAAGGGAAGTACATGACTAACAACGATACTGCTGTGGGGAATGCAGTGCAGGCAAAATATTCCTGTTCTGATGAACCAGAAACAAATGTCAAACACTTTTGTGACGGGGACTGATCTTCATGGGGTTGTACAATCAAGAGGGTCTATTATTGCGTTATTGTTTGATTTAAAACAAAAGGGAATAGTTGTCATGGTATGTGAAACTCTTGGGTGTATAGCGGTTGCGGTATGTTTATTTCAGAGTAAGATGTTTGTACACGTGTCTGCTAGCGAAGATATTCTAAAGCAAATAAAAACAAACAGATGTACATAATGAAAAAAAAAGGGGATCTTATTGAGACAAACTCACCTGAACAGAGTCTATTTCAATGGTTCAGAGAATGGGTGACCTGTGTTAAGCGCCATGTGACGCGTCATTCCGTGTTTCAAAGGGGAGTCAGCCCCTCAAGACAACAACTCATCCAGGGTCGGCTTTCAGTTCGTTGAGCGAAACACTTTCTAAAAAAAAAAGAACAAACTGTTTCGGACCGATGGGGAAACGACCCCCCGTGGCAGCCGCACAGGGCAGGGACCCTACGGTCGAAGGGTGGAGCGGGGTGGAGGGAGGGCGCTCATCGCTGGCGGTCCCAGCGCCAGATGGAGGCGTCGTCGCACACGGCGATCAGGATGCTGCTGTCCCGGCTGAAGCTGGTCTGGCGGATGGCCGAGGTGCAGCGGGGCAGGGTCAGGGTGATGCACCTGGAGAGGGACGTCCCGCACGGGGAGCGTTGTTGTTTAAAGGGGGCGTGGTGTGTGTGTGTACCATGAGGCTGTAGCGCAGCTGGTAGAGCGGGTTGACCCGGTAACAAGAGTGTCGAGGTGTCCCCCGAGCAAGACTCCTCACCCTGACTGCCTGGAGGAGCTGACTGCTGTCGCCCTGCGGGGTTGACTCCGCCGTCGGTGTGTGAATGTGTGAATGGTTGTAAGTCGCTTTGGATAAAAGCATCAGCAAAATCCCCTAAATGTTAAAGTAGATGCTAAATGGACTGCATTTATATTACACTGGTGTATTCCTGGTGGTTGAAGGTGTCAACCGTGCGAGGCGACAGCCTGCTCGTCTGGAATGGTTAGGGAATGGTTAGGGAGTCTTGCTCAGGGACACCTCGCCACAGCCGGGAATGGAACTAGCAACCTTCTGGTTGCTAGCCCACCCGCTCTACCCCCTGAGCCTTTGTGCCCAGGGTTGAGGAAGCCACTAAATCAAGTTTCAGTAGAAAAAATGGTTATGACCAGTGTGCGAAATACCCTTCAATATTCGGGGGGGGGGTCCCCATCTTCCGATTGTTGCGCAATATCGATCTAAATTTTCTCGTGCAGTAGGCCTATAGCATACTTAACGCCTATCGCCTATTTTATTGCACAATTTCTGGCTTATCATACGATTGCGACCAACCAGCAACAGATAAAAGAAAGGATAACGGTTCTCATACAAGAAAGGTATTCAAGCTACAAGTATGCCATAAATGGGCTCTGTACACCTTACTTATCAATATAAAACACTGTACTGGAATATACTTTGCTCGAATGTATTATTGTTATTATTATTATTTTAACACATGGCATAGCCTACTACAGGCCTACTTCATTCATGTTTATTCATGCAGCCCTATGGAAAAAAATGTTTCCACAATCCACACGCTATTTCTATGCAGTTTCACACATATGAATAATCTTTGACATAATATTAAAAAAGGGTTCAACCATTTGCTGCACACTCGAGTGTGTGATGTGGGCTTTTACAATGTTTGACAACCCCCCCACCCACCTGGTCGCTAAGCATCATTGTTTCTTTCATCATTTCCTGGTGAAAGCTTTGACCTTTGTCACTCAGAGTATATCTGCAGAGCTACTAGAGGTGTTGAAATTAATCAAATAATTGATGCATCGCGATGCGGACATGGACGACGCAGCATAAACATTCAAATGAAAAATAACATTCTCAGTAGCATAACCTGTTTAATCTAGACCAGTGGTCGCCAACCCGTCGATCGCGATCGACTGGTAGATCTTTGAGACTCTTCCTGTAGCTCCCAAAAATATTGGAAAACTACATATGCATAAACTAAAATATGCCAGATTAATGTTTGGTTTTGCAAGTCTCTCTCTCCCCCTCTCTCACCTTTCACCTGAGTTCAGTCATGTACTGCATGTCTGGCTCCGTGATCGGTCGGGTGATGCTTACTTGGCTTTGTGGGGGTCTTCCACCTCCAAGTCCCAGACGTAGAGCTTGCCCACCTGGTTCCCCAGCGCGAGCATCTGTGGAGGTTGTTCATTGAGCGGAAAGCATCAGGTCCAAGCACAAATGGGATTGCCAAGATGGTCAAAGGTGAGCTAACTACAGGAACCACTAATTATCTATAAGGATGGCCAAGGAGTCTTAAATATATTTATTCATCCATAGTAACAGAGGGCAATTCAAAAATCCCTGTCGGGGTCCGAACTTTGCTTTAACCTCTTTCTTTATTCACCTTCGACTGCACCATTATTATTACTAACCTCTATTAATGATCAAGCACTAACTGCTGGTTTTTGTACCCCACAAAGGGAGCCTCAAAGTACGAATCATAACCAATAATAATAATAATGTAAAAAGGTGTGTTGCCGACCTTCTGCCAGAAGTCCATGGAGAAGCGCATGTACCAGATGTCACACTGGCTGTAATCGAAGCGGCCCAGCACCGTCACGTTGGACTCGTTGGCCTTGATGCGGTCGATGTCGTCCTCCATCTTGCCCGGCTTCCAGCACACGATGGCGTTCTCACATGACTACACACACACAAACACACACAACAGATGGGGACTCGGGTCACACAAAGGCCAAAGTATACTACTCTGTATCCGTAATCCGTAATCGAGCATTTGCAGTTCTCCGTCGGGATGTCGGCGGATACGCAATGCAATTTGCCGCCCAATATATCCATATATCCAATATGCTGACTACTAACCATGTAAATAGTGTTGAAAATAAACTTCCAAAGCTTTTCAAATCGTATTTGGTGTTTTATTAGTCCTTAATGTGCAAAGTAAACAATGTACAAAGTAAATAAGGTGCAAAGTCATACGGGGAAAAGTGATTCCGGAAATTATTTTGTAAGAGGACCAATCACAGCCCTTGCCGTCTCCGTCCGTCTCCGTTGCGTCGACGGATAGTTAAGAAATATTGGATGCGCACTTACAGCTACGGAGAGGGTCTCCGACGGGCTCTCCGTCGACGGAGAGGGCTCTCCGTATCTACGTACAGCCCTTTACGGAGGAGTATAAATCCACCTTAAGTCGCACACACAGTGACTTGAGACTCACACACAAGGATAACCACTTTTGTTAAAGTGGGCCTCACCTTAGAGAGCAGCAGGTCTCCCAGCCAGCGCACACAGTCTACGTAGTTCCTGTGGATGTCTCGAGTCGAGAAGTCCGGGAAGTGGATCTTCTGCGACACAAACGGCCTTGGAAGAGAAAGTGACAAACGACACTTGAACCGTTGACTAAAGGAAACACACCGTGTCGTTGTTTGCATTAACACCGAGTCTTCAGCAGTGGCTCTCCTCCAAAGCAACAGGTAGACAATCCAAGCATACAACGGAGAGGCCAGGCGCGGCATGACCTTGTTTCTAAAAATAAACTGAAATGGGACTAACAATAGCACACCAAACCCTAGGTTAGTCAGGTTAACTAGACCAGAGGGAAAAATATTCAATATAATGAGTAGGGGGGACAAAACATAGATACGGCAATATATCGTTGCTCTTTTTCGTGCAATACAAAAATGGACACACTGTCGGCAAATATCAATAAGTGTTATTTCTCATGGAAACCTAACCCATTTTATGCTTTATCCATGAGGGGAAAATATTAACCTGACTCTCGCCAGATGAATTTCGTTCCGCCTAGCTCCACTGATCCATCTGGGATCACTCCCGCTGGGAGGTATTTGGGGACTACCAGAAAATGGTAGAGCCAATCAGGACCACCGGGCGGGATTTTTATAGATGTGACGTAGCGGAGAAGCGACTCTTTTGATGCAGACAACAATGGCGGCTCACACCGAGGAAGCAAGCGTCAACATTGATGCTGCTATTTCATCCGTGTTGTCCAATCTAGCGAATTTTCTTTCTTTAAAAGAACATCAGAGAACGGCTCTGAAGGCTTTTGTTGGTGGAAACGATGTTTTCACCCTTCTCCCGACCGGGTTTGGCACGTCAATAAAGATGACGGACAAGTGGTTTATCCAATCATATGCAAGGATTTTTGATAAGGCCCAGCCTTCTAAAACACCTCTCCAATGGAGCGATCCCAGATGGATGAGTGGAGCTAGGTGGAATGAAATTCATCTGGCGAGAGTCAGGAAAATATCGCCCCAAATATTGATATTTTAATTAATGAAATAAGACAGATTTCCCTGCTCCTTGAGGTGGCGCTCAACACACTAATGAAGGAAACTTGAACTGAAGTCAACTAACTGAAATCCAGCACTTTACCTTTTCACAGTCATTTTGTTATCATGGTTAAACATATATCGCGATTTAGTATATGCTACACGTGAACCTCCTAAAATGGTGCAATTTGATTGGTTCACTATCTCAGGATATTGGGCAATATCTCATGATTGAGATCTCAAACATGGGATATTGTTTTCATCGCAAAATGTCACACGTGACTGTCGTCTCGTCACGCAAATAAAAACAAATAAACCGCTAATAAAAACAAATAAATCCCGGCAAAAAGTGTTATCTTGTTTATTTTTGTGTTTTCACGTGTAGTATATACTAAAATGATTATTCACCACAGGCTCCGTGGGATTGTCTCAAATTTTGTTAAGTATCGTAATAGGATTGTCAAACAATATATGGATTATTGCAGAATCGCGATATTATCGGTAATAATAATAATTGTATATACTAAAACAATTATTCACCTCAGGCTCCGTAGGATTGTCTCAAGTTTCGTTAAGTATCGTAATAGGATTGTCAAACAATATATGGATTATTGCAGAATCGCTGTATCGCGATATTATCGGTATATTGGGCCACGTATCGCATATCGTAACGGGATTCCCATCCCTAAAAATGAGCGTGCAGCTTTTGTTATGGTCCTACCTGTTGGTCTTGGAGGGGTTGTACTCGTAGGATCCCCGGATGGCTTTCTTCATCCTCTCCGAATCGATCCGCCACAGCTTCAGAGAGTGGTCCATGCCACACGACATGATCTTCTCCCCGAGCAGGTCAAAGTCCTAAACACACACAAACACCCCCGCCCAAAATCAACCCACAGTTTTCTGTAGATTTGAATAAATTAAAGTAAGGTGGCGGAGAACTAATTTGGACAACTAAAATGCTGGGCGTCAACGGTCCAACTTTTGGGATTTTTGAACACTTTAATAATAAATAAAGCCCTAACCCTGGCTTAGTGTTCATATTATGCTCCACCAGTTGAGCCTCAGAGGCCACAGATATTCAGACATTAAAATACGCGGTTGCTTTCCTCAAGACGGGAGGTCAGGGGGGCGTGTCATAAAGCGTGGCCTGTGAAGCTCTCTGAGACAAGGGGCTGAAAACAAACGACATTTACTTAATCTTTCTAAAATGGCGAGGCTCTCCCGAGGTGCACCGGCAGCCTTCTCCCCGGGGCCCGGGCGTCCTTACTGACGACGTGTATTAAGTGATTGATTGAAGGTTTGAGTGCTACTCACGGCACTCAGCACCTCGTCTCGGTGGCCCTCCACGCCGCCCAGGATGGCCACCAGCGTGTCCGTGTGGATGTTCCACAAGCGGAGGGCGTGGTCTGCAGAGAGAGAGCACACGCACACGCACACACACACACACACACACACACACACACACACACACACAATGCTTTGGATAAAAGCGTCTGCTAAATGCCCTAAATATAAATTAGTATTAGGGATTGACCCATATAGACGATAACAAATCTTACAAGTCTCAATTTTAAAAAGGAACATTTACTGAGCTTATTTATTGCCTGTCTGCAAATCACGGCGTAAAAAACAGTATTGTATGCTTCTATGTGTAAATGGAACCGTGGGTTACTGCAGGGGGTTACCTGGGTGGGGCTGCCTTACCTTTGCTGACGGAGAGCAGCAGGTTGGGGTCGCGGGGGTGGAACTTGAGCTCGTTGATGGCGTTCCCATGACCTACATAGTGCTGGATGAACCACAACAGGGAGTCAGTGATCCGCACGCACCTGGCCCTTCCCACATTTGTTATGTCAACACAGCTGACACCGTGTTCTCATGTTTCTTCATCATAGAACCAGTACTCCCGCTCTCAAATGTATCCCACGGGGGGTTATCTCAAAGCAACCATGCAAATTCAAACCTGTGGGGCTGTGGGGATGTCATGAGAACCGATACTTTGGGACCAAGTCGATGCCAAAATTTATTAAATGAGAAGGTACTTTCTAAAGTACCGTAGGTACCGGGGATGTGATTCTTCCAGACCTGACGGGCTCCATATACGGCTAAGTATTGTAGACTTCCGTTAAACGGCAGAAGAACAAAAACAAGACACACATGAAAGAAGCCCCAGTGATTAAGCACACAATTGAGGTTGTTGGGTGCAGGTCCTACATCTGTGGTGTTAAAACCTGAAAGGTCCCAGACTCAATATATTGAAAATCAATAACAGTATCAGTCTCACTGGCACATTATTGTTTGTTTTAAATACTTGAATTGGTCACGTTTGTATGTTTTGGCCAAAAAAGTGTTTGCTGTAATACATGGGAATTATTGTTTCGTTTTCAAATTGTGGTTTTGAATTTGAAATTTCCCATGTTTGAAAAGTTGGAAATTCCCTGGTATTGGTATTGACGAAAAGTGGAATCAATTTGTGGCGCTCGTTGAATCTGTGGCGCTGTGCCACACATTGGTCTATGTATGGGAAACACTGACTAGCCATTCTGTACCATAACTCAGTTCATGTGAATCTGAATGCAAGTAGACATAATGTACTCTAACTCAGTTCATGTTCCAACTAGATTAAACCAGATGTACTGTTCTTTTCACCTGGATGTAGGGTTGGATGGTGGTAGAAGCATGAGTAACACCAGATACATACTACTTTCTATGCTTGATAAGCCAACCAATCAGGTGAGGCCTGAGTGTTTGCGGTGACTGGTACAGGTAGAAGCCCTGCCCAAGGCTCACCTTGATGCACTGCATGGAGATGTGGTTGATGATCCGGATAATTCCACGGGAGCCCGCCACGGCAAGCAGGGGGTGGCTGGTGTTGGTGTCAAAGGTCCAGGCGCAGGTGTAGAAGTTCTCATCTGCCTTTGAGCGGGGGAGGGTCAAAGGTCAAGGAGAAACAAACCCAATGTGGAACCAGGCAAACAGGCAGGCGCAATTTCCAGTCTCCCTTGTACCACTTCTGTTGAGACGCTAACCGTTTGGGCCAATCACACGCGCAGTTCAGGTGTGACGGAATGGTCAGGACACAGGTTGAAGGTCAGACGAGGTGATCCTTGCTTAGTAACTTGTGGTGACCTGTGGTAACCTTGTAGTAGCTAGTGGCTCTTTGGAAACTCTTTTGAAAACCACCTGAAGCAGAGCTTAAAGGGTGAGCAACTGGTTCTACAGTGTTTGATATTGAAATTACTTCAGAAAAATAATTGCTTTTCATAGAATAATCCTATGAAAAGCAATTATGAAAAGGTTATGAATTGCTTTTCATAACCCTATAATCCATTAACAAGGACTCCCTAACACCTAACTGATCCTAACTACATTTATATGAACTCACTGCAAGTCACTTCAGATAAAAGAATCTAATTAACGTCAAAAACTGTAAAGTTGTTGCAAAGAGTTGATCTGCATACGTACAAGGGGAACGAGACTAAAGAACCAGTTTGGGGGTGAAAGGATACGTCCGCGTCAACGTAAGACTGCAGCAGTCGGACCTCTCCCTGAGAATGGCACTCGTACAGGGTCACCTATAGAGAGACGGCAGAGGAACAGTCAGTGTGCCAGGCAGAGCAACCATGTTCAGGTAGGACTTTCCATTGACTTACCGACACATTATTGTAAACCACTTTGGATTAAAGTATCCACCAAAAAGTGTGACTCAAAAGTTAAAAAGGCAACATATGACTTGGCTGCCAAATGACATATGACAAATGTACGACAGTAAAAGTAGGCCGTCTCCACTCACCCTGTTGCTGCCCACGGTAGCGAACACCAGGGGGTCCCCTTCCTTGCTGTGCCAGTTGAACTGCACCCCAAACAGGGGCTGTCCGTGGTCCTCCTGAAACAAAGACACACGGGGGTGGTGGACTTTACACATATGCTAGAGTTTAGATTCTTTGCCCGAACCCGATCCTGAGTGGCGGGCCGGGCCGATATTTCCCGTCCCTATCCTCAGGCTGGGCTCTGCCCTTGATCAGGCTTTTTATTTTTTAGCAATACTTTAATAGTCTAATTGGGTGGGGAGAAGCTATGCCATAATCTGAAATATATATATATATTTTTAGCAAAGTAGGCCTAAGTAACGAAAGTGTAACAAAAACTCAACACATGATCGCACTCGCAGTGCACAACGTCTCCTCCACTCGCACGCATGATCACACCGGGCCTGCATGCTGTGCTGTATTGTGTGTAGTAGAGATGCGCGGATGAGCTGTAATGTCATCCGCACCCGCTGCATAATAACAATAATCCACCCGAAGCAATGTTTTTGTCAACAATTGATACCCACACCCGCCTGAGTCCCGGTTTTCTTTCCATCAACCACTATGAAATGTCCCCTGTTGTCAGCGATTACATAGCCAATGGGGTCTTATTATAGACTTATCATTAACTAAAAACGACATAGAAAGAATAAAGCATCCAGCATATGATTTCAACAATGTGTGAGGGCATACGCAACAGGGATGGTCGCACAGTGGAATGCTGATGGAAACCAGCGGATGAGCACTGGGCGGAGATGTTCGCGCATTTCAGAAGCAGGGAGACAAACAACTCAGAATTGTAGTTGAGAACATCAGTTATAACAGCCCCCGTATTAATAAAATTGTCGGGTTTAAATCGGTCTCTGGCTCATAATTATAGTTAATGTGTCGGGCCGGGCTAGCCTAGTCCTAACTAGACCTTCGTACTCATTTCATTCATACCGATGGTCTAGAACTGCTATAGAGACAAACGATTTCTCACTTGAAGGCGGGTGCTGTTGAAGTTTAAAACCTATTGGCTCTGACAAGTGCCACTCCAGATCTGCCTTAACCAATCGCTAACGTTTGGTCGTGATGTAGTTCATGCATAGCAAACTCCTTCACCACTAACGGAGCCAGCTGGAAAATTTTACTTTCCCCGAATCCCGTGGGAAGAAGCGCCACAACATCTTGACCACTAACAAAACTAAGCAAAGCCTGTTCCTGCTCCGGCTTTAATTTATCTATATTCGGCAGAGTTTCCACAACAGACCGAATAGCTTCTTTCTCCATGGTCTTCCTGCTGCTTCCTGGTATTCGTTTGA
This sequence comes from Micromesistius poutassou, assembly GCF_964030765.1. Lineage (NCBI taxonomy): Eukaryota > Metazoa > Chordata > Actinopteri > Gadiformes > Gadidae > Micromesistius > Micromesistius poutassou. The sequence goes on from NC_140294.1 coordinate 4,926,143, forward strand.
CTACAACTGAAACTTGTGCACAACCTGTACGTCACTGTTCTCAGGCCGCGCCTCCTGTTCGCTGATTGGAGGGACAAACTTGAGGGAAAAGAAATTGTTCGAACATACAGCACTCCCAGACCGAAGTACTGAAGTGAAATGAAAATTGAGCGGAAGTACGGAGGCGGGCAGAACCGGGCTAGGGCCGGGCCGGTCTTGGACACAATGTGCACGGGCTCAGTAGGGTCGGGCTTCATTTTTTGGGCCCGATCTAAGCTCTAACAAATGCTTCTTTCTACCTCTCAGATATATCCGGTGAATCTAAACATTTTTTTTTTATAATTTCTTGCTCCCCTAGTCAAGCATGTTATATTGCCGTCTTGCACGAAAAAGGGGATACATTAAGTTTAATATAATCTGTAAGAGCAAGAAAATTTGTCATATCAAAATCGCAATATGGAGATGGTCAAAATACGATATCTTATCAATGCTATTGGTAAATGATATGATTCCATATAGATGCAATCATGTCAATTTGTAATGCGTGTTTCTGAACACGCATTACAAAGTGGCACAAACAGGCAATCACATATATATATATTTTATAAGTACTATCATTCTAAATATGCCTCCCAGTACCTTGTCACCCAACTTACTGCCATGATTATTGATGATTACAGCTATTATTATACAGGCAAGTAGCTGCAATCCCAGGGATTTGCTGGAAATGCTGCGTGTGCTTCGTGTCACCTCACCATTATATATGCTACACAAAGACGCCCACGAAAAAGGTCTTTGTACATTGAAAACAATCAATCAATGTACAGATAATTCTCTTATTTTATGAGTGAAAGTGGCCAGTTGGCTCTAGAGGTCTTCACCATTGAGAACTCTTGAGGACTTTTGTTGTTCAGACAGAGCTGGTGGCTGTGGAGCCCATACCAGTGACCGATTCGGCCGCGTTTCCCCGCAAAAAACAAGGTCGGTTATCACAGGGGAGGCGGCTGCTCACCCTCAGGCTGTTCACACACTTGAAGGAGTATCTGCACTTTTTGGACTTCCACTTGCCCTTCCCCCAGCTCCTCCGGCCCGGGGCGTTGGCGGTGTTGGTGGGTGTGTCTGGGCGCTCCACGTTGGTCCCGCTCTCGACGCTGACCGCGTCATCCTACCAATGGAGTCGCAGCGTTAACAATGGATGCCGCCCCGCAGCCAATGGGGTCAAAGCGTAAACAGTGATGATTGAGATGTCCAGCCAATGGGGACAAACAAAGCATTGAGTGAAGGGAAAGTCTGGCCAATGGGGTCATAACGTTATTGACTGGGATTTTCTAACCAATGGGTTCGCGGAGTGGTACAAACAAAGGGCATTGACTGGCCAATTCGATGGAAGTATTAGTGATGCCATCATCAAGTGTGAATAATGACTGCAGCCAATGAGTTTGAGTGTTAAAGGGGTGATATTATGCCACCAGGTGTGAGTGCGCTTAGCCATTACACGCCGTTTGAAAATATGTCTTTCCCCGTGCCCTAGTGACATCACAAGTGGGCGTGTCCACATAGATGTATGATGGATAGATAAGCAACAGTGCACTGGGTAGGCTGGTGGACTGATCTATCCAGCATACATCTAGGTGGACACTTGTGATGTCACTAAGGCACAGAGTAGGGCAGATTTTCAAACTGCTTGTAATGGCTAATCAGATATCACCCCTTTAGTCAAGGATGGCATCGCCAGCAATAACAACTATGGCTTCAATAGTCCAGCCAATGGGATTTAGTTGCTAAAAGCGATGGCATACATAATGTTTTTGATCAGCCAATTAACTTGGAGTGAAGTATGGCATTAATTGAATCAATGCGTTTACAATTATGGCATAATTATTATGCCTCTACCATTAGGGCAGCTCTGGGGAGATTTTTAGATCAAGATGGAAACAGTAGTTTCTGTCCAAAGAACCGAGGATAAACGAAGAGGAAGGACAGAGCTAGGACTTCTGAATAACCAAACACATTTTATAATCCATGCAGGAAGTCCCAGCTTAAACGTAGTGTCTTACACTTTTCTACACCTCATTACTTAGTACCACTGTTTTAGTTTCTTACTATTGCTTACTTTATTTTATATTATTATTATTTATTATTATTATTGTGATCTATGCTGCCATTCATTTTTACATATCTTTATTTACTTTATCTTGTATGGTTGCTGCTATGTGATCGTTGAGGAATCAAGCCTATGCATTTTACTCTTGTGTACAATAAGATGTAATAACAGTGATTCCGATTCTGTGTTGATGAAGTTTAATTTGGTCCAGAAGCAGACAGTAGTGTACTTCAAGGAAACTGCACTGTGAAGTAAAAACCCACAACTGTGCTGGACACGCATGGACACAGATGTGGATTTTGTTTAAGCCAATAGAAACGAGACTGTGTGCTATGAGGAGACTGCTAGCTGTGTAGCACACCCGGCTAGAGGGCTAGATGCACATCCTTTCAGTCAAGCCACTACGGCTAGCTAGCCGGCTAATTATCTAGCAGCATAGCCATTCAGTGAAGCCACTTCGGCTAGCCGGCTACCTAGCTCGTCGGCTAACTACTTTAGCATTAAGCTATCTAACCGGGCGCTCTGTTGACAGCGTTTTCCCCAAACACAAAACGACGGAGATGCTTACGTTCTCGTCTCCCGACAGATCGGGGTTACTATTCTCGTCGCTGCTCAACTTTTGTTTCTTTGCAGGCATCTCTTTTCCCGCCGCCGGCGAAGGGGACTCGACCATGTTCTTGTTTTCCCTCATTTTGCGTGGTCTCAGCCTCTTCCGCCTCAGTCCCCGCCCTTTCCGTCCGTGAAGAGGCAAGGGCAACGCCCACTCACTCAAAAAATGTGAACGTTTTAACTTGCTAATTAGGCATTCACAGAGAATCTGTGGATACCTACCTACATACCTACATACATACCTACATACATACATACCTACATACCTACATACATACATACATACATACATACATACATATATATATATATATAGAATTTATATTACTTGACAAAAAAAAAAAAAAAAAATATATATATATATATATATATATATATTTTTTTTTTTGGTCAAGTAATATAAATTCTAAATCAATTTCCTTTCAAATACTTCCATTAAAATCAACACATTTGAACATACCCTTTTATACAATCTCTTTAATAAAAAATGTTCACAATAACTTTCAACAGTCCAACAAAGCCTTTTTCTTTCATATCCGGCATCGCAAAGGAATGAAGATGACTCAAGTTTGGACCCAGCCTTTTACATAACCATGACGGTGTCTTCCACAGAGGCCTGGCTCATCCCTTCAGACAAATCCTCCTCCTCCACCACTTCCTCCTCCTCCTCCTCCTCCTCCTCCTCCTCCTCTGCGCTTCGCTTCAATCCTCTCTGTTTCGACAGGGCCACCGCGTAACGGATCGTGTAAATGTTCCACTCGCATCTGAAAAGAGACAACAAAAACATTGTCTACGACCGATGGAAATGTACCATCCATCCAGCAGTATTTATTAAACAACTTTGACCGCCTGTACCTTCATTTTGTACTCATTAATTATGTTGCCGTTATGCCTCTGGTCTGACAACCAACTATTGTGTGGCAACATGACCTTTGAAGTCTCTTTGAACATTTGTAGGCACAGCGAATTGAGTTACATTTATACTTTTATGCAATACTTTATCGCAATTATACTTAGATATATTCTGTATCCATGCCTATCCTTATCTAGAATCCATGTTTATTCTTTAAGTGGCGATCTGGGTTGAGTGCAGGGCATGGCTGTCCCTGTACAAAAGTCAGCGGTGACGAGTTGTAGAGCACAACGGACAGCGGTATGTCACAGATAAACCTCCTGACCGCAGCCTCGAGCGTACAGCATGATGCTGCCCGCAAACTTCCATGAGAGCGGTCAGCTGAGCCGGAGAGATAATTTTTTACAAAATGCCGTCAGACGACTACAGACGGCAGAGGTGTGTTTCCTCTGGGAGATTTTCCAGCACTTACGAACATTTGCCATAGCAAGGGAAGGAAAAGGGTGGACGCATGGATTCAAAATTAAACTTCCCCCAAATAGACTGCACTTCCCTACTCTGCGTGACAGTACAACCAAATGACTAAACAGTCATATGTTCCTAGGAACTAGGTTTGGTTTGACAAATACTTGAGAGTCCAGCCTATCACATATGAACGCCATCAAAACAAACCCTCGTTCCTCTCTTACAAGTGACCCCGCTACTGAGTCTAACGTTGCAGTTCCTGCCAAGTCAAATAAGTAACTTCAGTCACTGATGTTTAGAAAATAAACGCGGCCAAGTGCACCTCTGCAGTGCTTCAGCACAGCCATTCATCACTGATGAATGTTATAATAAGTTAATTCACGCCATGTTAATGAAAACTTTGATACATTAATGGAATTAAGCGTTGTTTCACAATCCCATATAAATGCAATGGTAAGATAATTAACCTTAAAATGTCCCCACCCCTCCAATTTATGGTTGACTAAACTGGCCCTCATGAAACTAGTTGTAATAGCCCTGGCATACAGCAATGACTGCGTTTGAGAGGTGCTCCCCCTAGGGGTAAATAGAACCACTCGGTAGCCAATGTCTACCAAGATGCACTTGTGTTTAACCCTTTCAAATTTAAACTGCTAAGCTTTACTAACACAAGCCTGTTTATATAAACTATTACATTACGTTAAGACTCTTGACTATGCCATGTTACGATAGTATACGTTTAACTGACAGAGGGACATAGGTGGCTTTTAGGAAATTCTAGGGGTTGGGTGTGTGGAAGTATAGTTGGATGTGGATTGGAGGCTTACAGCTTGGAGAGACTTTCAAAATGTCTCTGTAGACTCTTCTGTAAGGACTGGATGGTGGGCAGGATGGCACCCGATCTGGAAGAAGAAGAGAAACTAGTTAGCCCACTAGTTAGCCCAGGCCCAATATGACAATGATTTCATACTTTTTATTATTTTATAGTTCTATAAGTATTATTGTGTTAACTAGGGTTGGCGATGTCCCCTAAATTGGCAGTTGACGATGTTTACAGTAAAACATTGCGATGGACGATGACGTCATCGTCGTGGGGGGAGGGGGGGACATAAGGAGGGGGGAGAACGAAATGATAGTTTTTAGTCTAAAAAAATATTTACGTATGTAATGAGATATATAATATATCTCTTTACATAAATATGTTTTTCTACTTTAAACTATAATTTTGTTATTTTACTATCCTAACTAAATACTAATCCTGGTTCTTAAAGCATCTTCACGTAAGGAAAAAAGCTTCCTGCCTTCCACTTGGCGTTCGTTGCTAAAAAGGGAACTACTTCACCTATATGGCAATTCTTTGGATTTAAGGGTGAGGGTGAAAGGTCACCTGTTCTTGAGCTTCTGTCCGTGCAGCAGCAGCAGGTTCTGGGCCCAGCTCAGGTAGAACTGCAGGTGGGCAGACTTCTCCAGACAGCCCGCCAGGAAGAACAGCAGCTTCTCCACGTACACGTCGGGGAGCGAGCCACACACCACGGGGACTAACACACACACACACACACACACACACACACACACACACACACACACACACACACACACACACACACACACACACACACACACACACACACACACACACACACACACACACACACAAACCCATGTTAGTGCACACATGGGTAGGATGATCTGCTACCTAATCATTCATTTATTTTAAATAACTATGGTTAGAGTTGAAGGGGTCAAGGGGTGGAGTTCAAGTTGTAGGGTTCTAGAGTTGCAGGGGTTTTAGGACATTGAGGTTAGGGGTAGGAGGGTTGGAGGGTCAAGTGTCAGGGTGCGAGGGGTTGGGTTCCAGAGTTAGGGTCAGGGTGAGAGGGGTCAGGGTGAGAGGGGTCAGGGTGCGGGGGGTGAGAGGGGTCAGGGTGAGAGGGGTCAGGGTGCGGGGGGTGAGAGGGGTCAGGGTGAGAGGGGTCAGGGTGCGGGGGGTGAGAGGGGTCAGGGTGAGAGGGGTCAGGGTGAGAGGGGTCAGGGTGAGGGGGGTCAGAGGGGTCAGGGTGAGAGGGGTCAGGGTGAGAGGGGTCAGAGGGGTCAGGGTGAGAGGGGTCAGAGGGGTCAGGGTGAGAGGGGTCAGGGTGAGAGGGGTCAGGGTGAGAGGGGTCAGGGTGAGGGGGGTCAGAGGGGTCAGGGTGAGAGGGGTCAGGGTGAGAGGGGTCAGAGGGGTCAGGGTGAGAGGGGTCAGAGGGGTCAGGGTGAGAGGGGTCAGGGTCAGAGGGGTCAGGGTGAGAGGGGTCAGAGGGGTCAGGGTGAGAGGGGTCAGAGGGGTCAGGGTGAGAGGGGTCAGGGTGAGAGGGGTCAGAGGGGTCAGGGTGAGAGGGGTCAGGATGAGAGGGGTCAGGGTGCGGGGGGTCAGGGTGAGAGGGGTCAGGGTGCGGGGGGTCAGGGTGAGAGGGGTCAGGGTGAGATGGGTCAGAGGGGTCAGGGTGAGAGGGGTCAGGATGAGGGGGGTCAGGGTGAGAGGGGTCAGGGTGCGGGGGGTCAGGGTGCGGGGGGTCAGGGTGCGGGGGTCAGGGTGCGGGGGGTCAGGGTGCGGGGGGTCAGGGTGAGAGGGGTTACAGTGCGGGGTTGTCGGGTCCGAGCGGGTTCGAGTCCTCGGGCCGACGCTCTACGGGGCGGGGGACTCACTCTCTTTGTGCGGGACCGTCTCCAGGACCTCCTGCGTGAGGGCGTGCTCGTTGAGACGGAACGCCAGCACGATGGCTGACGTCCACTCCTTGAGCCGCAGCTGGCGGCGCACGCTGGCCGGGGTCACGTCCAGGTCCAGGTCGTAGGGGTCGAAGATCATGGAGCCGTCCAGAGAGTAGACCAGCAGGCCCTCCGTCGTCGTGGCAGCCCAGCTGCGACCTGGCGACGGAGGTCAAAGGGTTTTCACGCAAGAACTCACACTTAACACTTTTTTTTTGTCGATATGTCGTTAAAGTTCCCATATCAGGCTTTTTTTGGTTAATAATTGCATTTGGGGGTACTGCTAGAATAGGGTTACATGCCTGTATGTTCGAAATACCCCTTATTATTCTCTATTATTACTATTACTATTAATTTCTGCTAAACCAATTTCAGCATCTTTCAAAAACGGTCTGATTTGTATCATGTTGCTTTAAGTCCCCCTCCCAAGTAGCCCAGTCTGCGGTGATTGGTCAGCACGCCCATTCTGTGGCGATTGGCCGAACGCTTTGCGCACGCACTTATTGAGGGGCGTTCTTGGTGGGAGCGAATACTCCCCAAGGCTCAGACTTAGATTTTTCTAGCTTAGCAAACGTAAAACATGGACACATACGTCATATAACCGTCTAAAGCAAAGGGGAGTATCCCCAAGATGCATGCTGGGTAGAATCTGAACCAATTGTTGGTGGGCCCAGTCCACTGGGTCGGCTGTGAGCACCAACCATCCCACACCTAGGTGGACACCTCCATTTGTGATGTCACAACCATCACTCACCAGTCGGGGAGAACCGCAGAGAGCTGACCCTGATCTCCGGCTTGAAGTGTCTGGAGCTCATATCTCCTAGAGAGAGAAAAGAGAGAAAGAGAGAGGGAGAGAGACACACAGAGAGAAAGAGAGAGAAAGAGAGAGAATAGTCATGTGTCTAAATCCCACCCGTTTACACATACACAGGATTATTTTAATCTTCCCCCATGCATACATGCAACAGACAAAGAGGCAATGAATTTCGGACATCATTCGACGAATATAACCGACAGAAGTTGAATCCAAAAAGAGATTTCCAACTTGGTATATATCGTAAATTTATTTATATTGCAGTGTTCCATGCAAATAAAACAGTGCTTCAAATCAGAAAACTGGCTTTCATATGAAATATCCCAGCATCTGAAGCACATTATTGTTTTTGTTATATTTTGAGTACATTTTTGTGGATGTCTATTTTTATTTACTTGTCCTATACTATACACATTTTATTGCCATACTTTTTCACTAATTTCTATTCTCTATTTTTACGATGTTTCTACCTCTGAGCAGGGCACTTCTGAGGGTTTACATGTTCCCTTGTGGTCGTTGAAGTACAAAATCTGAACTCTGAACTGAAGTTTTTTGTCATTTCTAACCAAGCGACACGGGGGTTGGTAGTTGAGACCCTGGGCCTGCCTCTCACCTTTCCTGACGCCAGGCAGGCTGAGCTGAACTCCGTCTCCGTCCCCGGCGCCCTCGTCCACCAGTGCCAGACTGCCGAACTCCGTCATCTTCCGCCGGTCCAGGAACTCCTGGAGAAGACAACACCTTCACATCAGCTTCATTCAGACGTGACACCATTTCATAACCCGTTTACACTAGCTTAATTTAGACATGACACCACTTCACAACCCGTTCACATTAGCTTCATTCAGACATGACACCACTTCACAACCCGTTCACATCAGCTTCATTCAGACATGACACCACTTCACAACCCATTTACACTAGCTTCATTCAGACGTGACACCACTTCACAACCCGTTCACATCAACTCCATTCAGACGTGACACCACTTCACAACCCGTTCACATTAGCAGGACTTCATTCAGACGTGACACCACTTCACAACCCGTTCACATTAGCAGGGCTTCATTCAGACGCAGCTTTTCATTTTTGGTCAGAAGTAGAGAAAACATTCAGCAATAGAGGTGGTCACTTAATAAACTAAACCATTTGAGGAGATGAGAAAAACACTGGCAGTCTGCGTAAGAAGAGAAATGCCCACATGTATTGATCATGTTAAGTCGAACAGATAAGATAAAATTATATTAAATTAATTGAACATTAACATTAACTGACAAACTGTGAGTAAATAGCAAAAGTCAAACAGATGGTACTGTACCTCCATGGCGTCAAACGACAGGTTGCAGGAGACCTCAAACTTCTTCATGAGGATCTGCTCCTTGATGTTGTAGATGCACACGAATCTGGACTGACCGCCTGCCAAGATAGACGCCCCATCCGCAGAGTAGCACAACGCCGTAAATGCCCTTCAGACAGGAGGCAGAACGCCGTAAACCACTTTGAGACTAGACACAGAACGCCTTAAACTACTAAACCACTTATCTTATATTTTTACCTTTTATCTTTTCTTATTTTCTTATTTTATTGTATTTCACCTTACTAATTATGTTGTCCTGTTGAAATGTTTTTATTGTCTTGTATTTGTGATGCTTTCACTTATTCTCTGTAAAGCACTTTGGTCGACAGTGGTTGTTTTTAAAGGGCTTAACAAATAAAGTTGGATTGGATTGGACTTTAAAGACACAGGACACCTTAAACCACTTTGAGACTAGACACAGGACACCTTAAACCACTTTGAGACTAGACACAGGACACCTTAAACCACTTTGAGACTAGACACAGGACACCTTAAACCACTTTGAGACTAGACACAGGAGGCCTTAAACCACTTTGAGACTAGACACAGGACACCTTAAACCACTTTGAGACTAGACACAGGAGGCCTTAAACCACTTTGAGACTAGACACAGGAGGCCTTAAACCACTTTGAGACTAGACACAGGACATCTTAAACTACTTTGAGACTAGAGACAGGAGGCCTTAAACCACTTTGAGACTAGACACAGGAGGCCTTAAACCACTTTGAGACTAGACACAGGAGGCCTTAAACCACTTTGAGACTAGACACAGGAGGCCTTAAACCACTTTGAGACTAGACACAGGAGGCCTTAAAGCTAGGGCTGTAACGATACACCAACTCACGATTTGGTTTGTATTACAATTTTTGACCCACGGTTCGATACATCCCACGATTTTTTTTTAATTTAAAAAGCATTTTATTTAAACATTTACTAATATAACAATTAACTTAATGTAACATTTAGTTGGAGGATGCTTGCAGGTAGGCAAAACAATCCTCAACTCGTTTTGTGGTTTAGGCCTACGTATTTTTAAATATTAATGTCAAATAAATAATAGTAATTTGAAAAGTTTGGTAGCACTAACCAGCGTTCCTGCTAGAAAAAAAAGGTGACCTGCATAGGTCACTTTGACCCTATAGAATGCAACATTTTTAATAGCCTAACTTCCAAATAGATGGGAAAAAACATGAACCTCTGATAACCTCTGATAACCTCTGAACCTCGCAATAACAAGGCATAGTGTTACGAGTAGCGTATGTGAGTGTGCGAGAATGGCAGTGTACATCTATTCAAATCTAAAAACAACCACGGCGAGTGACAATGACAAGTCTCTCTGCACCAGCTACGGCCAATCAGAACGAGCCGTGTGATCTCTGGTGGGCGGGGACTCACTTTCCCTTGGCCGACTGCTTGGCGGTGATCTTCTCCGTCTCCTTGCGGCCCATCACCAGGTCGTGACGCCCTGCGATGGAGCCCGTCTGCGTGGCGTCCTGGGGTACCCAGAAGGAGATCTCCCCGTCCAGAGTGGCCACAGCCAGCTCCTGTCCATCGGGTCGGTAGGAGACGGCCAGACCTGGGGACCAGACGTGTTCACACTCACATTAATGGAACAACGTGCAGGGCGCACCAGTGCTAATGGCATGCTGTTGGTGTAGGATGCCTCGAAGTACAATCAAAAGAGGAAGATCAGTTCAAATGAAAACAACATAACACCAAAATGTGTTCACTCTAATACAGATATCTTAAAGAGTTATGGTATAAGCATTTTCTTAATGATTGGAAGTTTCAGAAAAGCAATTTATGTAGTAATAAACCTAATGCGAAGATATATTAAGTAATTAAGGTAATCTGACATAGACATAATCTGAACTAGACTTAACCAAACTAAATCAAAAGTAATCTGAACTAAATTTAAAATAATCCAAACTCCATCTAAAATGGATCGGAACTCCATCTATCCAAAATGGATCTGAACCAGGTCTGAACCAGGTGTGATCTGATATCCGTCCGGGGGGGTGCAGTGTACCGTCGGCAGGGAGGGGCAGCGTCTCCTTGGTCTGCCAGCTGTCAATCATGTCCCAGATGCGGACCGTCTTGTCCCAGGAGGCGCTGGCCAGGATGGACTGGACCGGACTGAAACACAAGCTGCTGACCGGCCCCGCATGGCCCGCCAGCACCTGACCACAGCATGCCAACCGTCAGAGAACCTCATGGACACAGTATGGGCCTCTATGGGGAGTCCCACAATGCATTGCTTCCTCCCTAGATCCTTAATCTGACCGTGAGCAACTCAACTTTACCACATACCATCTTATAGCCAGACATTTCCTTCATATTGACAACAAATAGGAGCTGTGTTGCAAGTCGTTGTTTGTATACACATTTTGTCAAGAATAATGGTGTATTCAAAAAAATACTTTTGTGTAAAACAAACGTTTGCGTTTTTCTGCGAAGAATATCATACTGTGCTAATAATCCCATACTTTCACGTGGTATTGTCCTCATAATGCACGGGCCATCAACTGCAGGACTTTATTACGTTGCACAAGGCCGGGACCTCCCATGGTACCATCTGACCACGGCGCATGGCCTTCCCTGAGACCAGGGGCTCACCTCCAGCAGCCTGCCCGTCTGCATGGACCAGATGAAGATCTCGAAGGAGTCCTGGGCCCCGGCGCTCACCAGCTCACCGCTGAAATCCACGGCCAGGGAGGAGAACTGCACGGGCCGCGGCGAGGTGAATGTTCGGAAGTTGCGGTACCTGTGCATGCAGAGAGACGCCATCTTAACCGAGAGCCCTTATTCATCCTCATCCAAGGCGGCATTCATTTTTACTTTTCCTTTCTATTTATTACATTCTGCTGCCTCAAGTCCTCTCTCTCCTACCTACACACACACCCATAGATCTATAACACAGATGTACCAAAATTGCTTTAAAATCAATACACGGCAGTTGTGCCGTTGTGATAATAAAAACTGCATTGATGTGACACACACACACACACACACACACACACACACACACACACACACACACACACACACACACACACACCAAGCGTTTGTTGTGATTGTTGAACATATGACGTATGACACACACACACACAGAGGTTCTCCCTCTCTCCGTCACCTGTGGAGGTCGTACGCCCGCACTGTGCCGTCCAGGGACGCGCTGACGATGACAAAGCCGCTGGAGGTGAAGGTGACGTGGGTGATGCTGCTGGTGTGCTCCGTGAACGTCACGAAGCACAGGCCGCTGTTGGTGTTCCACACCTTCACCTGGGGACGCAGCGCAGCCTTCAGGGACCCAGCAGGCTAGCACGCTAACAGACGCAACGCGCTCAGAGAGCCAACAGGCTAGCACGCTAACAGACGCAACGCGCTTAGAGAGCCAACAGGCTAGCACGCAAAGAGACGCAACGCGCTCAGAGAGCTAGCACGCTAGCACGCGCTCAGAGAGCTAGCACGCTAACAGACGCAACGTGCTCAGAGAGCCAACAGGCTAGCACGCTAACGGAGGCAACAGCAACAGTTCAACCAGTTAACAGATTCAAGTTAACAAGTTAAACTAAGACACTCAACAGGCTAACAGACACACTCGACAAGCTAACACGCTCGCCATGCTAACACCCTCGACCATCTACCTTTAGCAGGTGGGCATTTCTTTGGCCCAATTACGGTCACAAAGATGCGGTTCTGCGATTGATACAGAGACGGGGCTAACCTTGCCGTCGTCGCCGCCGGTTACGATGTACTGTCCGTCGGGGGAGTAGGCCAGGGAGGCCATGTTGTTGAAGTGACCCTGCTGCTTGAAGACATACGACTCACTCTGCCACTCCCACACCAGCAGCTGGCCCATCCCTACGCACACGCACACACACACACACACACAGGAGAGACATTTGCATAGACCCATGAGACACAAATGTGCATAGACAGATGTGCGCACACACATCCATTCATAAAACACATGCACGTACAGATTAACAAACAAAAATACACACAAGCAGTACACCACACACACACACACACACACAGGTCAGTTCTCAACATGGACACACACACTGCGGAAACGCTACAGTGATACTATGAAGTGAGGTCGGCGATGGTAAGGCAGCGTCATCATACCTGAGCAGCCAAAGCCGATCCAGTCCCCAGAGCAGTTCATCACCACCGAGGAGATCCTCTGGTCTGAAATACTGAGCACACACACACACACACACACACACACACACACACACACACACACACACACACACACACACACACACACACACACACACACACACACACACACACACACACACACACACACAGTGTGAATCTTCAACACATAATGCAATGCAAAAAAAAAAAAAAATTTCCAACTTTGAAAATATCTGTGACCCATTTCTAAAATCAAACTGAATATCCATTCACAACTTATTGGGGTTGTTTGTGCGTGTGAATCCTGGGTGTGCGCACCTGAGGGAGTGGATCAGGTTGAACTCTGGGAGCTCGTGGAGGTGGAAGACCCCGGAGGCGAAGCCGGTGACCAGGATGTGCGTGTCCTTGTGGAAGGAGGCGCAGGTCAGGTTGTTGAACTCGCCCTCCTTGTTGAAGAAATGCCTGGAAGAGACAGAGGGGGAGGTTCGGACTGGAGACCTCCACACCTTCCACAACGCGGGCGCTACGTTTGATTGCGCGCCAGTTCACGCTAAAAGTGATGACATTTGTGATTACACCGAAAGAACGCTGAAGATCGAGCTAATTTTGCATCTTGAGGACACAAACGAGCACGCACACACACACACACACACACACACACACACACACACACACACACACACACACACACACACACACACACACACTTGACCAGTTAAAGGCAAATGTCCACGTCTTACGTGTTTAAAGACATCTCCGTCACGCACTCCCTTTAATTTGACAGTGTTTCCCAGTTCATGTTAATGTTTGTGATCATGACGACAACCAGAAGTTCTACCGTATTTCTCTTGAGCCAAAGATGGTGTTTAATATGAGGGGCCGTGTGGGACATTATTCAGAATAAGCATGCGCATACACATATGAAACCAAACTCATTCACATACTATACTGAAAACCTTGCACACATACAAGTGAAAAACTTTTACATACACAACTGAAACACTCTCACATAAACAACTGAAAAATGATACGCTCACATACACAACTGAAAAGCTTGCATAAAAACTAGTGAAACCTTTCACATAGACTACTGAAATGCTTTCGCACATACTAGTAAAATGTGCTCATATACACAGCTAAAAAAATATCCTCTCAAACCATTCACATACTATACTGAAAACCTCACAAACATACAAGTGAAAAGCTTTTACATACACAACTGAAACACTCTCACATAAACAACTGAAAAGCTCTCGTAACAACTAGTGGAACCTTTCACATAGACTACTGAAATACTTTCACACGTACTAGTAAAATGTGCTCATATACACAACTGAAAAATTCTCTCTCTCATACACATGAAACCATTCACATACTATACTGAAAATCTCAGATATGTATGTGAAAGTGTTTCACTCACATGTGTGAGGATTTCAGTGAAAACGGAAGGTGTTTCAGTTGAAACGGAAGGTGGACATGCTACAGACACAGGTGCTACAATTGAATTAAGACCCCTAGATAATGCAATTCATAGTCGAGCTAAGCGTGCATGTACCCAGTCGAAATGGATTATGCTTTGAATTGAGTTCTGCGCATGCTCGAGATCTTTTCCCGGGGCCGTGAGCCGGAAGTAGAAAGAGACGATAGTCGTGTTGTTGTTGTTGTCGCCGCCGTCGGATAAGGGATAACGAGAAACTGCGATTTATTTAAAAAGGTGGCGCAGAAGATGGAGGAAGCCGGTGAATGTAGTTACCCCCTATAAGAATTGTGTCCCGGCCGCGGGAGCGTGCATGGCATGCATTCATTAAAGGTGGAAGCACACGGACACTACGCTTCCATTTCACCCAATGCTGAATAAAAGTACATGTTTTTCTAAATGTGGATCATCAACGAAGTTGTAAAGTAGTAACTTCGAGCACATCTGTCAAAATAAATGTTTTTTTCTCCCGACGTGTTTACGATCTTTATTCATTCATTGCGCCGCGGCGGGGAATGTATACGGACGGGCGGCGGAGGGGCTGCTCCGGCTGGAGAAAAATGTTTTCAGTAGACAGCTGTCAACTAACTTTGGGTAGGCGATTTATTTTAAAAGCTGGCGCAGAAGATGGAGGAAGCCGGTGTCGTGCCAATGTAGTTACCCCCTATAAGGAGTGTATCATCAACATGCATTCAGTACACACTACGCTTCGATTTAACCAAAGGCTGAATTAAAAGTACATGTTTTTCTAAATGTTGCTCATCAACGAGGTTGTAAAATAACTACAATCTTTATTAATTCATTGCGCCGCGGCCGAACTGACGGGGGTATTCTCTGATATTATGAATCTTACAGACTGCGTCAGGTTCTCCGACTCTCTGGTATTTCCACAACAAGTAAAGACTCCTAGTCGGGTTTATCTCGCCCATGGGGAAAAGGAATTGGGTGAAATTAACTTTGGCTTTGACTCTCTGAAGTACAGATTGAAATGCGACATGGAGGAGAAAGCGATGTTTCAGCAGACAGCTGTCAGTTCACTTCGGGTCCATATCATTTCTCCGACGCTCCATTGTTCCAACCTCTCGGTCGTATGCGGACTCCTCCGCCGGCAGAGCAGCCGGAGGAGTCGGCATACGACCGAGAGGTCCAATGAGTTTGTTGTTGCTGGTGACGTGAAGAGGTCAAGCGAATTAAGCTGTGCATGTAAACGTACTGAGTGTAGCGCCTGTGTCTGTAGCATGTCTGTGTCTATTCTTTATTTTTTCAACCACCTTTCAACTGAAACGCCTTCCGTTTCAACTGAAACGCCTTCCGTTTTCACTGAAACGCCTTCCGTTTTCACTGAAATCCTCACACATGTGAGTGAAACACTTTCACATACATATCTGAGATTTTCAGTATAGTATGTGAATGGTTTCATGTGTATGAGAGAGAGAATTTTTCAGTTGTGTATATGAGCACATTTTACTAGTACGTGTGAAAGTATTTCAGTAGTCTATGTGAAAGGTTCCACTAGTTGTTACGAGAGCTTTTCAGTTGTTTGTGTGAGAGTGTTTCAGTTGTGTATGTAAAAGCTTTTCACTTGTATGTGTGTGAGGTATTCAGTATAGTATGTGAATGGTTTTATATGTGTGTGTGAGAGGCAATTTTTCAGCTGTGTATATGAGCACATTTTACTAGTACGTGTGAAAGCATTTCAGTAGTCTATGTGAAAGGTTTCACTAGTTTCATGCAAGTTTTTCACTTGTATGTGTGCAAGGTTTTCAGTATAGTATGTGAATGAGTTTGGTTTCATATGTGTATGCGCATGCTTATTCTGAATAATGTCCCACACGGCCCCTCATAGTTTAATGGTCGTCTCTCCTTACTTGCTCTTCTGCAGGTAGCGGACATTCTTGATCTCAGAGTCTTTGGGGACGTCCGCTTTCCCCCTAATGACCTGGGCCCTGCTGCCGCCCTCCTCCGCTCCCTCTCCCTCCTCTGACGAAGACTCCTTCTCCTCCTCCTCCTCCTCCTTCTCCGCCACCTTCTTCGTGAGGACCAGGCCGCTGGGCTCCGTGTCGCTCTCCCACACACACAGCGCTCCGTCCTGGCTCACCGTGTACAGCTGCAACGAAAACACAAACGCGTTAGAGCGGGGTCTGGTTCCATCGACATGGAACGCGTCGAGGACCTGCACCGTGGTTTAGGGACCGCTAGGAATTGTTGTGAGATTATGGAACTGGCTTGGATATAGGACGTCGACTGTAGCTGTTTGCACCGCCACGAATACAACTTGTTTTTTTATTACATTTCTAAGCTTGTGTTCGTTGTCCCTGTTCAAGTTCAAGTTTGTGGGGTTGTGTGTGTGTCTCTGCGGCCAGCTTACGTCCAGGCTGTCCTTCTCGAAGAAGCAGCCCACCACCAGGTCCTTGTGGCCCCCCAGGGAGTAGTAGATGAGGTTGGCCCAGCGCTCGGCTCCAAACACCCAGGTGGACATGTCCTTGCTGCCCACCGCAAAACACCTGCCGGGGACGCACACGCCACACGGTTAACATGTCCATCAAAACAATGGGCGACAGCTAGAGACGTACGATGCTACACACCCCGTCGCATCGCTTGTCAGATGTATATTATTATTAGGGTTAGACATCGGAAAATCGTTTTTTTATATATATATTTTTTTTATATGTATAAACTTCTTAAATGTCCTGTTAAAAACGTTGCAACAACTTTCTGTTTTCAAAATAACCAATCGTTTGACCAATTGCCAAATAACCAATTGCGTAGTCGAGGTGAAGGGGTTCCGCGATCTGATCACATTTCTCAAGCCAGATTACACCGTGCCATGTCACCAAACTATGACTGAGGCTGGAGAAAATGTACAGCAAAGGAGCAGGCTCTCTCCGTGAGCTCCTGTCCTTAGTGGCATTAGGCTATGTAGCTTAAATGATGACATAATCAGGCCGTATAGAATGCAACATGTATAATAGTCAAACTTTCAAATCAATGGGAAAAAACATGAACATATGTGTGTGCGCAAGAATGGCAGTGTGTGTGGCAGCAAGTGAGCGAGTGCGCGGACGAGCGAGGAGAGCGAGCGGTAGCGTATGTCAGCGTATGTCTAGTGAAGAAACTAACGAGTCCGGTTGTGTGAATAAAGTACCATCCTGTCAAGAATCGGTGGCCGCTTCATTCCGACCTATAAGCAGACCCACTGCCGGTCAAATCACACTAGAGACAGGGAACACGAGCTTGGCCCACTCTGCATTAATGTCGTTCAGATCGCATATGAGGACTTCGCAGGCTGTGGAGAAATGCAATCCTCCATAGCCACGGAGCGCTGTCATCACAGCGAGGGCATCTCGTCGCAGGCTTACGGCATCGAAGGAGCAGAGGAGCAGTGTCAGCAGACTATTATTTAGACAGATTATTAGCAAATTTCAATCAGACAATTTGACCGGAGAGATACAATTTTGATAATAGCCGACAGAGTGGCAGCCTGCATGCATGACAACGCGTACAACAAATTAAATGTTTCATGTCTTAAATTCCGATGCAAAGAGAAGGCGCGCAGCATTAATATCCTAATTTTAAAAATACTGAGTCATTAACATCCCTAATTATTATACATCTCAAAGTCAGCTTATGAACTCAGGATTGTAGGGGTGTGGTCCGAATTCCCCCCAGCCCCACCGCTGTGTTTCGGTGTAGTCAAAAATCTCTCTAGTCAAGATTCTAGAACCTAGCTCTAGTCTAGATTCTAGAACCTAGCTCTAGTCAAGATTCTAGAACCTAGCTCTAGTCAAGATTCTAGAACCTAGCTCTAGTCAGGGTTCTAGAAGGTATCTCTAGTCAAGTTCCTTTAGTCAGGATTCTAGAAGGCATCACTAGTCAAGATTCTAGAACCTCTCTCTAGTTAGGACAGGGGAAAACAATGCAATCTCACGACAATACAGATTCAAACCGTGGTGTGAACCGGCTTTTTTGGGGTGCACTCACTTGGAGTCGGTGGTCCAGTCGATGCAGGTGGTCTCGTCGTAGGGGCCATAGTAGGTCTTGTCCAGCACCAGGGCGTTGTATTCCCGGTGCTTCCCGGGTGCGTGGTACAGCAGAGCCACGTTCTCCTTGGTTACCACCAACTTCCTGTCGAAGCAGGAAGCCAATAGGGTTGTGCCGATGGACGATGATGCCCACTCCCCCCCCCCCCCCCAGTCTCTTCTACAGTTAACCTTAAAACTTTGCAAGGATGGCTCTGTAAATTCAATTAAGAATATAACTAATGCATATATGCATGCTATTTTAAATACGGTAGCCTATGCCAGTGACATGACTACCGCGATCTAATCGCATTTCTTGAGGCAGATTACACCGTGCCATGTCACCAAACTATGATTATGACTATAACTATGCGGCTGGAGAAAATGTACAGCGAAGCAGCAGCCTCGCTCCGTGAGATCCTGTCCTTAACGGAGAAAGTTGCCATCACCACCGATGCTTGGACAGCGTTGACTATGGAGGCGTGTGTGACCGAGACGTTCACTTTTTTACTGACTAGGAGTGCGATCCTGTAGACCCGCTCAATGCTAGAGAGGCACACTGCGGAATACATGAATTTTCGTTTCCAAATAAAAAAACTAAAATATCTGTTTTAGTGCATGTGTGTTAAATTAAATGGTTTTATATCTTTAACAAATTCTGTTGCAAATAGAAGGCGCGCAGCATCAATATCCTAACATTTTGCAGATTGTAAATTGACATGAGACATTATAAACGTTCACAATCCTGCTCTATGCTCTGTGATATTTTGTTTATCATCATTTCTATTAACTTCTGCATGGCGCACACGCAACAGTTGTCATGTAGATTGGTCGTCGGCCCGTCTTTTGCGCGGATCACACATGACCACCAGAATGTAAATTGTCATGAGACATTGTAAACGTTCACAATCCTGCTCTATGCGCTGTGATATTTTGTTTATCATCATTTCTATTAACTTCTGTGAGGCGCATAAAGTGGTCATGTAGATCAATCGTCTGCCCGTCTATTGCGTGGATCACACATGAGCAGATCTTGCACACAACGTCAGTCGTGTCCCTTAGCTGTCCACTCTCATCAGATCTAAATCCCAAAAATTGCCATAAAAGCGAAGTAGCAGGCCTACCCTTTTTAGCAACCAACGCCATTGTTTCAACTCTTCTTAAGTGGAAGCTACTTTTTTTTTTCTTTACGTGAAATAACGAAATTATAGTTTTTAAGTAGAATGATGCGAAGAGACCCCCCCCCCACGACGACAATGTCATCGTCCATCGTGATGTTCTACTGTAAACATCGTCAACTGACAATTTAGGGGACATCGCCCCAACCCTAGAAGCCAACAGCCACATCTCAACCCTCTTATCGTGTTGCTCATCACTTTCTGTCTCCCTTCCCTGGAGCGGATGTTTTACTTAGTTGATCAAACTTTTTGTTCTGTTTTAATAGACAGATATGACAGAGATGCTAAGTAATACCATCATGGTATGTTGTAAAGTAATGTAAAGTAATGTTTTCACCTAAATCTTAAAGATCCCATGGCATGCTACTTTATGGATGCTTATATATAGGTGTTAGTGGGCCCTTAATACAGAAGACGTGAAGACGTTGAAGACGTTCAAGAAATTCAGCCTTGGTGCAGAATTACAGCCACTATGAGCCAGTCCCACAATGAGTTCTCCACAAACGTGCCGTTTTTAGAGGCGGGTCAAGGTGGAGGGTGGGGGTGTGGCCCTGAGCAGCTTGCGGCCACGGAGTCCTGGAGCTCTATATCTAAATAACATCATATTATATTTAGATATCTATATAATATAATATATATTATCATGGTCAAAAGCTGTTTGCGCCTTAGGATGATATTATGAATCTCAAACGACTGCGTCGGGTTCTCGGTCGCCTCTGGTTCTTCCACTTCTACGTCAATATTAAGTACAGACTGAACCGCGAAATGGAGGAGAAAGGGATTGTTGCTCGGGGTTGTTGCCCGGAGCCCCGCTGCCCACCAGAGCCCCGCTGCCGTGGCAGTGGGGCTCCGGCATGGCCCCATATGACTACATATGGGGGCCAGATCCTAAATCGACGTGTTTGAGCGTTAATTTTTTCAAAGGCGGTGCAAGATACCTACTGCTCGTTTTACACCTAACGCAATTTTTAACTACTGGGGGACCATAGGCAGGCTAGGGGAACTCATATTAATGTTAGAAAACCTCATAAAAATTTCATGCCATGGGACCTTTAAAAATAGTATAGTTGTAATAAAGTAGGATTTCGTGATTATGGGTTTATGAGCCAACTTCCATATTGGCCCGGCCTATTTGCAGGCTGAGGCTGCTCAGGTTGAGCTGAGAGCTGATTGGCTAGGAGGTGATGGGTTATTAGGTAAGTAAGTAATGAAATAATTAGTTTTACCTGCCATCGGGTGAGAAGCGAATGCTGCTGACAGGTTTGTGGAAGTGGAAATGATGGAGGACGGCTCTGGTGATGAGACTGATGAGCTGCGCTGCGCCATCTGCTCACACACACACACACACACACACACACACATTGAGAGACATTCTCACAGAACCATAATGAGACACAAATGTGCATATACAGATGCACACACACACGCATTGAGAAAACACATGCACACACAGATTAACAAACAAATATACACACATGCAGCACACAAACACACAGCCACACACACAGAAGGGAGACATTCACACAAGGACCCATAGTAACACACACACAGGTGTGAATGCAGGTGAGTGCGCACACACACACACACACACACACACACACACACACACACACACACACACACACACACACACACACACACACACACACACACACACACACACACACATGCATTACATTATACCACTCACACAGAATAACACCAAAAATGTACAAAAACAACACACATACACCCCCCCCCCACACACACACGTCTACACGATTCTACCAATAACACATTCTATCATTCCAACTATATTTATTAAGTGTATTCGACTAGAGGTTGTGGCAGGTTTCTCACCTTCGTCCACCACGATGGCCAGGCCGCCGTCCGGGGACAGACCCACACAGGTGATGTTCTTCGCAGTGGAGAACGGCAGAGTTTCAGACGAGTTACTAGAGAGGGAAGGGGAGAACACCCTTCATCAGGTCGTCCTTTTCACATGTGCACACACACATCCACATTCACAAGGACCCATAGTAATACACACAGGTGTGTTTGCAGGTGAGCGTGCACACACACACACACACACACACACACACACACACACACACACACACACACACACACACACACACACACACACACACACACAGCTTTCAACGACATTCACACAGACCCATAAGACAAAAATGTGCATATACAGATGTGCACACACATCCATTCATAAAACACGTGCACGTACAGATTAACGAACAAATATACACACAAGCACACAAGCATCACACAAACAGATGACACAAACATCACAACAGTTGCGGGTGAAGTCCATGTTTGTTTGCATTGTTTATGATCAATACTTGGTTTACCTTATGGAAAAGAAGAGCATAGGATTGAGTGAATCTAACGCTATGAACAGGAAAGTGACCCGAACTTACTTTTTCAGATCGAAAACGGAGACGCGGTTTCCGATCGGGCTGATGACACTGTTCCCATCTTTGGAGAAACTCAAGTTGCCCTGGCGATAAACTGCTCCATACAGATTGGAGAACTGCAATGGGGACACACCTTGATTTTATTATCTTATTCCAGATTCTGACTGAAACATGGCAGTCCTCACTGAGGCTGGCTTAGAATCAGAATCAATACTACTTTTATTACATCTAAATGTACAAGTACACAAGAGTACAATTATTTTAGGCTTGGTTCCTCAACAGCCACATAGCAGCAACGATATAATATACAACGATACAAGATAAAGTAAATAAAGATAAGTAAAAATAAAGATATGTAAAAAATGAGTAGAAATAAGTAGCAGCATAGATCACAATAATAAATAAGAATAATAAAATAAAGTAAGTAATAATAACTAGAGAAACGGTGGTAATAAGTAATAGCGCTGGTATATTACTTACCCTGTAAGCAAACTTCATTTTTTATAAAGCAGTCCTTATGCCTTTATACACGCATTTAGAGTTTGCTGCCAAATATTTTATAATACAATTTATTCTTTGCTCTTCCATAAGCGCATCCCATGCAGCCTCCTCCAGTCCCCCACGTGTCCAGGTTGACAGTGTTGACATCCGGGAGGCAGAGAGCCACAGGACCGCCCTCTGGTGGCGCGGAGGGAGAGAATCACTGGACCGCCCTCTGGTGGAGGGAGAGCACTTTCAGCCTTTCCCAAATCTACGGTCGCGACCAAAACAACGATTAAAGTACATAAAAGTGCTTAATGTGAATTAATTATCCAGATTAAAAGTTTTCCTTTTTTTATCCGCTCAGCCGAGCAGTCCAGCCCTTTCCAAAGATTGCTTTAAAAAGCAACTGCATAAACTGCAAAGAAATGCAGCATAATATATAGCACTGTGCTGCAATACTTTTAAGTTTTGATGTTGGGACGTCCATTTCGTCCCTTCTAGCATGTGGTAGCAATTCGATTATTGCTGTGATTTTTTTCTGTCGTCCCACTCCAGCTGAGATAGTCACTCATAAATGCATCCATGGACACGCACCTACCTACCTTCAAGAACTCATCACCCTACAGGCCACTACCCGCACTCTCAGATCCACAAACACCCTGCTCCTCCAAATCCCTAGCTCTAGGCTCTCCACCATGGGAGACAGAGCTTTCTGCTCGGCCGTACCACGCCTATGGAACAGTCTCCCAATCCAGATGAGGGCCATTCAGAACCTGGACTCTTTTAAAATAGGCCTGAAAACCTTTTTATTCAGAAAGGCCTATGGCTGCTAATCTTTATTGAGTATGCTTTTGTTTTCTTTACCTTGCTTTAAACTTTTTAACCTTGTAGCACTTTGAGATCTCTTTGATGAGAGGTGCATTAGAAATAACATGTATTATTATTATTATTATTATTATAGTGGATGTATTAGCCTACCTTAGTGCTTCTGTGCCTCATTTTTCAAGTTCAAAGTTTGTAATGCATTTGATTATTGCGGGATGTCATTTTTTAATAAAATAAATAGTTGATGTATATATTCTGAATTCATGGTTTGTTATGATCTTTATCAGTAGTTTATAAATGTAGATGTAATGCAATTCATGACACAATTTTGTAAATTTGGGTCCTGGGGAGACATCAAATTTATCTTTTGGGTTTCCAGATGAAAAAGGTTGGCAACCCCTGAATTATAAGTATTGGCCCTTCCCAGTCTTTATTGCAAACTTAATTCACCCGTTGCATAATCTTTTTTTTTGTTATTCTTTCGAAATTATGTTCCACTCAGATTGACAAACAAAAATACACATTACATGACACCACAGACACACACAAGAATGACATGACACCACATACACACACATGGAAGACATGGATTCACACAAGGACCCATAGTAACATACACAAGTGCGAATGCAGGTGAGCGTGCACACACACACACACACACACACACACACACACACACACACACACACACACACACACACACACACAGAATAACATGGATTATAAGCAGATAAAAAAACTTAATTCACACCTTGTATAATCATTTTTTTGGTTATTCTTTCGAAATTGGGTTCCACTCTTAATAGCACACATAATTAGCCTACAATAAATGACTTTACGAATATGTGATGGATGATGATAATAGTTGTTATCATCATATAATTTAACATAGTTTCATATAATCATAAAATGCGTGTTTGCTCACAGCTATGCGCAAACACGCACAAACACACACAAACACACACATTTTTCCTCTAATTTTGTGACACAGTTGGAAAGCACCAGAACAAAGTGGCCTCCATCTATGCCCTGAATATGAGATACCGCTTATACATGTTTAATAGTCCTGCTAAATAATTCAGGAACTTCCCTGGTCATGCTTGTGCACCCTTGGCAGTGGGCCAGACTGAGTGTGTACAAAAAGTGCTGTACCGACCCAAATTACAGATTACACACAAAATACCAAAGACCCGTTGTGTTTATTTACCAGATTTTTGAATAAAGAATAGAATGTCGATGTGGTGGTCGTATTGTTTAATTTACTTTAGTAGCATTAGTATTTAGTGGTAATTTACTTTCTACTTCAATCAAAGTTTTATGAACGGGCTCAGAAGGAATATACTTTTACTTTGGTAAACGATTCATGATCCTCTGTTACATGGTTCATTTATTTGGTAAGACAAGGACAGAATAGAAAAGTAATAGATAGGTGGAGAAGCATTGTTCGACTGACATCGGACAATGAGCCATGGCCTGGCTGATTTAAAGCCATAAAGCTTCACGGTTCACATCACTCCACTCAAATAAATTAGTAAACCAAACAAGAAGACACTGTTAAAAACAATGGGATAGCTACACAGTTATGGATGTAGACTCATAGTAGTGTACAAACATGGGAATGCGCCGTTTCCTCTGCAACACATAAATACAATAAAAACATCATAGACAAGTGAATATCAAGTATTTCATTAATTGTGGCAGTCTGAATTAGCAGCGATGTCGTCGTCCCCCCCCCCCCCACCCCGACCCCCCACACGGTGCCCATGGCAACCACGGAGACCCCCCCCCCCACCCCCACAACGCAGGCACTGTGTTAAGCAGAGCACATCTGCCATATTCCCCTCGCTTCAGAGAGAAACTACTTTCCAAAGTAGCTTCCCAGAAAAGGAGAGACGGTTCGCTTCGGCCAGCGGCCCCTGAACCCGATACCTCGGGGCCCCGGTGGTGCTACGCCCGGCTCAGCTCCGCCCCACCCACTGCCTCTGACCCCCCGTCAGCGCAGCGTCTTGTGCCAGAGGTCGAAGCAGGGCACCACGTGGAGCCGCACGTACTTCTGCCCGCCGGAGGAGCACTCCAGGCAGCCGTACACCGTCTCCCGCCGCTGGCTGCCCATGCCGCACAGGGAGCAGGGCCCCTTGGCGATGTTGTGGTTCAGGAGGTTGATGCGCGTGTGCGAGCCCTCGCGCAGGTACGCCGTGGAGAGGTCCGTCATGCTGGCGGCCTTCTCGTAGTCGTCGGTCGTCGCCGCGTCGTCCATGTAAGGCTCTGGGTAGGTCAGCCCCTCGAACGCCCTGTCGTCTGACCCACGCGGGCAGGCAAGACGGTAAACAAGGGGGTGGTTAATGAGGTGCAGGGTTAACAAGGTTCAAGGTTAAGGAGGTGCAGGGTTAACGAGGTGCAGGGTTAACGAGGTTCAGGGTAAACAAGGTGCAGGGTTAACGAGGTTCAGGGTAAACAAGGTGCAGGGTTAACGTGTTGCAAAGTTAACGAGGTTCAAAGTTAACAAGGTTCAAGGTTAATGAGGTGCAGGGTTAACAAGGTGCAGGGTTAACGAGGTTCAGGGTAAACAAGGTGCAGGGTTAACGAGGTTCAGGGTAAACAAGGTGCAGGGTTAACGTGTTGCAAAGTTAACGAGGTTCAAAGTTAACAAGGTTCAAGGTTAACGAGGTGCAGGGTTAACGTGGTGCAGGGTTAAGGAGGTGCAGGGTTAAGGAGGTGCAGGGTTAAGGAGGTGCAGGGTTAACTAGGTTCAGGGTTAAGGAGGTGCAATTTTAACAAGGTACAGGGTAAATGAGGTACAAGGTTAAGGAGGTGCTGGGTTAACGAGGTGCAGGGTTAACAAGGTTCAAGGTTAACAAGGTGCAGGGTAAACGAGGTACAAGGTTAACGAGGTGTTGGGTTAACGAGGTGCAGGGTTAACAAGGTTCAAGGTTAACAAGGTGCAGGGTAAACGAGGTACAAGGTTAACGAGGTGCTGGGTTAACGAGGTGCAGGGTTAAGAAGGTGCAGGGTTAACAAGGTACAAAATAAACAAGGTACAAGGTTAACGAGGTGCAGGGTTAACAAGGTGCTAAGTTAACGAGGTGAGCCGATGATTCGCTGGAGTTGATCATGTGAGCGTTGGGGGGAGGACACTACATCAACTTTGCCTTTACCACCGAGAGAGGCACTTCAATCACATCTTCACGGTCAGGCGGCAGACACATCTCAACAGCAACAGTTAGCAAACAAATGTGTCAAAATAGATCCTACGTGACTTGATTGGCTTCGAGGGGCCCTGGTTGCTATCGGTTGCTCACCTGCCCTGAAGGGGTTTCCGTAGACGATGCCGGACAGGAAGCGGCGCAGTCGGCCCATGGAGAAGCGACCCAGGAAGCCCCCGAGTTGCTCCCGCATCTGCTCGCGCTCGAAGCCCCCCGGAGACTCGGTCGCCACGCAGATATCTGTGAACACTGGACTAGGTAAAGGGCTGTGGTGTATAGCTGTATCTGTACATACACACCGTCTCTTGCTGTTCTTTGAAGGGGGATCCACTGATCCACCCAACAAAGAAGTGGAAAAGGGAACTCGTCGGCAAAGAGTTAAGTTCTCTGCACACCGAATTGGATTTATTCAGACCATTAAATGGGATCGGATACCCTCTGATCTGACTCATACGCAGCAGGATGGACAAAGGGTAAAACACCCAGGGCCACTGGTGTCCAGTCAAAACACTGACATGAAAACCTGGCTTTACAAAATCACAAGACCTAACTGTATGTTCACACCAAAAGCTGTAAAAGATGCAAAATCGCCGAGCCAGAAAAACACAAGATCAAGACAAGTCACAAGCTTGGTCAATAGAAAAATAATAATATCATCAGCATTCCACTGTGCAACCATCCCTGTTGTGTAATGCCTATGCCCTCATACATTGTTGAAATCATATGCTGGATACTTTTTTCTTTCTATGTGGTTAATGATCGGGCTATAATAAGACCACGTTGGCTGTAATGTAATCGCGGACAAAAGGGGACATTTCATAGTGGTTGGTGGAAACGGGGACATTTTGTCAGGGACACGCAACTCAAAATCGGGACTGTCCCGGCAGTTGTCCCGGCAGTTGGTTAGATCAGTAGTAGCCTACGGAGAGCAAATGAATTGCATTCCCGCTGTAAACAAGCGTCCCCGCTGTGAAATGAGCGTTCTAGCACTAAAAGTATTTATATAAATACCTGCGGTCGGTTCTCTTTCATTTCTATATCAAAGTCAATACGATTAATAACTGGATTAATCCAGATATAGAACAGTTAAGTTATGTCATACAGTTAAGTTCTGTATGACAATACCATTGAGATCAGTTTAATAAGTTAACGTTCAACTATGGCTGACTAAAATATTTACTATATATATTTAACTACTATAGTTACTATAACTAAACAGGCTTGCGTCATAAAGAACAGGATGCCCTGCAACAGCCGCAATTCATTTTTCGCGCCCTATGTTGGAAGGAACAAATGTGTGGTAGGAACTAGGAACTAAAGCTCTCGTGTATGTTTACTGGGACCCACGCCAGTGGGTCATTTACAGCCGAAATGCCAATAGCTCATTTGCATAGAGTTGAGCTGTTTTCAACTTTCATTTACAGCTTTACAGCTTCACAGCTATCGCTCAAGCTTTTTATCGCTCCTATCACATTATCGCCCATGTATAATCGAAAGTGAATGGGCGTTTATCGCTCCTAACGCTTTATAGCTTTGGTGTGAATGCCCAGTTAGTGGCCTGCTTGTACCCGCTTTCCTGCTGATCAGAAAGTACCTCAAAGTAAGAATAGGAGAGCAAAATAATGATCTCATCAGCTCAGTTTCTACGTCAACTACAGCAGGGTCACATGGTGATCTATAGGCCGATCCTATTGGTCGCCTGTTTTTAACCCGGCTTAGAAATTGACACGGCTCCGGTAGAAGAAAATGACGGATCATCGCAGCACAACAGTTTCGGGTTCAGATTGCAAGAGTCCATTGATCGGTGTCTTGAATTATTCAAATGTTGTCCGTCATTGGCGTACCGAGGCGTCCGTCCAGTCGGACGTAGAGCTCGCAGATGCTGAAGGCGATGGTGGTGTGGGCGGGGATGACGATGGCCTTGTCCCGGCCCTTTGGGTTACGGCCGTCGTCAATCTGGAACTGGACCGACCAACGGCAGCCCAGGGCGAGAGACATGGTCAGGGAGGAGAGAGACAGAGAGAGAGAGAGAGAGAGAGAGAGAGAGAGAGAGAGAGAGAGAGAGAGAGAGAGACATGGATAACATGGAGGGATGGATGGATAAATGTGTGGGTGCATGTGTGCATGTATGCATGTGTGTGTGTGTGTGTGTGTGTGTGTGTGTGTGTGTGTGTGCGTGTGCGTGCCTGTATGCATGTGTGTGTGCATGCGTGCATGTGTGTGTGTGTGTGTGTGTTTGTGTGTGCGTGCCTGTATGCATGTGTGTGCGTGTGTGTGTGTGTGTGTGTGTGTGCGTGTGTGTGTTCGTGTGCCTGTATGCATGTGTGTGTGCGTGTGCGTGCGTGCCTGCATGCATGTGTGTGTGCGTGTGCGTGCGTGCCTGTATGCATGTGTGTGTGTGCATGTGTGCATGTGTGTGTGCATGCGTGCATGTGTGTGTGTGTGTGTGTGTGTGTGTACCCTCATGGTGGTCCCTCGCATCCCGGCGTGGACGGTCAGGGAGCACTGGCGCGTGGTGCGGATGCTCTCCATGACGACACAGAGCACGCTGCGCCCGCTGTCCTTGGACTGGCGGACCAGACAGTGGTCCAGGTCCACCTTCCTGGAACCAACAGGAAGTCAGCCCCCTCTGCTAGGGCTGCTTAGCAACTCCACGTAGCCGCCACGCATGGGATCCACCCCACCCCTCCTGCTTATTATATGTTGTACGTCCTGGCACTTAATGTACGCACTTATTGTGTGTGGTACTTAGTTAGAGTACTTGTATAGCGTAGTTTAGTTGTGTAGCGTCTTACCCTAGCTGTCTTTGTTGTATACGGGGAATGGGTTAACCTAGTGATTGTTAGTGCTTGGTTCTATGAACATCCTTACTGTACCGACAGCAATATATTGTTGTTTCTCT
This sequence comes from Micromesistius poutassou, assembly GCF_964030765.1. NCBI lineage: Eukaryota > Metazoa > Chordata > Actinopteri > Gadiformes > Gadidae > Micromesistius > Micromesistius poutassou. The sequence goes on from NC_140294.1 coordinate 4,955,717, forward strand.
TTCTTCTGACAAATGTACTTATTGTAAGTCACTCTGGATAAAAGTGTCTACTAAATGCCCTAAATGTAAATGTAAATGGAATGATGCGAACATTTCAGGTGGCGTTTATCCTGTCTAATATAACTGGGATTCACAGAAATCATCAAAATTTGGTTAAAGCTATTAAAAAGGCACTTAGCATTGAATTTTGTTACGACAATAATTCTTTGATTGTACAGCTAGAACATGTATTTTGTTGAGTGAACATCTCTCAATGTCCAAGTCTCAGTCATGTTGACAGGCTTGGGATGTTGGAATGATGGAAAAAGTTCACCCTTGTGGAAAATTAAAAAATGAATCAGTATAAATCAATCAGTAACTCAGAAGAGGACTGTAAGGTAACGAGCTAGACAGCTGTTTAAAGTCGTCCACCATAAGAGGACATTCACGATTATCCCGATCCACTGCGATATCAATAATGGAAATTCACCACAAGTTTTGGTATAACAATGTCCAATAAACATGTATATTGTCCCATCCCAATTGGCCACTACATTTTTGTGAAAAAGGTTGGACCAATGCACTCAGTAGTCCAACTTTTACAAGATGTTTTCTGGATTTTCCTGGAAAGAGAGGTACAAAGCAGTGCTCTCTCATGTAGGAAAATAGTTCTGCATAACAGTTCCCAAATGACCATAAAAAACACAAACACAATCCTTGTGTTTATCCCATCACAAATCCCATGTTTTAGTGTGTAAGCACAATGTCCGAACTACGGTTTGGTCAAATAACAACAGAATATAGAATAGACCTCTGAAGAATAAGTCCCGCCTCCAAGGCTCCGGTTCCCTCGGTCAAATGTCTATGCAGGGGTGGACCATACTGTTAGGCAAACCAGGCACTTGCCAGGCCCCATAGAAGATAGAGGCCTTTTGGGGCCCCCAAAAAGCCCCCTATTTTTTTCCCCCATATCTATTCTTTTTATAAAAATCCCGTCATAATAGCAGCGCCGGGTTGTCCAATTACTTACGCATTGATGGTCTCGATGGTAACGCGCAAAGCAATCGTGCAACTTCGCTACGCACCCCCCCCCACCCCGTCAACAATTCTGTCCGTCCGCAACTTCGCTACGCCAGCCCTGCCCCCCCCCCCCCCCCCCCCCCGAGCCCCCAAAGACAATAACATGGGGTTTTTGACTACACACATTTTCCATCTAGTTTCGACTGTGTTTTTGGATTGTCGATGCTGTTAAAGAAGTAAACGATTATTAATGCTACTTTAACGGCACCAAAAACCTAATTACACCAAAAACCCAAACTACATGAAAACAGTTGTAGTTTAAAACACAGCTTTTACTTCTCCGCCACCTGCAGAGTTTGTTATGTACGATCATTCAAGAACCCCATGTTATTTCCCATCGACATTTGACCGAGGGAACCGGGAGCCTCAGAGGCGGGACTTATTCTTCAGGTCTATAACGGCCCTATCTAGGCATCACCAATTCAAGTCGGTTTTGGACCAATCCAGAATTAAAGCCCAATTCAATACATTTCAAAAATAAAAATTTAAAGTAGTTTGATTGTAAGCACCATCAAAGAGGGAACTTAAATAGTGAAATAAGATAAATACGGCTCACTAACATGCGGTAGACCTGCTATTACTGGATTGTGAAGTGGACTAGCAGGCCTCCAGTGGGACGTTTAGCTACCTGGAGTTGAGCTCCCTCAGTAGCGTGGGTACCTCCACCTCGTGTTTGGTCACGATCCCGAAGGACGCCTTGACCGCCACCGAGTCGGAGCCACGGATGTTGAAGCCCACGTCGTTGATCAGGTGGTTCCCCAGCTTGCCGGTCAGAGCCACGTCCGACTTGTCCTCGTAGTTGAGCAGCTGGTAAGACGAGACACCTGCGGAGGGAGGCGGAGGACTTAGGCCCAGTCCCATTTCTCTCCCCTCGACAAGAACACTTGCTTTGAGTGCCCTTAGCTCCAAGTCAGCTCCCGAGCTGGCTAGCGTTCAAGGGTTGATTTTAAGGGAAAATAGGCACTCCCCCTTGCTCCCCTAAGTATTGGGACACCCCTTTGCGGGAAGGCGCTAAATCTAAGGTTAGGGCTCAAATCTAGGGGAAGGGGGAGAATTGGGACAGGGCCTTAGAGGGCAGGATGTCCCTGGGTGGGTTGACCCCGGACGGGCACGTTTGCATCGTGAGAAAATTGTTATGTTTTAAAGCTGCAGTATAAGAGTAACGTGGTGCAAGTTTGAATAAATAAATCAATAGGCTAAATGAAAACATAAATAGTCCTAAATTAATACATATAAAAATAAATAAATACATATTACATAAGCAACAACCTGTTGAATAAAATCACAAGACAATCACTCCAGTCAAATAAAGATGATATGATCTGCCATTCTGTCTAAAAATAGTCCAAATAACGGCCGACCAAACCAAACATAATTCCAAAAAATAACTACATAAATAGCGTCCTGAAACGGCAGCTTCCGGTATTTGCAGGAGTCAAGTCAAGTCAAGTCAAGTTTATTTGTATGGCACATTTCATATGGTATACACAGACTCTACACATAGAGTAAGAAGAGGAGAAACATAGGAAAACACGACCAACCACAGGGTGGTTTAAATAGACATTAAAGCGAACGATTAAATCCTTTAAAATGGATTTTAAAGGATCCGTTAAAATGATAATAGCAGTAAAATTAAAATTTAAAATAAAATTTAAAATGAAAGTCAACACACCAATTTGGAAAGGCCTTACATTCAACTAAACGCTGAGGCAAACAAATTGTTTTTTTAGGCTGCTTTTAAGTGATTTTTTTAAGTGAGTTCACTGATGCAGAAGCTCTTAATTCAGAGGCTAGGGAACTCCAGGAGATCGCCGCTCGCTACCTGCCGTGATCTCCTTCTCCCCGACCAGGATGTCCTTCAGGGAGAACGCCGTGGAGGCGAACTTGGTCTTCCTCCAGAAGTGTCTCTTCTTCCGCTTGGCGACGAGGCTGAGCGGCTGGTAGCGGTCGGCCTCGCTCAGGCTGGGCACCGGGATCAGCCTCCCGGTGTCGCCCACCTGCTTCACAAAGTTCTTGGTGGCCGCGGCGAACATGTTCAGCGCGGACGGAGAACTGTCACCGTGTGGCGTGGGCCGTCATGCGGGAGCGGCGGTCCCCCCCCCGTTGGTGCGCTGAGCCTCGAGACGAGCCGCGCGGCGACCGGTGGCTTCCTACCTCACCTCCAGTTGGGCTTTTAGGACGCAAATATGTTCAATTATGCAGGTGCTGTGTAAGGTAATCCAGGAAAACTTGGCACGGGTCAACCTGATATGTCCCGGGCCGCGCTATCACGTGACACACAGAGTTTGGACAGAGCATCTTTTGACGGATGTCCCCAAACCATTCGGTATGAGGCACTGTAAACATAATTCATACTTATTATAACCTAAATATAACATGATATAGGCCTAGAATTAATTAGCTATGCAAATGAAATGCTTATGACACTGTGTGTGTGTGTGTGTGTGTGTGTGTGTGTGTGTGTGTTCCAATTTCACAGGGGCTGTTTGATGATTATTGAATCTTATGAAGACACTCTGATCCAAAGAGACTTACAGTGCATGTGATTAAGGAGCAGGTAGGGGTTAGTTAGGGGGTATCTCAATAGGTTGCCTACAGGTTAGACGGTGGACACCGGGGATCAAACGCAGTACCTTTTGGCGGGGAGTGGAACAGCCTTACCCTAACCCCCCCATAATCAAGAGGTAATACACGGTTACTCATACGCATTTTCAGAGGAACGTCTCATTTTAAAGAACACCCTTGTGGTTTTAGTCCATACTGTGGTTTTGCATTCAGATCTCTGCGTTTATTTTAGGTTTGGTTAATGTCCACCTCGGCGCAGCAGCAGCAGCAGCAGCAGCAGCAAAAGAGAAAGTCCAAATAAAAGGGACCGGCCGACCAGTATAGCGCTCTCCTCGCTGTGTAATGACTGGCTGTGTGTCGCCCCGCTGGAATCAAACCACATGTTACGTTTCCGTGATTTCCAGGCCCGGTCCGTTCTGCTTTAGTCCTTGGAAATTGCTGTGTAGTTATTTGCAGCATGGTTGAAAATGTAGGCCTACAGTGTATAAATATAAAATGGTATTTTGATTTGTAATTGTACCACACATTGTTGTACACAGGCATGCATTCATTATAAATCTCATAAATCTTATTATAAATCATATATCATTGTTTTATACATTGCTGAGAATTAAGGCAATACTTTTTTGTACTGTAACGTTGAGTCATTATATAACATATTACATTATATCACATTCCATGCAGTTACATTTTTGAAATATGTCCACATCTATTTTCTTGGTCTCTGAGGCCTTCACGTGCTGGCGGCCATGTTGCTTGCAAGTTCAGATAGACAACGACTGCGTTGAGGGCTCCAGTTATCACTGTGGTTCAAGTTGTGTTCATTCAATTTCAATGCCTTTTATTTTATTACCACATGAGTTTTGGCCACAGGCATCCGTCGGGGTACTAATCGAAAAACAAAAACAAAAAAATTATAAAATAGCAAAACAGTAAATGTACTGTTATTACGTGCAATATTACAGCACAATATCAAATCTAGGGACCCTAACATATCCATTCATTACTTTTCTATCACTAGGGGAGATTGTCAGTATCTGTGCCTGGAGCCCCTCTTGTTGCAGTTTCAACCAGGATGATCCACGGATATACGAGACAGATTGTTGTTCAATGCAAGCACACCAGAAAAAAAAGGTTTTCTCAGGTCATCGGGGGTCCCTCTGTGGGGCCAGGTAATTCTGGCCACTGGCCCCAAAAGTGTGTTTCATTCAAGCACATGTCTGTGTGTGTATGTGTTTCTGAAGGCAGTAGTAGCCCTCCACTAGCACAGGAACTCTGGGGTCTCCAGGGACCGGCTGTATGTTCTCTGACGGATCAACGAGAAACCCTTCTGGTGTCCTATTTGGCACAAAGATACAGAGGCACACACACAAACACACACGCACATGCAAGCACACAAACACACACACACCCACACACACACACAAGCACACACGCAAGCACACACACACACAAGCACACACGCAAGCACACACGCAAGCACACACACACACACACACACACACACACACACACACACACACAAGCACACACGCAAGCACACACACACAAGCACACACACACACACACACACACACACACACGCAAGCAGACACACTCACACAAGCAAGCACACACACACACCATCATCGTCGGCGGACAGTCGAGGTGGAGTATGTGTGTCCTCCCTCTTGGTCCTTATGGGTCTTCAGGTTGGCCAAGAGGCCGATCCTGGACCCGCATATTTTGGGGCAATGCGGGCCTGGGTGGGCAGTGGCGATTGTGGGTTTGGGTGGAACCTTTTTGGTGGAAGCAATCTCCTTTCTGCGTCTGCGTTTGTCTTCTGCAGCACTATGGAGATCGACATTATACTGCGCCGCTCCATCTTGGACAAGTTGTGTCCAGGCCGCCCTGTTTGTTGCTGTGGCCTCCCGAGTCTGAAGGCCTATGTGGCACTTCTTGAGGATTGCTTTGATGTTCTTTTGGCCTCCTGGGGCACACTTTCCTTGAACACACACACACACACACACACACACACACACACGAGCAATCACACACACACACACACACACACACACACACACACCCACACACACACACACACACACACACACACACCCCCACACACACACACACACACACACACACACACACACACACACATGTACTCACGTACATGCATACTCACATACACTGTCACACACAAGGAAAGCTAACTCCAGACATGTTTGTCTAAACTTGGATCTTCATTTAATACTACTTGGACCCATCTGTTAAGACTCATTTAGCGTTTAGCGTGTTGTCGTGTTAGCAGGTAAAGTTGCCTTCCATGTGGAAATGTTTTAAGGCCCCGTCGGTTCTGCAAAACCATTCACCCTCTGAGCCGCTTGTTACACGCAGGCTGTAAACCAATCACAAACCACAGCTGGACAGTCGGCCAGTAAAAGAAAATGGGGAGGAAGAGTGTGGAGGTAGGCTGAGAGAATTCTATCCAATGTATCCCGTCTACCTTAACGTCATTTCCCTGCTCCACATAGCAAGACGAACTGATGCGACTCCGAGAAGAAGTATGGAAACTATACCGGAACAATATCGGAAACCTGTGACGTCTCATACACTGAAGTTGCCACTGCAGTTGCTTTTCCCATTCCTGAAGTTAACCCTGGGTTCCTGAGTTTACTGCAAGACTATCGGCAATGCACATCCACCCTTGGTAGCATCTCGCCGCAGCCATTCCGTCCTGAGACAAAAGTGCCAGGGGCGAGGCTATGTGGAGGTGGTGAGAGATTGGAGGGGGCATGGCTACGCCTGTAGGGGGCGTGGTCATGTATATTGGAGAGATAAGGGGGGAGTGGCTATGTCTGCATGGCTCTGTATGTAGGAGCTATATCAATGGATGTGGCTATGTCTGGGGGGAGATATAGGATGGGGTGTGGCTAGGTCTTTAGGGGGTGTGGCTCTGTATGTAGGAAAGATATGAGGGAGTGTGCTGATGAGAGATAGGGGGGCGCGTGGCTATGTCTGTAGGGGGCGTGGCTCTCGGGACCCTATTAGAAGACAGGTGAGTTAGTGGCAGGTGTTGTCGATTACCGATCAGCATCTTCTCTGACCTGCAGGCCGAAGGAGGAATAAAGTTGGCTGGCCAAGATGACTGGTTACAGTGACTTTCTATTCTACAAAGTGTTGTGTTTGGCGATAGTCCAACCTACGTAGCAACCGCAGGTTTGATTCCCACTTTTACTCCTGTGCTAAATGAACACTTTCATCCTGTCTGATGATACTCTCCTGCTCATTAAGCCCATTATATATAATTAGAGGAAAAAAAGAAGATACTGTATATGGTTCTTCTTTTGACTTTGTCTGTCAAAATCGGAAGAAAGAATGTGAGAGTGTGTTTGTTCTGGATCTATTTATCTATTTCTAGAAACCTGCCGTTAAAAATGTTTATTGTTTGAAATGTTAAATGTTTGATACAATTAGTTATTTCAGGTCTATTTAGCTCATTTTATCTAGTATCTTTATGTTTTGTGGTGTGATAAGGCACTTTATTTTATGCAATGGTTACATTTAGGGAGGTTGAATGAGAGCTGTACTAAATTATACTGCTGGCACACACTTTTAAGACTTTTACGACGTTGAGAGACAATCATTTTAAGGCCATAACTGCCATGATGTAACGGTTTTGAAGATGAAACTTTAGGCCCAGTTGCTAATGTTCTCTCCTCGGCCTGTAATTAGAAACGTCTTTCTAGGCAGCAGTGTGCCCAAAGAGGAGGAGGAGGAGGAGGAGGAGGAGGAGGAGGAGGAGGAAGGTCTAAAAACAACTGACATGATGAGAGAGGAGACAGTGAAAAAAATAAAGACAGAGAGAGAGAGAGAGAGAGAGAGAGAGAGAGAGAGAGAGAGAGAGAGAGAGAGAGGGGGGGGGTGGTAAAGCAAAGGCCAGCGCAGGAGAGAGATAGAGAAAAGTGGGAGAGTTAGGGGTGAAAGATCAAGGGAAGAGAGAGGGTAGGCTGAGCACGAGAGAGGTGGTAAAGCAGAGGCCAGCAAGAGAGAGAGAGAAAAGTGGGAGAGTGAAGGGTGACTTGAGCAAGAGAGAGAGAGAGAGAGAGAGAGAGCGAGAGAGAGGTGAGAGTGAAGGACGCTGAAGGGGAAGAAACCACAGAGAGACCGGAGCGAGGGAGAGAGAGAGGACCTGCTGCACTGTGTCTGGTAATCACTCGCCCAGACGTCCGTTCCTCTGAGGGAAACTGTTTTATATCCGGATGCTGTGACTCGGTCCATCATCTCTCTCTCCTCTCTACATTCTGCTGTGAGCCCCCCGAGTCGGACATGGGGCCCCCACTGTGCACGAGGATTACCTGTTATCTGCTGGCGCTCACCTTGGCCCAGGTGGTCACCAGCCAAGACACCAAGACAGGTAGGAGAGTGGTCCGTTGTACTTTATTTGAGCCACACACAGGTCTGTCTCATTGAGGATAAGCACCTCTTTCCAATACCTGATTTGCAGCAACACACATTTACAAACAACACAATACGGACAATACAAGAAGTAGTACGATGACATTTACAATGAACCGGGTTTAAAACAGGTGAGAGCGATGAGGCGAAACAGCTCTTCATCTATGTGTGATTTGACCAATGATTTAAACATGTTCAGAGGCACCTTCAAAGCCCCTTCAAACGATGATGATGATGGTCGGAGGCTGGCTGGTCGGGGCCTACAGTTGTTCCTCTTGTGTTCATCCACCTTTTTTCCGAAAAGTTACAGGCTCGTTCTGGTGCTGTTTGAGCTCACATTCCTGGCTGATTTGGACATTCGTCTTCACTAGCTGCTCAACACAACATATTTGTTCAGCTTTTACAGAATTGTTATTATTATTATTGTCTGTTTTGTTTACACTCACAAATCCGTCACTCTTTTATCCCAATTTTGAAATGTTGTTCAAACACACAATGAGGCCAGAGGCCTGGAAAACCTCAACGCAACTGTCACAAATCTCAGTGAAATGTCGGTGAAAATGTCAATTTCCACTGTGTGTGTTTGAGAATGTAACTTTTCGGTTGTGGGAGACTGGGGAGGTTTGTTTTTAGCAAATCTATTGTTGGATCCAGGTTAGGACTCGAGTCCTTCCTGCCATGCCTGCCCGTGTTATTTTCTGGCAGTTCATAAGTTACGCTCCGCTGGTCAGCTACCCAACAATTGGAGCGTTTTTGGTCATGTGGTTTGTGAGTGGAAGGCTAAACTTACACCCAAAAGCGTCTACTGTGGTCTGTGCTCCGGGGACATCGCTTTGATTCCAAAGACTCGGTGGGGGGGCTGTAAGTCCTTTTATATTGTCAGAATTAATATAAAAATAGAAGGACTTTTTATTTTACTAGCTTAAGCTAGAATTTAGTTAATCAAAAAGAGTAAACGTTCAGAAGTGAATCAATGTCAATAAAACTCTGCAGCTCCCTCACAGGAGGGGAACCGACCCAAAAGCTACGACCCACGATGTGGACTCCCACCTCCCCCATCGCCATCGCCAGCGCTGTGCCAGTGTGTTGTATATGCGTGGGTACGCACGCGCGGCCAGCTGGTGTATTTGAGCACCCGTTTCCGAAGGCCAGAGCTGTAATGATGTGGGTGCACCGAGGGGAGCAGAGGCTAAAAACAGCCCCGTAATTTTGGTCAGCTTGCAGGCCAGCGGCAGAACGGGCACACCCAAGCCAGATTCCCCTGGATAACATATATAGAGGTATACTCATTATATATGGATGTGTTGAGGGGCAGAGTAGCGCAGTGGTAAGGGTGTTCCAACTCCCAGCGAGAAGGTACCGGGTTCAATCCCCAATGTCTGCAATCCACATGCAGGCCTCCTTGAGCGAGATGTCTAGCCCCTCCCCCCTACAGGTAGACTCCTGACATTGGGATCAATCCCGGTACCATTGGCAGGGAGTCGTACACCGTAACCTCTACTGAAAGGCCACTAGTATGCAGAAAGGTTAGATGTCCACAGTCCACCTGTAGGCATCCTTGAGCAAGATGCCAGCTGAACTATACCGGCTTGTAAGTGACTAATGAATCCACTGTAGGTCAATTTGGACAACAGCCCTGTTAAAGTGACAAACTATTGTATCCATCTATACTCCATTGGCTATACCTGATTTTCTTCTTCTGAGCAGTGTGGCTCCAACAAAACATGTAGTTAAAAGCCTTTATCCTTGTCTCAAAGCTGTTTTGTATCCACTTAACCAAGCTCAGGTGGTTGAGTGGGGTTGCGGGTTCCATCCTGGCCCATGTGTCATTGAGCAGGACAGTGACTATGGATAACTAGTTTGTTTTTCTCCCTGTCCATTATCAGTGGTGGTACAGAAGGTTGTGGAAGGTTATCGGTGGAGGGCTGTGGAGAAGAGAAGTGAGGGTTCCTCTCTTGTTAATCGGTTGTCAGCTGTTTAGGTCTAAGCACGATGGCTGGTCTAAGCAGCCTCACCTGGCTGAGTCTGATTGGACTCTGGTGCTGGGTGAGGCTGCAAACCTTTTGCATGCTGAGTTATCAGTTTGCACAGGTTCAACCAGCCATCACCACACACACACACACACACACAGGGAGATCTCCTGCAACATCAGCATCACATATCATTATCTGCAGCTGTAAAATTAACCAGCTTTCAACACCACCACCCTGCAACACGCCACCTAGGTGGCGTGTGACATTGTCTTTGTTACACTGGTGCCAAATGTGGGGCCTCTTCAGATAAGGACACAGAACGGTGATCTTGGAAAACTGATTATTATTTTATTGTAAAGGTTTGTAGACCATGATACATGACCTTGCTCTATGTTGCTCTATGTTGCTCTGCAGGAGATCTCTCTCTTAGTATGTGTGTGACGGCTTGTTTAACCTGTGAACACTGATTGCGCAATGCAAAACAAAACACCTGCAAAACAGGTGTGCAGCCTCATCCAGCCCCATAGTCCAATAGCGCTGCGTTCACACTGTACACGTCCTTCGACAGATCTCATTGACTTTGCATGGGCCGCTCTCGAAATGCATCGTGGGTCAATCCGTTCCGTCGGCTCCGTTGCCTGCGTCAAAAAGTTGAGAAATGTTCAACAGCGACGGATACATCGGCCAATCAGATCACATCCCCCATACATCAGACACGCCCTCCGTCATCCGTCGACAGACGTGTACAGTGTGAACGCGGCGTCAGACTCTGCCAGGTGAGGCTACTGAAACCAGCCATCATCCACACTCCCTCCACAGTCTGAAACGTTTGTGGTTTCCTCCCTGCACTTGAAAGTGTTTTATAAAGGCTATTGAGTATTCTTCATTCTGGGGCGAGGCTGCTGGTTCCCCTGTAAACGGTTCTTCATATAATTTTCTGTAGGCGGAGGCCAGGTGTTGCATCAATGCTTAATCAGGAGGTGACCCATGTCTGTTAAGAGAGAGAGAGAGAGAGAGAGAGAGAGAGAGAGAGAGAGAGAGAGAGAGAGAGAGAGAGAGAGAGAGAGAGAGAGAGAGAGAGAGAGAGAGAGAGAGAGATCACAGATCAGTATTGAGTGTGGGTTGCACCGATGATCACTTCTTTATATCAGTCTTTCTTTTTGACATTATCTTGTAAACGTTCCCAAGACGTTCCTAAACCACACTGTGGAAGTAATAAAATAATACAACAACGTAATACCACAAAAATAAATAATTAGACAGTGAGATTGGTATATTTCTGTAGCCTAGCAATGTATCCCCTTACAGTCTCAAAGTATCACACAGCACCCCCTGGAACCAGGAGTACAGCACCCGCTAGGAGCCGAGTGTACCATAGTGTAGCATATAGCATAGAGCCACAAGTGCACCACAGCATCCGCTAGGAGCCTGGTGTACCATAGTGTAGCATATAGCATAGAGCCAGGAGGACAGCATAGCATCCGCTAGGAGCCTAATGTATCATAGCACAGTGTAGCATATAGCATAGAACCACCATAGTGTACCATAGCATGTCAACAGGAGTATCATTTAGCATACACCTAGAAGTGTGCCAGGAGTATAGCATAGAACAAATCGTTAGCCTCCTAAGTCGTATCTTAAGGTTCATCTTGTATTTAGCCTAAAAAATGCCTAAGTCAAATAGATGACTTAGATAATGATTATGGAATGTAAAGGCCAAAATATGACTCAGGAAATTATGCTATGAGGCTAACGAAATGGTAGACTAGCATGGAATGAACCACGAGCGCACCGTGACATAGCATAGAGTGTACTATACGATAATAGTATAGTAAAGCATAGCACACACCCAAGGGTGTACCATGCCATAATAGTAGTAGTATAGTATAGATATACACCCAGGAGTGTACTATACCATAATAGTCACCCAGGTGTGTACCATACCATAATACTGTAGTATAGCATAGTATAGATATACACCCAGGAGTGAACCATACCATAATAGTATACCATAACATACATACATCCAGGAGTGTACCATACCATAATAGTATAGCATAGTATAGTATAGATGTACCCAGTCACCCAGCTGTGTGTGAGTGCGTGAGTGCGTGCAGGGAACAGAGAAAGAGAGCGCAAGTGAAAAAGATAAATATATATATAAATACATAGAGTGGGTGTGCATGAGAGAGAGAGAGAGCGTGCACACATGCACGTGTGTGTGCCTGTGTGTGTGTGTGTGTGTGTGTGTGTGTGTGTGTGTGTGCGTGTGTGTGGCGGCTGGGTGTGGCTGTCCTGTGCTCGATGCCATGAAGGCCGAGGAAGCCACAGGCACTAGGAGGCTCCCCAGCTATAATCCAGCGCTTGTGGTTCCCCCTGAAATAACTCCCAGGGCTGTGATCCAGGCCCTGGGGAGAGGCCCTCGCCACATGATGAGTACCTAGAGAAACAACACACAGTTAACCCCCTGTCTGAATGCCGCCCAGCAGGTGGCCACATGTCGGTCGCTCTCCCTCTCTGCTTTTCCTTTTTTGTCGTTATTGTTGCTGTCTGTCTTTCTCCGTTGGTCGGCCTGTCTGTCTGTCTGTCTTTCTTTCTTGCCCCCTTGGTGTCTGTGCATCCTCCAGTCTCTCTGTCGGTGTTCATGTCTCTCCCGCACTCTCTTCTTTTTCGGTCTGTCTGTCTGTCTGTCTGTCTGTCTGTCTGTCTGTCCATCTCTCTCTGTCTCTCTCTCTTCTTGTTCTGTCTGTCTGTCTGTCCATCTCTTTTTCTGTCTCTCTCTCTCCCTCTCTTCTTGTTCTGTCTGTCTGTCTGTCCGTCTGTCTGTCCCTCTCTCCCTCTCTTCTTGGTCTGTCTGTTTGTCGTCTGCCATTTTTCATCTCTCTCTCTCTTTCTTTTCCTTCTGTCTGACTTTATTATTATCAATGTAGACACCAGATATGGTTATTTACTGTTCATACTGCATTTACACAAACTCATTTAAATGAATTTGGGTTTATGTAGACACAGCAACCTTTACCTACTTAAACCTTTACCCTACAGTCTCCCTCACGTTTTAATGGGGTCATTACGATGGATTTGATCTCAGACAGGGGGGGTTCCTATAGACACATGCTATGTAAAGTAAATTATAGAAAACCATCTATAATAACATGACAGTAGGCAGTATACAGACAGCTGTGGTGTATATTTGAGTTCTTAGGGTAAGACGTCTGCCTGTGTGAATTAGTCTAGCGTGTAAATTATAGTTTAGGTTCACGTGCTGTGAAATAAACATAGCAGGGTGTTAAATGCATGCCTGAGCAACCCGCACATGTTTCAGTAATAAGATAAAAAGGTATAGTTATGTACAGAGATTGTTTAATCGCGCCGCTATGCTTCAGTAAGTCTTTAGAACTCCCTCTTACTCACTCTCTCTCTCTCTCTCTCTCTCTCTCTCTCTCTCTCTCTCTCTCTCTCTCTCTTTCTCTCTCCCAATCTCTCTCTCTCTCTCTCTCTCTCTCTCTCTCTCTCTCTCTCTCTCTCTCTCTCTCTTGTGTGTGTGTGCACAATTCAACAGACATTTATTATTTATTATTAATTGACCCCTGAATTACTTAATTATTATTTCATACACCGTATATTACATTGGAACTTCTGCACTATTTTATTTTTATGCGCTCACACTGACTCACTAACACAGTTAGTTAATCTATGTCATGGCTGGACAAAGGTTGAACCCAGGTTGTCTTAGATATACAACTAGAACCAACTAGTAAACAGCGCAAAGATATCTGAAAACCAAGCATGAAGATCACTAACAACCACCAACATATTTTTGCGGGGCCTTCAGTTCATGCCTGGCAATAAACACCTTTTATTATTATAAGCCCTGCTGCGCTAATACAAGCTTGCTTAGCATGACTCAACGTGAATGGACTTCCTCAACAACACATGGTTGTTGACGTAACACTTTATGTTCCCCTTAGCCATTAAAAGCCACAAGCCACTAAGGGGGAATTTGAATTACGATCCCTAAGTCGCTGAGTCTGACGCATTCAATCATTTAAGAACAATTTGGACAATTGAACGCTTCACAGACTCCTTCACAGAAAGTTGCTCATACATGACAAATGTGTTTTTTGTGAAACCAAAGGCATGCCATACCAAGGGGGAAGACCCAAGCTGTCCGTAGAGGTGCAGTATTGATGAGGTTATTGTCATTAAATACAGTCAGATAACACTTATATTTACATCAATAGGGCCCTCCATGGAGGGTATTGCGACTAAGAGGTGGTAATGTAAAGTACTCTTAGTTGCTCACGGCTAGGCTAGACTTAGCACATCTAGGGCCCTAGGCACACGTCCCCTGACGCACGCACCTCTTGACAGTGTGAGATAGCGCTAACATAGCTGACTAACTTGCTGAGCTAAGCTAATGCTAACCTTATACCACACACTGGCTACATATCGCTACACTACACCAAAACTATTCTAATGTTGTTTACTGAAATTCAAATTTTATGAAAACCAAAATGACACAAGTGACTGAATAGTGAACTTGCATATCATATGTTATATGCTCTTTATAAGGCTTTTTCCTATGCATTTTCTTGCTCTCCACATACGCTCCACTATACACATCAATGACCTTGCATGATCCGAATGTCACTCACTGGTATGTATTCGTATCTTAGGGCACAATTTTAGGGCCCCCCCCAGGGTGCTGCCTATATGTGCCGCCCCTGCTTGTAGGCATTAAGCTAACTGTATGATTGTGGTTATACAGGAAGAAGTGATTTGTGGCTGTACAGACCAGAGGTTCTGTACAGCCCCCCCCCCTATAGGATATAGGGGGGGGGGGGATTTACTCCAGAAGCTGAAATGCTTAATGGTGAACCCAAAATCTTTTTTTTTGGTGTGTTTAATGTTAATGTGTGTTCATCTATGCCATTAAGGTTTGGGAATGTTTTCATTAGATACAAGATTAGGGCCAAACATGTATTTTTAATACGTAAGGGTACAATAAGACAATAAGACATTAATTCACAATAGTTAATGTAATGTAGTAATAACCATTATTATAGCATAGGGGTAGGGTTAGTTGGTCAGGGTTAGGGTTAATCCTAACCCTGGTAAAAAAATGTATGCATGACTGAATGAATAACTTCGGTAACATGAACAGCATTACCTTAGCAAACATGAACACCATAATCAAATGATTACTAGACCAGTTGTTAATTGTTAATTCAATGTTAGTAAATGCTTAATACGGCATTCACTTATGTTAATTAATAGTTAATTAATGTATTAATATAGTGTTAAGTTTTACCAATTCACTTTAAGTAATGTTGATGCATTTTTTCATAAATTTTCCTGCAAGAGTGGCAGTCCACCATTAGCAGGTGGCAGGTATTATTTTTGGACATTGCACTGGATGTTTTATCTATGTATGGCATGTTGCCACGGTCCTGTGCATAGCATGTCGTGGTGTGGACACCAGATATCCCACAACTATGACCATCAATAATGGATGATCGCTCAGACAAACTCATCTCTTTAGCTGATATCAGTTGCTGAAGATGCAACTGGAGGAGATGTGCATTCATGTGTGTGTGTGTGTGTGTGTGTGTGTGTGTGTGTGTGTGTGTGTGTGTTCAGAAACTGTTTTGTACATTTTTACTCTTTCACAGTAGCTACTAAAATTTCCTATTGATTCAAACCTGTCAATCAACATATTGTTGTACATCACCAAGCTCTGTTTTAGCTTTATATTCTCATTAGTTACTGCTGTGGTTATTTGCAACTGTGATTGATTTAATGTTTGATGGAAATTTGGCCTTAGTTATGCAATAATTTCAAACCCCCGAGAGTAAAGTGCCATCTCAAAAATGTCTGTTTCCTTTTCTTTGGCGACACCTCTGGCGATAAGCGGTATTCTTCCCCAGATATACAAACAGTATCAACACCCAGTTCCAAACTTTCACAATACTGCAATGGAAGGGCTTCTTCAGCGTGCCATAGGCTCAATCACCTTTGTTTCTGCTCATTCAACGATAGATAGTGACTTAACAGACATTTATATAGCATGAAAATCTTCAAGATTGCCACTATCAGTAAGGTATGGATGTGTATCACATGTACTTTATAAATAACCATTCAGTTTAGGGTTTAAAGAAGTGATGTTTGAGAAAATCGGAACATTTAAAAATCTGATGTTAACCCTGGTTTGTTTTCATTCTGTATCTCACAGATTCCTGTACAGAAAATGGCAAGTTGTACGCCAACAATGAAAGGTGGAACCCGGAGCCTTGCCGGACATGTGTGTGTGACATGGGGAGCGTGTTTTGTGAGGACGTGCTCTGTGAGGACACAAGCCAATGCAGCTCTGTAGAGATCCCGGTAGGGGAGTGCTGCCCTGTGTGTTCTGACGCAGCAACAACCCCAAGTGCAGAGGACAATACAGGTGAGCAGGATTCCTCTCATTTGCCTCTTTTTTTTCTGCAGTGAAATTAAGAGTGAATTGTATGATGCAAATTTCTTATTATGATATGATTCATGATTATGATAAAAAATATTGATCCATCCATACACAATAATGATGCTGAATAATCAATGGACTTCTATCATAATGATTATTTTGTAATATTTTAAGAGCTAATGTTATGTTTTTATTTGTTAAAAAAAATATTTAGTTTGTTTTGTTTACTTTTATGGGGGAAGTAATTAACATAGAGGAAATAAACAATAACTTAGCATAACAATAACTGTTAATAAGCCAAAACAAAAGCAATTGACGCGGCGGACTCATCTGTTGAAACCTCCCTCCCCGGGAACAGTCGCCGCGGGGACCAACTGCACGGTGGACGGCGCCGTCCACAGCCACCACGACGTTTGGAAGCCCGAGCCCTGCCGCGTGTGCGTGTGCGAGAGTGGCGTGGCTCTGTGCGAAGATTTGCAATGCGAGCCGGTGGGCCACTGCCCCAAGGTGGTCACCCCCGAGGGAGAGTGCTGCCCGATGTGCGAAAGCTTCGCCAGCTCGCATGGCACCGTCGGTAATGATCGACGGCATGATCGTTGACAGTGACAGCAGATGGACCAGAGTAGAATAGAATACGCATACTTTTGTTTGCTTTTTTTTTTTTTGTTAGAAATATTAGAATGTAATTTATAATATACATAATAATGCAACATTATTTT
This sequence comes from Micromesistius poutassou, assembly GCF_964030765.1. Classification (NCBI taxonomy): domain Eukaryota; kingdom Metazoa; phylum Chordata; class Actinopteri; order Gadiformes; family Gadidae; genus Micromesistius; species Micromesistius poutassou. Next base: position 4,972,933 of record NC_140294.1, read on the forward strand.
GTGTCGTGATATAACAATCATTTTTCTTCTTTCTTCTTCATTTTAGAAATTATGACTGTCAAGGTAAGATACAATAAAAACGATTCAAGGCAATGAGAATTTCCTTTATCGTTATTTGTTTCTAAGTGATGCTTAAAATTGTGTTACACAATTTCTTACATATATTTGATAGTTAATTATTGATTATGATTTCAGGGACAGAAGGGCGAGCCAGGAGACATCCCCTACGTAAGTAAAGTTACTCTTGACAACATTGAGCAAACTTTTTAGGACAAACTATAAAAGACTTCAAGAGCGCTTCTTAGTTAATTTCCTTTTCCATTTAGTTATTAAAGGTCCACTATTTTACCGCCAGGTGTGACATTAAGCAGAAAGAACATTCCAGTTCACAGTCTCCCCCATAGTGACATCACATGTGGGCGTGTCCATCCACAGATGTATGATGGGATAGGTCAAGCTTCCTGCCTACTCAGTGGACCATTCCAACTGGTTGGCTGATCTAACCCGTCATACATCTGGGTATGAGACATCACTATAGAGTGGATTTCGATGGATGTCGACGTCACAGTTGTTGGTAGAATAGGGACCCTTTAAAGATTAGACCATATCAATGTTGTTTACCGTCTATTCTGTCATTTAGTAGATGCCTTAATCCAAATAAACTCACAGTGAATTCCTACTCAGAACCCAGTATCTTTCGGTTGGCAGTCGAACACCACTAAACACCAGACTGCCTACCATGGCTGATTTGCCCCGATGATGTGGGGATATAAATGCAGTGTGCTCAGTGTTTGTGAAGGACTTAGTGGGTTTGGTGTGCAGTGTCTCATCTCTGTTAACATCTACAGGTGGTGGGGATGCCCGGGCGTCCTGGACCCATGGTAGGCTCCAAAAACTCTCCACAACAAAAAGCAAATTGCTAGCTTGATCCATTCTTTGCTAACGGATCAGATGAATGTGTGTTACATACCATAACGTAGCATAATAGCATGAAACTGTAGCATTTTGGAAGATGGTAACCAACCACATTTCCACTGCTGGAAATGAATTAATGTATAAGTTTGTGATTAAGACCCAGGAATAAGTTGGTTAGCACATACACATTTGATCTCTTTTGTGTTTTGTGATTCAGGGCCCACAAGGAGCACAAGGGGTTAAAGGTCGCAGCGGGTTCAAGGGCAGACGGGTATGTTTGATTTCACGCGAAAACCTTGTTATTCTTATAATATATCCAAAAATTGCTTAAACAAACCAAGGTGTTCAAGTGCCCCTTAATGATGGCCGTAACCCGGTTAAGATTGGTTTATTGGTGTGCATGTAACGGTTTAGGTTTTGTTCTTTGTTTCATCGTGTGACAGGGCGCAGAGGGGCCTCAAGGTTTCGATGGAGAGCCAGGTGTCCCGGGGAACCCTGGACAAGCAGGAGCCCCTGGCCAGCCTACTCACCCAGGGGTAAGTCCTACACTTATGTGTGCAACAGTCCTTGGCTCCGCCTCCTGCGAACTCGAACCGGCCTGCGAACCAACCAGGATTCATTAACATTAGAACCACTAGAGCTGGTCCAGATGGCGATTAGACTAGGAAAAACAAGCTCTTGTGATGAGAGAATGTGGTGTTGGAGGTTTTTGCTTTAGGGAGAAAAGTGTGATTTTTCTGATCCGTACATTTCTCATAATTTCTTACTCATTATTTTCTGATTTACAAAAAAATCGAATACTGTACATTGGGCAAGCATTAAGAGGTAATCGGCCAGCAAAATAAAAAGCGAGACACTCGACGATTTGCTTTAAATATTACTTGCAAAAAAAAAATTCCCTTGTTTTATCTGAATCTGTCTAAAGGGCCAGTTGGTGTCCCAGATGGCTGCAGGTTTCAACGAGAAGTCCAGTCTGGCGGGCATGATAACCGCGACAAGGGTGGGTGGTTGGCATTAACATTCTTTTTTTAATATATTTATATTGATTAATAGTCTTTGTTACAGTCATCTATTGTCATATATCTTTATTTTGTATATATCCTTACAGAATCAATTTAATTTCTATCGCTTTCAAGCCCGCCACCTTATTTTTTATCTTGTCTACAGGGTGAACCAGGATCGAGGGGGCCTCCCGGGACGCCTGGCGCACAGGTGGGTTCTGACGTCTTTCTCGGCATTAGCTCAGGCATTAGCATTAGCTCAGGAGGCAGAGCAGGTTGGCTGGTAACCGTAAACCGATCCCCGGCTCCTCCTAGCTGAGTGGAGAGGGGACTAGAGCTAGTCGCCTCAACCTGACTGCTCCTGACGAGCTGGCTGTCTCCCAGCATGGTTGACTCCGCCATCGGTGTGTGAATGTGTGCATGAATGGGTGAAAGTCAGTCAATACTGTAATGAGCGTTGGTTTAAAGCGCTATATAAACAAGGGCCATTTACCATTTCTAAGGTCTTCTTGAGACTCTTTTATCATTTTACCTTGCGTCACAAAAGAAATTCATATATATATCGTATTCTTTTCTTTTATACCATTTAAGGTGTACAGCATGAATAAATGACAAATTAATTCTGTTTTATTCTTGAGCATATTGAACCTTGTCTTGTGGTGTATTGATGTCCAGGGCCCCAGCGGAGCACAGGGTATTCCAGGAGATGCCGGAGAACCAGGCTCCATGGTAAACCTACATCATTCACACAATGTTGAATCTAACTCTACCCCTTTCTGTGTTGACCTCTTCTTACTTGGTATGCTTTAAAAAAAAAAAAGAAAACTGAAGCAATTGCTAACAGTTGAAAACAACAAACAATCAGTTAGTTGCTAATATCCATCTAGCATCATCCAAACTACCGAGCTAAAACGCTTTATTAAGCAGCTAAAATCCAGACAGCTGATTAAGCACCTAAAATCCAGACACACTCACTTTACATGCTCACGTCCAACAAACAGCTCCATCCGAGACAACAAACAAACAAAAGGCTTCTTTGTTCCTTCCATCTAAACCAAACAATCCAAAGGAAGAAGCAAACACGAGTGTATAAACCTAGCTAAGATCCAGAACGGTTAACTGATGACTGAAGGGGCTTCTTTACCCGGGACTCACTGACAGTGAACCGTCTACCCCTGCAGGGTCTCAGTGGACATAGAGGACCCGATGGACCCCCAGGGAAACCTGGAACAGATGTAAGTCCAATAGGCACCCCCCCCCCATACACACAAACGTACATATACTGGGACTGTTCCTATTACTAATACGTTTTTTTGGACTCACACAAACATAAACTACTTGTCTGTGCTTTCACCGTGCCTGTAAACCACAGTCAACCTGCTTGCAAGTGTAAAGCCTGCTTTGAACGGGAGTCAACCTGGTTGCGAGTGTTAAGCCCACTTTAAACTGGAGTCTAACTCCTCGCAAATGTAAAACCTGCTTGAAACCGGGGACCTGCAAGTCTAAAGCCGGCTTTAAACCAGAGTCAAACTACTTCCAAGTCAATTGTAAAGCTTACTCTGCCAATGAAGCTGATTGCGATTATGATTCGATTTAAATAATTCCCCTTCCTCTAAAGATGAACATCCTGTATATTTTCCTTCCCTACAGGGAGAGACTGGTCCGGCTGGGGCGACAGGATTATCGGGAAATCCCGGATCTACGGTAACATGAACTATGTTACTAATGCTAGCTGAAACACTTCCACCCATGTCCCAAGTCAGTTGGCCACAATGTGTCACCGCAGTGTTTCCCAACCTGTGGGTCGGGGACCCCACCAGGCCACATGAACCAGGGAACTGTACCTTGTATTGGGGGTCCTGTGCTACTGTGCCATACTGTGTGTGTTCCTGTGTGTGTTCACAGCCTTTTTGCATAAAGGCCCTGAAAGCTCACACACATTTTCACAATAAGACCCTCAAGGTGTTTTGGTGGGAAGAAGTGACAAATGTTTGTGTGTCTCATTAGGGCGCCAGAGGATTCCCCGGCCTCCCCGGCCACCCTGGACTGAAAGGCCACAAGGTACGTGTCTATGTGTGTGTGTTTGTGTGTGTGTGTGCAAATGAGTGTCTATGTGGGTGGGTGTGTTTATATGTGTGCATACTTGTGTGTAAGCATTTTTGTGTGTACATAAGTGAACTGCCTTTAAAGTGTGTGTGTGTGTGTGTGTGTGTGTGTGTGTGTGTGTGTGTGTGTGTGTGTGTGTGTGTGTATTGCTGTGCACATGACCTGTACACCTCACCTTTCCACAGGGTGGCATTGGTCTCGTGGGCCCGAGAGGAGAACTTGGATCCTTGGGGTCAAAGGTCAGAACAAGTCTCCCTAGTAACAATGGAAAGATAGAAAGAGAGAGCTAGAAAGATGGATGGATGGAGATATAGTAATTACATACTATCAGTATTAGATTCATTTGTTAGCCACATTTAGTTATACTTAGTTTATTGGTTTAGTTGACAGGGACCATGTACAGAACAGGTTCTATACCAGAGTTAGCTGAATAGCTAATTTGCATCTGTGGTCCTTGGATATTGATAATTGCATCAAGAATTCACCCTTTTGTGTGTGTGTGTGTGTGTGTGTGTGTGTGTTTGTTTGTGTGTGTGTGTGTGTGTGTGTGTGTGTGATATAGGGTTCGTCTGGTGCAGCTGGTGGAATGGGTCCTCCAGGTCCTCCGGTAGGTGCAATTATCAACTGTCACAACAAACAATTCTTAATACCTGCCTCCACCAATTAATTCCTGTCCTAATCAATCAATAGTGACCTCAACTAATTAATTCCTGTCCTAACCAATCAATACCTCCCTGAAACAATTAACACCTTTCTTAATAACTGTCTCCGTCCATTTATCAATTGAATCAATTTCACTTCCAGGGTGCCGCAGGCCTGCAAGGAGAGAGAGGCAGGATTGGGCCAACAGGACCTGTGGTAAGAATCACTCACTTAATGTATATATTATAATGTCTAATAAAACCTGTATAACTCACTTAATATATATTATTATATCTATTATATATATATAATATATATATATATATAATATATTATTATACCTGACTTATCAATCACAGCAATATCTAATAAACCTGTATTACTGACTCTGTCTCTCTCTCTCTCTCTCTCTCTCTCTCTCTCTCTCTCTCTCTCTCTCTAGGGGAAACGTGGTCCATCCGGTGAACTTGGTAAACCAGGTCCCCTGGTAAGAAACAGCTAATCACATTCAGTAAAATAATGTAATACCTCCATTACATTGCACATATTGTGTATGGTTATATATTAAATGTATACATTTGCATATATTATATCATATATTCAAAAAACGCTATATATTCATTTCTACAGGGTCCTATTGGAATCACTGGCATGCCAGGTTTCCCCGGCAATCCTGGAATGAAGGTGAGGTCATATCATCTAGCTCATCTCACAACGCGTTCACCCAAAGCATCCACGGTTATATTGACTAGAAACAGTCAACGTATCTCAATTTTATGAAGTGGTTTGACTTAACTTTTATCTCTCTTCGTAAAACAAACTAAAGTTAGTGGAATACTTCCAAATTTCAGTTGTACAAACATTGCTGGAACCAATCAATCACTCGCAGTTTGTGAATACTATGATACTATAATATAGTATTCTACTAATATACTATAGTTATACTATGCTAATAATATTAATATTATTAGCACTACGACAATCTTACATATTTCTTTGCAGCATTTGTATTTTCAGCATTTTTGGCGAACCTGCTTCAGCGTTAACTATTGACAAACTAGCCAGGACGTATAAACAGATCCTAAAGTGTGTCTGCCGTCTGCTTCCTGCCCTGTGGTGCAGGGTCAACAAGGGCCGACGGGCTCCAGAGGCAGCGAGGGCCCCCAGGGCCCGCGGGGAGACGGGGGGCGCGCTGGGCCACCGGGTTTGAGTGGGAATCAGGTGGGTTGTTTGCTCTCTACCATAGTGAACACATTATAGTAACATTACAATCATTACGATCACAATAACATTTTACAATTCATTAAGATCACGACTATTATTTTGATCATTATGAACACGATCATTATTGTGATCACTCATCAGCACCATCTTTACAATCAGGATGAGTATTACAAACACGATAATTTCTATGATCATTACGATCACGATCATTTGACCACGATAGTTAATACAATAATTATAATTTTTGTGATCATTAGTCCCACGATCATTATTACGATCATTATTACGATCACACTCATTATTGCGATTATTACGATCCCGATCATTATTACGATCCCGATCAATTTTACTATAATTTGGATCAGATTATTACGATCCCGATAATTTGTACAATCATCCCCATCACGATCATTATTGCTATCACGTTCATTATTACGATCATTACGATCCCGATCAATATTAAAGACTGTAGGGAATCCAGGAGCCGACAGATCATGTTTGTTTGTTTGTTCACAGGGAGCCGCAGGCCAGGACGGAGCTCCCGGCTCCAGAGGCAGCACAGTAAGTACAGTAACTCTCTCAGTGCAATGACAATCGACATTATATACGTTACAACATATTCAGGATTACAATGGAATACGTTATGAAATAGAACGTTTATATTTAGTCGCTGAGCAGACTTTTATGTTTAGCAATTGCTTAGAATAATCATAGTGTTCAAAAATGTTTAAACTGCTGCACAACCTAGTCTGAAAACTACAAACAGCTGGACAGAGTAGCGACAGAGTGCGTCCCTGGATTAGTCTCATTAATGTGGCATTTTTAATCCTGAATATATGGCCTGTTAAGTGCTTTGAGATTGTAACTTTGATTAAGGGCTACACAAATAAAATTGAGTGCATTGAATTGCATTTTTACACAAACACTGATGTTATGTTGTTGTTGTTGATACTAAGAACATGTGGTCTTCCTTCTTAGGGTCTTGCTGGCATTCAGGGGCCCGTTGGTCTGCCCGGACCTGTGGGGCCCCCCGGCCCCCAGGGGACCACTGGAGTACCTGGACCCAATGGCCAACTGGTACTGTTCCTGATTTACGCCGAACATGGCCCACCCTTGCAGTAAACCATAAGTCGAGTCATAATGATAACCAATAGTGATGCTATGTATTCATTCAGCGTTTTCCCAAAGCCACTCACACTGCATTCATATACATGTGATTAAGCAGAAGGTAGGGGTTAGGAGGCATCTAGCTCTATAGGATGACTACAGGTGAGGCTGCAGACATTGGGAATCAAACCCAACATGGGGAACCCCTGATTCCAAAGCAAATCAATGTATTTCATGATTGATCGCTGACCATTAATCCATAAGTATAATTAAGTCCTGATTAATCCAGGTTTAAAACATAGAGGAAACGATGTTTCCTTCGATACACAGTAAGGTATGTGTGTAAGTGTGTGTGGGAGATGGCTGGTTGAAACAGCCTCACCCAGCCCCAGAGTCCAATCAGACTCGGCCAGGGGAGGCCCCTTAAACCAGCCATCGTCCACCCACTCCACACACAGTATGTCTGATGGTGATGATGATAATGCTGATGATGAAGAGGAAGGTAACGGTCATGTGATCTCCCCTTCCTTCCTCACAGGGTGATGGCGGACTTGCAGGGTTCAAAGGGGAAGCTGGTCTGAAGGGGGAAGTGGTGAGTTATTTAGAATCTGAATCCAGATCGTCATGGGTCCACCTTAGCGATGCATCGTCGTGTCCTTAAGGATGATGAAGAGGCATTTCACTTCCTTTAGCTTCCTGCTAAATCCATTACCAATCCATTAATACATTGCACTTTCTACAATGCATTTTTTTTTACTTTGCCTTTGTTTTCTTTTCCATATCTGTTTTATTTTATTACTTCATTTTATTATATGTTTGCTTTAGCTTACTGCTAAACCTTAAAAACATTGCACTTTCTACAACGCATTTATTAATTTTTTTACTTTGCCTTCTATTTAATTTTATTATTTAATTTTATTGTATGACACTGTTTCTATATGAAGCACTTTGATTCTGCTTCGTGTATGAAAATTGCTATATAAATAAAGTTACCTTGCCTTGCCTTACCTTCCCTTGTAGTTGAAACTAAGACTCCTCATACTCAGTCACTAACAAGCATCTAACAGGCTTAGCAAGATGTCTACGGTTTCTGTGTTAGCTGATGAATTGAGTAAATTAATACATTGATTGTGTTGTGATGTCCCCATAGGGCGATACAGGGGCCCATGGGGGTCTGGGGCCCATGGGTGAGGAGGGGAAGAGGGGACCCCGGGGTGACGGTGGCTCGCAGGGCGCGTCTGGACCTCAAGGAGAGGCGGTGGGTCTCACAGGACCACATTACCACCTAAAGCGGCATTTCTCGAACCATGGGTCAGGGCCCAGAGACAGGAGCCCTGACCCGAGTTATATCAGATAATGGGCCCTTTAAACCCTGCTGCATTGTTGTTGATAGGTGCACCAAATACTAATCCACTTATCACACCACGGAATTTGCAGTTAACATTTACCATGTTACATCACTTTGAGAACCGACCCACTTAATTTTGACATTAATGTTAATTTGACAAATAAAGCTGCCAATCTCTAATGGGTCCTGGCTCAAAATCATTTGAGAAATGTTGCCCTTTAGGACAGCAGCAGTAGCTGCTGGTTGTCTGGCAACTGGACGGTTGCTGGTTCCATTTTCTGTTCGCCTGAACCTTAAATGGGTACTCTGCTCCCACTCTGCTATTGTCTGATATACTATATTTTTAAAGTTATATTTTTCGGAATCATACCGATGGAGAATGCCAATCTTGGACCAATGAGGTCCATGGTTCAACTGTTGGGTGATTTCGATGTTGCCCTATGCAATTGGGTTGACAGCACACTTATTCTCTTTTATTAGTAACTAGCCAAGCCTGGGTCCAAGCTCGATTCCCCTTGATTGCGCACACCTTACCTACACCCCTCACTGCTCCTGATGAGCTTGTGGTTTGGAGACCATGTGGGTGCTTGCATGTGTTGACCACCCCTAGTGGCTGGAATGGAAGAACACCCTTGCTTTTGGTGTATATTTTCTGTGAAGGGTTGATGTATTCTATAAACTAAATGTATATTTTGATATCTATTCAACATATTTTGACAGATTTGATATTGAATACATTTGCTACATTTCTTTCTGTGATCTAATATGTGACTGAGTGATGTTTGGGATTTTGAAATCAGGTCTTGTTTCCAATTGTTTCCAATTTAATGTTTGAACTGTTACGTTTGGTGTTGAACAGGGAGCTCCGGGAAACAGAGGATTCCCAGGTGTTGACGGTTTACCTGGACAAAAGGTAGGGGCATTCATCACCTCCTGAATCAATGTTGAATCCGGATCATGATATTTATATACACATATATATATATGTATATATATGTATATCAGTTATTGTACTGCATTGTATTGTTTGTATTGTATATTGTATTGTGAACGTACAGCGTAACAAGACAGTATCGCCATCCTCCCCTTGACTACCGTGGCAGTTTGAATGTTAACACTGTCATCGTCATGACCGCCTAGACGGTGTCAATGTTACCGTCATCGCCATGACTACTGCGATGGCTAAACACTCAAATATTACCTCTGTTGTCGTCGTGACTACCACGACGGTTTGGCGTTACCACTGTCGCCATGACTACCGTGACCGTCGAACGTTTCGATATCACCACCGCCACCATATCTGCCGCGGTATTCCGATTATCGTACCGCCGCGGTTGCCGTGACGACGCGACGGTTAACCGTTTGGACGTGTGGCTGGACGCAGGGCGCCGTGGGAGAGAGAGGAGGCCCGGGCTCCACCGGGACCAAAGGCTCAGACGGAGACGAGGGACGGGCCGGAGAGCCTGGTATACCGGGCGCGCGGGTCAGTAGTCCCACCATGCATTATTAACAGTGTTATGGGATATTACCGCTACAACACACTCATAATGCTGTGCGTTTATTCACTAGTTTACACCAGGAGGTCACACATACCACTACTGCTACTGCTACTGCTGCTACACAAAGTAAAAGTCCTCACCACTAATTCCTGTAATCGAGGTTCAACAAGTTAAAGTGATTCAGGTCCACGAAGTAAGAATCCTGCAGTAACCTAGCTTCACTGATTAAAAGTCCTGTAGTTATCCACACATTTCCTATTAATGAAGTCCTCACAAGTCCATGTCAGCACCTTGTTAACGAGCTAGTGGAATCCACTCAGGACTGGATCGGAATTGGCTTTTACTTCCTGTGGCACAGGAAGTGAGGCGGGTCAGGGCCCAGGACATTAACCTGTTGTCTTCCTGCAGGGTCTGACCGGAGAGGCTGGCATGCAGGGGTCTGAAGGGAAGCCAGGACCCATGGTAACCGCTCTCCCGCTGCCACTTGGACTCTTTTGTTTGATTTAAATTGTTTAAATTTAAACAATAAAATTGACATTTAAATTTAAACAATTGAAATACAATTGAGTATTTTAGTTGTAATTTCACTGTATTTCATTTTATGTCTTTTCAATTATAATTGTTTTATTATTGGCTGTTTGAATTGTAGTTTGCGCATGAATTCCTAAATTTTATCAGTGTGTTTTTAGTTACATTTTCTGTCTCTCTCTCTCTCCCCCATCCCCCCCCACCCCCCCTCTCTCCCTCTCTCTCCCCCCCCCCCACCCCACCCCCCCTCTCTCTCTCTCTCTCTCTCTCTCTCCCCCGTCCCCCCCCCCACCCCCCCTCTCTCCCTCCCCCTCCCCCAGGGTGGTCCAGGAGAGGATGGGAAGCCGGGTCCAGCGGGTCCAGCGGGCACCAGGGGAGCAGCCGGACCCATGGGGGGTCTGGGACCTAAAGGCTTTGTTGTCAGTGACGCTCGCACGGTGACACTCACATCTTGGCATCAGCTGTTTCCTGTCCGCCGTGTCTCACTTCCTGTTGGTTTTTCAGGGCGACGCTGGTAAGAGCGGAGAGGCGGGCAGCGCGGGCTCTGCAGGTCACAGGGTAAGTGGTCGCTGTTGTTGTTATCGTTGTGTTATGGTGTTGTTGTGGTGATGTGTTATGTTGTTGTTGTCATTATGGTGTTGTTGTGGTGATGGTGTCTTATGTTGTTGTTGTCGTCATTGTGTTATGGTGTTGTTGTGGTGATGTGTTATGTTGTTGTTGTCGTTGTGTTATGGTGTTGTTGTGGTGATGATGTGTTATGCTATTGTTATCATGGTACGGTGTTGTTGTTGTTGTGTTGATGATGTGTTATGTTGTTGTTGTCGTTATGGTGTCGTTATGGTGGGGATATTTTATGTTGATGTTGTCGTTATGTGTGTTATGGTGTTGTTGTGGTGATGAGGTTTTGTGTTGTTGTTATCATGGTACGGTGTTGTTGTGGTGATGATGTGTCATGTTGTTGTGCTTGTTGTTGTTGTTGTTGTGTTATAGTGTTGTTGTCAACGTGTGGCTGCCCAGATGACCTCTAATTTGTATTTTTCAGGGAGTCAATGGAAAAGATGGAGAGGAGGGCGCCGCCGGCCCAGCCGGTCCCGCCGTGAGTCCATTCCCACACTCCCACATAGTCCACTCGGACTCCCACATAGTCCACTCAGACTCACACATAGTCCACTCAGACTCACACATAGTCCACTCAGACTCCCACATAGTCACTCAGACTCCCACATAGTCCACTCAGACTCACACATAGTCCACTCAGACTCACACATAGTCCACTCAGACTTCAACAAAGCCCACTCAGACTTTAAGTCGACCGAGACTTCAAGACAGCTCAACAATTCAACATTCAACCAACTCACTCAATGCACGTACAAGTACATATTGATTATTCCAGGTAGACATACTACTCCTTCTCTGTGTTTTTATATCTACTCTGTCTGTCTGACCTCCAGGGAATTGCCGGAAAGAGAGGAGAACAAGGATCTCAGGGACAACACGGATTTCAGGTACAAGACAGAACTTCTGTGAAACGCTAGCAGAGGAAGTACTAGTAGTTAGTAGAGGAAGCCCTGTGGTATGCTAGCTGATGGTAGTATTGGAAGTAATGGGCACTACTGGGTTGTTAATAGAGCAAATAGTGTCGATTGCTAGCTGATGTTAGCACAGGAAGTACTGGGAAGTACTGGAATGACAGCAGAGGAACTACTGTGGAAAGCTAGCTGATATAGCATAGGGACCACTATGAAATGCTAAGCTAATAGTAGCAGAGGAAGCACTAGGATATGCAAGCTGATGTTAGCTTCGGGAGTTCTGGGAAATACTGGGATCCTGGCAGCAGAACCGTCGGGGAACAACAAAGGAATTAACTACGAGTTGCTCTGTGTTCCAGGGACTACCAGGGCTCACAGGCCCACCCGGAGAGTCAGGGAAACCAGGAGAAGAGGTAAACAATGTCAACATTCACATATAAACACATTAACATATCATTAAAATTGGTTAATGAAATATAATGAAGAAGTAACATGTAAAAATAATATTGTTCATTATATTATTATTCATTCTATATATATATATATATTTTTTTTTTTTTACATTATAATAGGATATAATGTTAGTTTTTTATTGGTCTACTACCATCTACCATTTAGTCACTTGACCTGAACGTGTTTGTATGTGTTCCAGTGCATTTGACTCTGTATTTTTCTCGGTAGGGCCTTGCTGGGGAGGGAGGAGCCAATGGCCCAACAGGTCTCAGAGTAAGTGAACCAAACGGTTCCAAACGGTCCCCTCATTTACTAATACAAATAAAGGAATTCAACAAATCCCTGCAAATGAAATCAATGAATCAGCCAATTCAACCCATTGATGCAATTTTTTTTTTTTAATAACATTATAACGATGAAATCAATCATTAAATACAAATAAAAATATAAATAACTTTATAATGATGAAATCAATCAATAAATACAAATAAAAATGTAAATAACATTATAGTGATGAAATCAATCAATAAATACAAATTAAAATTAAAATATCATTATAATGATGAAATCAATAAATAAATACAACAAAAAATATGAACAACATTATAAGGATGAAATCAATCAATTCACACCAACGACCTGGATGTTGTCCCTCCAGTTCAATCTTGGGATCCTCCTTTCATTCCTGTTGCTAAAGTGTCTCCGTTTCCTCCGTTCCCCTGTAGGGCGAGCGAGGCACCCCAGGGGAGAGAGGAGAGGTGGGCTCCAATGGCCTCGGAGGACCTAAGGGAAGCCCAGGATCCCCCGGTCTGGACGGGCCCAAGGTAGGCCAGCCCCAAAGCAGCTATCACACAGCGTCTGCAAGCAGTTTTCCCCAAAACCCAGTTTAAATAGTCTCACCTGCTGCTGTGTTTTGGTTGAACAAGCAATTTTTGAAGAAGATTATCTATTTAATTTCCATGCAGGCTGACAGTATTAATGTGTAAATGGCTTGCCTGCATTTATTGGCCTAGTGATCACCAGGAGGTGGAGTATGACTGGGATTAATAAGCGTATTGTTAACATATGCATTTTATGCTGAGTGTATATGAATGCAGTATATATGGAAGTATTTTCTTCATAAGTATAATTATTTACAATTTCAACACAGCCCTTTCTTTAAACATATTATAACTTGAAATTTTGACCCGTTCAGGGGGCCTCGGGTCCGGCCGGCAGCGTGGGCGAAGGGGGGCCCCCGGGCCTGCAGGGGATGGCTGGAGAGAGGGGCGTACCGGGCCCCTCTGGCCCCAAGGGAGACACAGTAAGTCGGAGGACTTAAAGGTGCAGTAGGTATGATCTGAGGGTTAAAGAGAGAGCAGAAAAGAGTGGAAGAGAGTATGATTTAGAAAACTGAAAGAACATAACATCCCCTCCCTCTCTGCTCCCTCCCTCGCTGCGTTTCTCCGCCATTGAATCAGGGAAGAGATCTCCTGATTGGTCAGAAATGAGCCAGGAGTTTAAAATCGACTTGGTCTCATACAGAGGCAGGCACAGTCAACCGGAATAGACATTCCCACTGAGCATTTGATCCACTAGTAGCGGAAGGATGGCTAGGCCATTTCCAAATATTGACATTATAATAATAATAATAATAATAGCCCTTGAATCTTACCAACAGCACCTTTTAAGAGCAAGCTAATACAATAATATAGAGCACAGACACAGCAACAGCTGTGACAAAACACAGCCACCAGCCACCGCCACTAGACAGCAAAACAAAAAAATTATATATATATATATATATATATATATATATATATATATATTTAAGCAATAGATCACGACAGGCTGTGGTATACGCTCATTATACCACAGTTAAGGGGCGTTGTCCGTCCCGACACGCAGCGGAGGGGCGGCGACCCCCTTCACTGTGGTATAATGACCGTATATCACTGACTGAAGTGATCTATTGCTTTTATAAAACGGTTACGTAAATATGGCGAAATTAAAGTCATAGACACCCCTCAATTTTGAAAAAGCTAGAAAGTCAGAAAAGCATTTTTTTTAACGAATACAAAAAAGTAGTCCCTCCCGGCTGCCGGCAAAGTGTACGGCGGTTGCTATGCAACACACTGTAGCGTCCTTCAGAGAGAAGGCTAGGCTACAGATGGTAGCTTGGTTCGCCGGCAATTTAGCCTTCTATCGAGTTCACTCAAACTCGATAGTAGGCTAAATTGCCGACCGTGTGCCTATTGCTTTACAACATTTCCACCCTCTCCAGCAATCAACATGTTTTTTAGGCTTCAGTGAACTATGCTATCGCTTTTATATATACATAAACAACAGTTAGAGTTAGGCGCGGAGTGATACTGAACTCCCTAAACTGAACGGGCGTCATAGCTGTGTGTATACGCTCAATATACAACAGTTGGGAACCAATCAGATCACTTGATTTAAGCCACCCGTTTTATAAATATATATATATATTTATTTATTTATTACACAGCTCTTCTCAATGCTGTGGAATGCTCCGTTCACTTGCATGGGCCTTCCGGTCAATTCTTTTTTGATAATTGACCGTTGCTTAGCATATAATGACCGCTGTCAAGGAAAGTGGACACATCTTTCGTATCACTCCGCAAGTAGTCCGGTAACTTATCAACCCCAGCTTATTCGGTTGCTAAGCGACGTCAACATCTTTGGCTGACTATTTGGTTTGATATGCAAGCGGTTATTTATTTTGATCAGACCAAACTATTAACATCTGGCCTCTGCTGGCAGTTGTCCAGAGTTAAGGACAGCTTGGTGGTTTTAAGTCTGAAATGGCTGTGGGGGGATTTTAAGTCTGAACTTTTCTTCCAGGGATCTGTCGGAGAAAAAGGTCTGGAGGGCAAAGCAGGATCTGATGGAGCGAGGGTGAGTCCCCCGCCCGCTTGGTTCTAACCCTCACCGCAGTGGAACCGCCGGCAGACGCACCCTTCTGGTGGCATCGTGTGCTTTAGGACAGTTCCTGCAGGATTGGGTTTTGAATATGTAAATGCTATATATTTATTTTCACAGATATGGAAAGAGCCCAATATAGAAATATAGGTACCGTCATGTAACTACTCTATTGAGCGGCATACTTCTAACATTTTATTTGTTATTTTCAATTTTGTTTGTCATTTAAAGGGACTAGTGGGTGGTGTTGGACCAGTTGGCCCAGCAGGTAATCATGGTGAGAAGGTAAGTTCAACACACACACAAGTTTCCTCCTTTATAACCTTGATCGGCCTTCAAACACACATCACTAGGATACTCTGCATTGACCTCAGTTCAAATCACAATTTAAGTTCAAATTTTGCCTTAAACACAATCATGCTTTGAAAAAATAATGCAAGGAGGTTATTAACAAGCACATTGTCTCTCTCTCTCTCACACACACACACACACACACACACACACACCTCACACACACACACACACACACACACACACACACCCTCACACACACACACACACACACACACACACACCCTCACACACAGGGTGAGACTGGCCCTGCCGGCCCCCCTGGGAGGAGAGGATCCAGAGCGATGGCGGTCAGTAGAACTTTTATTTTGAAAATGTGTCATTGTCATCGTGTTATGATCCAGAATTAGCATGTACTGTGTATAAATAACACTACTACTAGTGAATATTGTCTCTATCTGACCTCCCACAGGGGTCTCCAGGTGAGCCTGGACCGTCCGGGCCCGTCGGGTTCCCGGGGACTTCAGTGAGTTCAGCCACGTTATCCTCCAGTCACATCACACTACATGATCTAGTTAGCAGACCCTTACTGTAAGTCCAAAGGGACTTACAGTAAGTGCATTCAAGATATTGAAGTGGCTTTGGGTCAAGGTATAACCCAAAAAGTGCAAGAATCCATAAAACTCCTATAAAAAAATAAGCTAAGCAACTGCTTTTAAGGCAAGGCAAGGCAACTTTATTTTTCTAGCACTTTTCATTCACAAGGCTGTAAAAATATTTACAGGATTTTTTTCTAAATAACTCTCTCAACCCAGAAAACTAAAATGAGCAAATAAAATAACTGGTAACCCACCACAAACATCATCCCCCACCAGCTGAAAGTGCTTCACATAGAAACATCGTCATACAATAAAATAAAATAATAAAATAAAATAGAATAGATGATTAAATGAAAACGAAAGCAAAGTAAAAAAAAAAAGTAGAAAGTGCAATGTATTTAAGATTTAGCAATAAGGGCTACAAAAGAGAAATGATTGAGCTAGATGCAGTCTGAGCAGATGGGTGTTCAGCCTGCAGGGCGATGGGCAGGGGTTCAGCTGTCCTGATATCAGTGTGAGCTTGTGCCTTCGTTGTGGAGCTAGGACTGCAAACAATCGAGATCTTGTTGAGCGGCTGCTGGGGTTGTCACGAAGTGAGGGAGTAGCGAGTCGTTTGGTAGTCAAAGAGTGCAGCGGACAGGCCAGGGCGTGTGGTTTGACCATATGCTGGATGTAGGATGATTTACGGTCTGCTAACAACACAAGACACAGCAATGTACAATGATATTTAGTCTTCTAACACCACAACAACAATGCACAATTAGACTAAGTCCATTAAAAGCAGCAATCAGTTAGACAAAATGATGTAACATAATACAGCAGACAGCACCGCAAAGCAGAGAATGCCTTCTTATGAAAGTAAATGTTCTTAGTCTGATCCCAGCATTCCTTGAAACAGGACATCTCCAGAAGTCAAAATTGCACAATGCAGCTCTAGGTCATTATCCTCCAATCAGAGCAGCTCTAGAACATTATCATCCGATCACAGCAACTCTTGAACATTATCATCCAATCATAGCAGATCTCAAACACTATCCTCCCATCACAGCAGCTCTAGAACACTATCCTCCCATCACAGCAGCTCTAGAACAGTGTCATCTAATCACAGCAGCTCTAGAACGCTATCCTCCAATCACAGCAGCTCTAGAACACTATCCTCAAATCCCAGCAGCTCTAGAACATGATCCTCCAATCACAGCAGCTCTAGAACACTATCCTCCAATCACAGCAGCTCTAGATAACACAAACACATACACACCCTAATCGTTCACATGCATCCATCAAAACCATGTACGATGTACGTACAAAGATCATTTGTGAACTACTCTAACATTTCCTTTTTCGTTGTTTTTTTCCCCAGGGTCCTGATGGTCAACCGGGGGCCAAAGGTGAGCCAGGGGATGCAGGTCTTAAAGGAGAGGGCGGAGCCCCTGGACCCCAAGGGACTGCTGGGAAAACAGGCGGACAGGTACACCCCCAGACCCCCATACTGTGGTGTAGAAGTACTACTAGTAGCATTAACTACAGTGTAGCAGTAATACTAGTAGTATTTACCATAGCGTACCAGTACTAACAGTTGTATTTACTATAGCGTAGCAGTAATAATAGTAGTATTTACTGTGGTGTAGCAGTACTACTAGTAAGTTTAACCTGTTTTATATGGTCTATGTGCGTATCACCCACACCATAGCTCCACTGGTCACACAGATTTGTACCTTTAGGAATCTGGTATACCTCAATACAGAGGTACTGCCACAAGCCTAGTATTTACTCTGGTGTTGCATTACTGCTATCTGATGTATTTACTATAGCAGTACAACTATCTGATGTATTTACTATAGCAGTACTACTATCTGATGTATTTACTATAGCAGTACTACTATCTGATGTATTTACCATAGCAGTTCTACTATTCTACTATGCTGCTACTAGTATAGTATAGTATTACTACAATGTTGAAAAAACAATATTTAAATGATATAGAAATTGCTTGTATGTGCGTGTGTGTGTGTGTTTCTCTGTGTGTCTATGTGTGTGTGTGTGTGTGTGTGTGTGTGTGTGTGTGTGTGTGTGCTCCTCCGTGTGTCTATGTGTGTGTCTATGTGTGTGTGTGTGTGTGTGTGTGTGTGTGTGTGTGTGTGCTCCTCTGTGTGTCTATGTGTGTGTGTGTGTGTGTGTGTGTGTGTGTGTGTGTGTGGTCCTCTGTGTATCTATGTGTGTGTGTGTGTGCTTCTCTGTGTGTCTATGTGTGTGTAGGGGCCCGTTGGGGTGACGGGGTTGAAAGGCGCCAGGGGAACACAGGGGGCAGCAGTGAGTCGTCCTCCTCCTCTGCGTCACACACATCATGACATCATCATGAGGTCGTCACGAGGTCATCGTCATGACGTTCATGACCTCACACGTCTCTTTAATCCGTTCCTCTCGTTCCCCTCCAGGGCTCCGCCGGATTCCCCGGGTTAGCGGGCGGAATCGGGCCTATTGGATCAAACGTAAGTGTGTGTGTGTAACATAATTCCCTGATATAAAATCAGACTAAAATTGCATTAATTTTCATGTCTGAATGCTTTAAACTGACAGTTTCCTTCTCCTGTCTACCAGGGAGCTTTGGGGCCAGCCGGGCCCCCCGGCCCTCCAGGGAAGAAGGGTCCTGGGGGCGTTGGTGGGGATAACGGGGCCCCTGGTCTTCAGGGAGAAGAGGGCCCATCTGGCACCCCTGGGACCGCCGGGGAGAAGGGAGACTCTGGTGAAGACGGACCCCTGGTACAGAAAACCCTTAAGATAAATCACTTCATATAGCTCACATCCCTTCATAAAGCTCACATCCCTTCATAAAGCTCACATCCCTTCATAAAGCTCACATCCCTTCATATAGCTCACATCCCTTCATTGATCTAGTATTTATATAGCCCACATCCCCTTCTTATGTCATCTTAAAACAGTTCCTAAACCTTAAATAATATGATGTTATAATTGTGTGACAATCATAACATTCTGACACACAATCATAACATTATGACACACAACCATAGCATTCTGACACACAATCATTGCATTCTGACACACAATCATAACATTCTGACACACAACCATAACATTCTGACACACAATCATAACAATCATAACATTCTGAGAATCACAGAATGTTAATATTGTGGTTTGGAAAAGGTTATGGTTAAGGTTCAATCGAAAAGTAAATCTAACCTGACGTCTCGTTGTGTGTTGTGTTTGTATCTCCAGGGTCCGGACGGCCCCCCAGGTCCCTCCGGCATCGCCGGGCAGAGGGGGATTGTGGGAACTCCTGGAGGCCGCGGGGAGAGAGGCATGCTGGGATTACCTGGTCCCGCTGTGCGTTGGTTCAGTTGGTTTAGGGTTGAAATGCTTTTCTAAATGGAGACCACCGGCTGCCTATCGCTTAGCGTCAAATCATACTAAACCCAGACTGCGGTCCTATTAGTGGAAATGTTAAGCCCAACCGATCTTGCTTGGTGAACAATCGGCAAAACATATTTTCATTTTAATTGAGAGGTGAAAGGGGAAAAAGTCCCTAACGTAACTTAAACTTAAACAGTTATCAGTAGAGGTTCATGTCAACCAGTAGAAATCTGGTCTCCACTGTTATACAAAAGTGAATCTATTTTGTTTGTTTCCTTGCATGTATGTGTGATTTTCCCAGGGTGCTCCTGGGAAAGCTGGGGGCCAAGGCACCCAGGGCAGTACAGGACCTGGGGGAGTCGCTGGTTTACCAGGGGCCACCGGGGCCCGAGGAGACGCCGGACCGCTGGTACGGCTCGACAACCTAATTCGTACGACAGTCGCCTAAAATAAAATTACTAAATGTAATGTGAATCGGAAACTATGAATGTAAAGAATAATTCCGTAAATATTTATAATAATGGGAGGATAGTGCGTCAGTTATATGTTGGCTGTCCTTAGATAATAAGAATTGTAAACACTTTTGGACAAAAACAGAGGACACATTACTTAAGATTCTTTATTTAAAAAACATTCAACCCTAACGCTAACCCTAAACTGTAAACATTTGACTCAAATGTAAACCTGTTTAATTTACAGTAAAAATAATCAGACTTTATTGAAAAGGTCAATAAAGTCAGACAAAAGGACCGGGGGATGTTGACGGTGTGTTTTGGTTTCAGGGTATCGTCGGAGCTGAGGGACCACCTGGCAGGGATGGCCTCGTAGGGGCCCGGGTAAGACTGTGTGTGTGTGTGTGTGTGTGTGTGTGTGTGTGTGTGTGCGTGCGTGCGTGCGTGCGTGCGTGCGTGCGTGCATGCGTGTGTGTGTGAGTGTATATAGATTCGACCTGTGTTTGTGTGTTATTTTGTGTGCCTTGATATTCTCAATTCTCAAGGTTGTGCGTGTATCTGTGCCTTGATGTGTGTGTGTCTGTATTGGCGGTATTTGATTGTGTGCGTGTGTTTCCAGGGTGACAGAGGTAATGCCGGTCCTGAAGGTATGGCCGCTGGAGCTGGGTCCCCAGGCCCGGAGGGATCCGTCGGGACTACTGGAGGGCCCGGGCCCCGGGGACCAGATGTGAGAACCACACACACACACACACACATACACACACACACACACACACAAATGTACACATGCACGCACACACACACACGCACACGCAGACACACCACACACACACACACACACACACACGCGCGCGCGTACACACACACGCACACGCACGCACACACTCGCGCACACGCAGACACACACACACACACACACACACACACACACACGCACACACACACACACACACACACACACACACACACACACACACACACAAATACCTCTTCCTCTCAACATATATGTTGGTATTTCCACTCATTGCTCTAAGTATATATATATGTATAGATATTAATGTCCCTAACCAATTGGCTGCTAGGATATCTTATATATATATATATATATATATAAACGATATCCTAACAAATAGCAACATAGTTATACTGTGTGATTTCGTTCGCCAGAGACATCTTTCTGGTGAAATCACACAGCCTAACTATGTTGCTTTTTGGGCCTTTTGATTGTAATCCTAGTGGCGTTGGTACAGACATGAAATAGATTGTTGTCAAAACCTGTGTCTTTGTGGAGTGCAGCTAATCTTACTCCATGTGTGGTTAAACTGACCCATGGTTAGCATATAAAGTGCAGCGCAATCTTACTGTACGCATAAACACTATGACTAGCAGGTCTCTACTCCATGCTCGCTTGAGGTGGCATTTTCTATGGACGCTGTCTTTTCCTCCTTTTGCTGATCAGCAAATCAACACAGTTGACTCAAAAGCCAGGAAAGGACTGACAAAACCTGGAATTTCCACAGCTGAAAAATGTTGTTTGGTTGTAATTAGGACGATTGAAATGAAGACCTAGAATACGATTAGAAAATAAAACAGACATTGAAGTAGAAACAGTACATACCAACCAACCAACCACAGTAGACGCTGCACCATTTAATGAGCAACTAAACATTACAATTAAGCCATGGAACTGGCGCCATCACAGTGACAGCTCAGATTTCAGCCAATCAGAGTCAGTACCTGCGTTGGTTTGTGTTTTCAACTACACCTGTGGTTCGATTTAAGATAATCTTATGTTCTAAATTTGAACACATTTGTTTTTTTTTAATTTGTTTATTGTATGTATTATTGTATGTTTAGGGGGCGAGAGGCCCAGTGGGACCCCTCGGCTCAGACGGTATTCGAGGGAAAGTGGTGAGTAGCCAAAATGAAAAACCTAATCGTGTGCACATTTAATTGACATCATAGATTGTGTTTTGTGTTCCATGCTAGTCTCGTGCCACAGGGCAAAAGGTGTCCATGCATATCTTCCCTCTTTCTCGATAAAAGCGGTTAAGCAGTTAGAATGAATTTCTAGGGACCTCAAGGGCCCCTGGGAGAGAAGGGCCCGCTGGGAGAGGCCGGAGCGAGAGGTCAGAAGGGTCACAGAGGGTTCACCGGACTGAGCGGCGCCCCAGGAAACAGTGTAAGATACCCTGTTTTACCCAAACTCTTAAACGCCTTTATTTATGGTTTTAAGAATATACACCTGAATCATGGTAACATATCAATATGAACTACAATTCATTAAATTTACTATTTAATTTAGCTAACAGAAGAAAGGTTAAATATGAAAATGTGCCTTAAGTGCTATACCTTTAAGGTAAAGCTGGCAGTTTGTTTGGTTACTTTTCCCTGTCGGACCGCGATAGGTGGAATCGACTTGTGACATCACAACTGGTGAATCAAGGTGTTTCTTTGTTTTGTTTAAGGGAGCCACAGGAGATGACGGAGCTCCGGGAATTGTCGGACCTACTGGACAAAGAGTAAGAGATAAAACATTTAGAGAGGCTGATTGGTCGTCACAAGCCATTGCAGCATGTTTCCCCTGTTGACACCACAAGTGGGAGTGTCCACTCAGGTGTATGCTGGATCGATCCAACTGTCCACCAACCCGTTGGAACAGTCGGGCAGGGAGAGGAGCGGGACGTGGATCCAGCATCCATCTGGCCAATGACATTTTTTTTTTTTTGCCATATATTTAATCATTAATCATTCATTATTAACCAGCCTGACACCTGGAGATCAAATATATTCAATGTTAATGGCTTTATTAGGGGTAATGTGCAATATCTTGGTGTAGGGCATTTATGCAATGTTTAATGTAGTGGGTTTATTGGGGGGAATGTGCAATACCTTGGCTGTGTATTTTTTTGGTGTAGGGCATCATGCAATATTTTTGGTGTGTGCATGGGTCTGTGTGTGCCACTGAATGTTAACTGTAGTTTGATTGTACATGCATACGTGCACATTGCGTGTAGATGGAGAGACTGTGTGCTGCTGCGTCACCTGTGTTCTCTCGAAAGCCCAAGACATATTTCTCCTAAGGGAGACAATGAAGGCTTATCTTATCTTATCTTATCTTATCTTTGGGACCCTTTAAGAGTCTAAAGCGTCCACATCCAAAACAATCCCACAACACTCACGGCATTGGCGTCTTTGGGCGTCTTTATCTCGGGTTGTCAGAGTCAATCTGACACGATTCCTCCCCGGATGTCCAGGGCCCCCCTGGAGTGGTGGGACCCCAAGGAAAGGAGGGAAACATTGGGCAGCAGGGACCCATGGGAGCTCCAGGTTCCCGCGGGACCAGTGGTGACATCGGGGCAGAGGTGAGCAAAAAACCCAGGAGAAACACTTCACTAAACAGATGTGAGGTCTGGAATTGCGTTAACGTGGCTTCAGTCCTCCTTCAAAGATGATATCAAATGTTGTATTACCTACTAGGTTTGTGGTTCTTTAATTGTCATGGTTAAGGTTGAGGGTTAAGTGTAAACTTTAAAAGGGATAAGGGGGTTAAGCTATAAGGATAAGGATACAAGGATGAATTATTATTATGATGATATGATCTTCTACTACCACTCATAAAACTACAGGTCAAGGTAAGCTTTCTAATTCTTATGTTGACTCTTGTAGATTCTTATGTTGACACTTGAAGATCCCTTTGAATAAGGGACACTTATTGGCTCAATGGAAATGGAAACGTTTCCGATTATTTGCAGTGTCACCTTTCGTGACAAACAGTGATATCTGTTCCTCCTTGCGTGTCAGGGTCCGCCCGGCGACGCGGGCCCCACCGGACCCCCAGGGCCCCCAGGACCCTCCATGGCCGGCGTAGAGGACCTCCTGTCCAGCCTCTTCGACTACGACTCCAACGGCGGTTCGCCCGACGATTTTGCAGAAGAAGAGGCCGCCGCTCAGTCTCTCCCGGAGTTCAACAGGGACGAGGCGCTGGCCAATAATGCGTCCGACGTGCTGCGTGCCGATACAGGGGTCCACGCCACGCTCAAGACCCTTGACGGAAGGCTGCAGGACCTGCGCCGTCCCGACGGCAGCAAGGCCAACCCGGCCAAAACCTGCCAGGACATCAAGCAGTGCTACCCCATGAGAGCGAGCGGTAGGGCCCACGTCTCGTCACTTCACCGATGGTGAAGTGCGTAAATGTGGCTTCAGTCCTCTTTCGAAGATTATATCAAATGTCTTACTTGGATTTGGTTCTTGATTTCGCATGGTTAAGGTTGAGGGTTGAGTGTAAACTTTAGAGGGATTAGGGTTAAGGGTTACATTATAAGGATAAGGATACAAGGACAAATTATCATTATGATATCTAACTAATTGCACTACCACTGATAAAACAAGGGCTGCACAACAACACAACTACAGAAAACAGTACTACTCAAAACAGACAGACTTTGCACGTAAATTTGATCCGTCAAAACCAAAACTGTGAATCCTTCAACTATTGATTCCCCGATCCGTGGATGTGGTGCATTGGTACTATAGGGATCAACCGAGTGATTCGCTGTGTTTGATTCAGGAAACTACTGGATCGATCCGAACCAAGGGAACAGCAGAGATGCCATTCAAGTGTTCTGCAACATGGAAACGGGCGAGACCTGCATCTCCGCCAACCCGCCCAGTGTCCCCCGCAAGACCTGGTGGACCAAATCCACTCCCAGCGCCAACAAGCCAGTGTGGTACGGAGCGGACATTAGCAGTGGCACACTGGTGAGTGACCTCCATGTGTTTCCAGAAAACCACTTGGTTCACTTTTGACCAGACGACCAAGACTTCGCTACAAACCACGATTTTCCAGTGAGGGGCCGATCTTGTGGTATCTAGTGCATTATCTAGTGAGCATTATCTGCACCTTTAACGTTAGTTTACAGATGTCAGATCTGGCTCCTACTCTCCTACCTGGCTCCTCAGGTGGGGTCCTAAACTTCAAATTAGGTTTGAATTTCTCTCTACGCTTTGGGCATACCAAGAACTGGCCACAATTACATAGCAGATACTGTTAAAAGAAGAAAAGAGCTAAATATCTTCACATTTAGAGTACCTCCCAGTCACTGTTATTCTTCTGATCTTTACTGTAGTCAGTTTTTTTCCCGCCCTTTTCACTGTCTACTCTACAAGCTCCGCCCCCAACATGTTTTTCCCTTCCCCTCCCTGGAAAATCGGTGGTTCAACTGTAAAATGTACTTATTTTTCCATTCTTTAATGCTGAAAGGAGAAAAGCCTGTGATATTCTAGCGACTCGGGGGGGCACGTCTTAACAAAATCCGAACAAACGTCCCACTGTTTTACCTCCGGCGATTTCAGTTTGGATACGGAAACGCCGGGGAGCCGTCGAACGCGGTGGCGGTGCAGATGAAGCTCCTGCGGCTGCTGTCCAAGGACTCCCACCAGAACGTCACCTACCACTGCCGCAACAGCGTGGCCTACCGGGACGAGGCGGGCGGCGGCCTGAAGAAGGCCCTGCTCCTCCGGGGCGCCAACGGACAGGATCTGCGGGCGCAGGGCACCGCTCGCCTCCGCTACAGCGTCCTGGAGGACGGCTGCTCGGTAAGAGCCTGCCGCCGGACAGGGGGCTAGATGGAGAAATTGCGGATGGATTTGATTTAACTTTGTATATATGCAGGTTGAAGGGGAAACGTCCGGCTGGGCTACTTTTGTAATATAAAGCCAAAAGCACCAGGCGCGTGCCGGGCTGTTAAAACAGTTTTTGAATGTTCACGTCGAAAATATATTAAGAAGCAAGCGAACAACGTAATCGTGTTTTATTTAATTCATTTTTAACATGTTGGTATGTTGTTGGTATGATCTTAAGCATTGTGAGCTAAGCTATTTTGTCAATGTTACTAAACATAAACATAATAGCGCAATGCAGAAAAAGCATGTGTAAAATCCGGTCTCAGTCGTCCAGTCTCAACGTTTCCATGGCTTGTAACCAGGACAGAGAGAGCCTGACTGTGCTGACCCGTGGTGGTTTCTCCTTCCCTCTGCAGACGCCCAGCGGTGAGTGGGGCAGAACTGTGTTTGAGTACCGAACCCAGACCAACGCCAGGCTGCCCATCGTGGATGTGGCCCCCATGGACATTGGCAGGGACGATCAGCAGTTCGGTTTAGAAATAGGACCTGTGTGCTTCTCATAGAGCGACACAAACAAACACCACCCCCCCACCCCCCCCCCCCCCCCTTTTCCCCCACCACCACCGTCCCTGAAAATCAAACGATTAAAAGCAGCTCGGTTTGAGGAACCAAGCCAGATGTTTACTTAAGGACTCTGAAACCACCTCTGTCCAAAAGGCATTTGGTGTGGTCTGGAAGGAAGGAAGACGGCCATGTTTTGTCTTTGTGTCGAGCATGAACTCTCCTCGGATCGGGATGGATCCGGATGGATCCAGCTCTGTTTCACAGCCCATAATTGGATTTACTGATCAAAACGCAACACGGCGCTCACAACATGGATGTGGATGAAAGTCAAGGCATTAATTGTAATTAATGCTGAAATGTCCATTCCAGTTTGTATAAATTGTATTTCTCAAAGTCTATTGTAGCAGAAAAATGTATACAGATTATAATGCCCTTGAATAGTGATGGTGTTCTACTTTAATAACCATCTCTATCAGGCTGATGTGAAGCTCCGCTCAGTCTGAAAAGTCTGACAGCCACGGCAAACTTGAGGCAGGGGTTTAATTGAGACATGACAGCTAACATGCTAATGCTAATGGCCCTATTATGGACACAGTGAGCAAACTGCCGAGCTTCCATGATTTGGCCTGTTCCCCAGTGAAACAGGATATTGGAGAGATCGATGAGGGATGATTTTCAACCTTTCACAATTGTATTTACATGGGAGAGCTTCCTGCCCATTCAGGCTTTCTGACCCCATCAGGCTTTTCCATTCTGAATGTGGGATGTTCACAGTAAAAGTGTATGCGTGAATCAGTTGGAACAGAGTTTATATGACAGTGTAATACTAAATGTATCATGTAAAGTTTTAAGCCAAAGAGCTGGAACGGCTAGCTACCTAAATTATTAACAAGTCTTTAGTAAATTAAACAAATGTCTTCATTTGTTATTTCCGGAATTTACAATGTACATTGTGGTTTTATGTTAATTGTTGTTTCTGTCTATTGATATTATTAAAACAAAGGCGCGTCTTACTTGAGGCTGACTATCTATTCCATTTGCACACACGTACACACGCTGCATCACATTTCTGATCATCAATCGGTTAACACCATGAACTGTTTAAAATGCTAACACACAAAAGCAAAGCAATACAGATAATCCACAAATAATCCATATACAATACATGATATGTAGAAGTGGATTAGCTCTGCTGACAGGTGAAACAGGTGTAAAGCAACACACTGGTCAATTATTTAGTTGGTGTTATTTGAACATGAACGTAGGTTAGCCTGTATTTTGTATTAATTTACACACTCCACCCCTCCATCGCCATGATGCAAGAAAATGCATTTGTCCTCACATTCGTTTTCTAACCTTGTGAAAGAACAAATTATTTTCATTGTTTTCTTGTTTCCCTATATACATCACAAGGGGAGATGATTACGTTATTAAAAAAAGAGAGCAAACTACCCAGTATGTCGACTAGAGCAGTGCAGTTAGATAGGAGCCCTTTCATTCTATCCTGGACTTCCAGGATCTCTTGCGACACTTTTTGTTTGCTGTGCTTTGCTGGCCACACAATTATGGAGGGAAATGTGGAAGGGAATTTTATCAAGTGAATATCTATTGCATACACTACTTGAAAAGCAAGACAACGCACTTACATTGCATACGAAGCACAACCTACGCATCATTTTATTAGATATGAATGAATTTTGACAAAAAATATATCTCGGTCGGTGGCTGTGATTACAGCAAGTTTTTTGGGTTACTTCATTAATTTTTATGCCACTTTTGTTGCAACAATCCTGAAACTAAAAATTCTTCTTCTATTCTTATTTTTTTATTCTCTTATAAACAAATGTAGGCCTATGTATTAATATGACAAACTTCAGGTAATGTATTGGTGGTACCACTTTGGTTGGTCTGCTGGTACATGGGAGATAAGACTTTTATAACAAAGTCTCATGCAACACCAGCATCATTAAATATGAAATAACCCATATTGTCCCACTATTTGTAGGGATCAGCAGGAGGAGACACTGAGCATGGAGGTGAAGCTGGATGCTGAACTGAAGAGGATCCAGCAGTATGACGTAGATGTGACTCTGGATCCTGATACAGCTCATCCCCTGCTCATCCTGTCTGAGGATGGGAAACAAGTACATGATGGAGTTGTAGAAATTAATCATATGTTGTCTAGATGTGCACAAAATGCATTGTCCAATGGCAGGCGATTCCATGAGAAGAGTGGGTCCCCCACTTGAAAAACACCCACAACACCACAGGTGTGCAGCAGTCTCTGCTATATATTATGTATATTATTAATAATAGACTACTGGCACAATGGGGTGTTACTACAGTGCTGGCTGAACCCGAAGTAGAGTTAGTGAAAGATTTGATGTGAAAATAAGTGGAGGATGGCATTCTACAACCTGATTTATCCCAGACCCATAAAACCTTATATGGCGTTGTCTTGAACACTCTATGTGCAGAAGCAGAACCTAGTCAAAACTGGTGGTTGGTACTACAAATGTGTGAACCAATGAGGTAATAATGTTAGCTTTAACACTGTGTGGCCTCATGAAGTAACAGTGGACATGAATGAACATCAGGGATGTCACTCAGCTGGGACCTTCTGCTGAAGTCCCCCACCAGCTTCTTGGTCTTGTCCACATTAAGGACCAGGCGGTTTGCCTGGCGCTCCGGTCATCAGCGTTCATCAGCGTGTAGTCATCAGCGTTCCTCCTCAGGGTGTTGGAGCTGCTGGGGGCCTCACAGTCCTGAGGGCACAGGGAGTACAGCAGGGGACTCAGAAGGACACATCCTTTGGGGGGGGGGTCCCGGTGGCGAGGATGAGGGGTGTGGAGGTGCAGTTACCCACATCCACCACTGGGCGTCTGTCAGATAGGAAGCCCAGGAGCCTGTCTCACAGGAAGCTGTTTAATCCAAGGGCTATATATATATAATATATATATGGTAGTATATTATAATCTAGCTATGAATCACTATGTTTGAGTGGGGATGCTACTATAATACAATCTAACTGACTACTTTTTTGGTCCACAGGGTTAACTGGTTGTGTGGTGTTTTATTGGTGTGTATGTGTGTGTGTGTGTGTGTGTGTGTGTGTGTGTGTGTGTGTGTGTGTGTGTGTGTGTGTGTGTGTGTGTGTTTAAGTGAGGATAACCAGGTGCAGTGCTGCACAGCCAACAGTAATCCTGACAAAGCAATAATCATCTTTAGTTAATGATTGATTATTTGAATGACTAATACTCTGTATCCTGGTTTGATCCGGGCGGTTGTTGAAAGTGTGGATACGCTTTAACTATGTTTGCTGGTTTGTTGTTTTGGTCATTGTCTTTTCTGTTTCCTAACTCTATTTCGGAGTAGTTCTCCTACAAAATAAAAGTGTTCCTGTTGCTTTTCTTCCGGTGGTATTTTGATATGTTGGAGGTGGTTGTATAGCTTGACGTGGACTTCTTATCCGTCTTATCCGTGATCAGTGATGGCTCTATGTTCTGGTGGAGGCCCCGCCCTGACGGAGACCTTTGGACTCATCATAAAGGTTTCAGACATACTATAATAGATGCTGTATATTCAACAGGTCATGTCATCCACACTGAGCAGCCAAGAAGCTCAATCTTTACTCTCAATTCCTTTTTGAATCCTTTTGTTTTGTCTCTATTCTAAACCATTGTTTTTTGGCATAAACCGAAATCTGTTTGTTAAACGGATATTACTTTCCCTACATATTTACCTTTATATTTTCATAGGAGCAGCACAAATATTCACCACAGTGTGTGTCTGTGGGTGTGTTACTCCACCAATAGCAGAGGGAGGAGTGTAACACACAGGAGGTCTCTCTCCTCCCAGAGCTGCTAGGAGGCCAGGAGGAGCAGGGGGAGAACACATGAATAATTTCTGCACAAAATACGATAATGCAGTAAAAACTGTGAACTGAAGTACATTCGTAGGATTTTCAATTCTGAACAAAGTATTCCTGTATATATAGACATCTTGCTTGCATTTTAATGAAGTGATTGTTCTTCATCCTTGAGTGAAGTCATTGAACAGCAGTCAAATAAGGTTAGCGCGAGAGGCGTATGAACTGGGCGGGGAACTGGTCCAAACTGGTTGGTTCACAACATCGCTTCCTTGTAATGAGTCGGACGATTTGCTGTGGCTCACTTCATTACAGCAGGAAGAAGACGAAGGTACTGTAGTCAACTCTGATCCGTCATATGTCATAAATATGTATCGCCTGAATATCATATCAATAGGTTGATATAAATTGATTGATTGCAGTAAAAAACATTGTTAAATATGTTTATTAACAATAACTCAACTGTAGAATCTTATCACTGTTTTTAATTAAGTTAATTGGGCGCACTGCTATTTGTCAAAAATAAAAAATATTTAATTAATTAATATTTAAGCAGATTCTTTATCCGAAGTGACTGACAGTGAATTCACATTCAGGCCCTAAAGAGCAGGTAGGGCTTAGGGGGCATGTTGCTCTAGGATGCCGTCAGGTTAGGCTGCTTACATTGGGGATCAAAACCAGAACTGTTCAGCTGGGAGTCAACTGTATTATGATTAATAAGAATATTAGGTATTCACAGTTCATCTTTGCATTATTGGTATTATTATTATTATTATTATTATTATTATTATTATTATTATTAGATTATATTATATCTATATATATCTATAATACACAGTTGTTATCATGATTACTATTAGTAGTCACGACGTTGGCCATCTTTGTCAGTGAAGGTTTAAACATCCTTTTGTATTGAGTCTTATTTTCTGTAGGCCTGCGTCTCATCACCGATCGGGTTTTAATGTCATATACGTCATGAGGAAGTGCATATATGGTCATGCAGTATGGAGTGACACTTATTTTCCAGTGTGGCTATGTGTCATCTCAACCCAGTCTCACATCAAAATGTAGTATAACTACGTTGGTCCACAGTGGAAAATGTAATAGTTTTACAATAACTGCTCTAAAAATGTGACATGCCTGCATTTTTTTGGCCTATTCTTTTCTATAGGCCTGTCTACATGTCACGTAACATGTTTTTGCAGACATCTGTCTGCAAAAACATCAACATTGAGGACATATTCTTAATGTCAATATTTTGAGATTCTGCTTTGAAATGGGTTTTGATAACGATGTGTGACAGTTGAGCTGCCATACATTGTATTCTTTTGTGGTAAACTAGGCTCCGCTGGCTAATAGATATTCTAAAGTGCACCAGACAGAACAGCGCCTCCCGTTTGCCCGCCGAGGCAATGACCCATAATGTGTAAGCGGTAATCATGCTCGGTGTGTATTGACTATTTCTGTTGCTGAGTGCAATGATAATGGCAAGCTGCATATTTATTGGAATAAGGAATAGGGAACCTGATTAATAGTTGTTTAATTTGTTGTAAAGTGATGTAAAGTGGAATCTATCTGAATTTTGTCAATCATCAACCACATTATTGAGTGTGTGAGAAAACGGAAGTCTAGTATGCTCTTAAATTGTGTGTGTGTGTGTGTGTGTGCGTGTGTTCCCCTAGTGTGTGTGTGTGTGTGTGTGTGTGTGTGTGTGTGTGTGTGTGTGAATTTATATGTGTGTTTGTGTGTGTGTGTGTGTGTGTGTGTGTGTATGTCCAAGGACAAGTTACTGTGGCACATGGGTGACAGCCCGGCCCCCCTGGTTGCAGATTATAGGGTGGGGGGATTTACTCCTATTGACCACTTCTATATGAATGAGGGCATCTAACTCTACTCGAGTGATATGTTTGGAGGCTCTAGTCCAACCGGAAGTGATGGAATTGGTGGGTGATCTAGAAGTCTAGTACGCTTTGGAATCAGCTAAAGACATCAAGTCTTGAGGGGGCCTGAAGGACTGAAAAGATTATACATTTGGTGGTCCTAGTCCAACCGGAAGTGATGTAATGGGTTAGGGTTAGGAATGGGTCAGGAACCTGTCCATGTTGTCCCTGCCTGTTCTGTTTGAACCAAAAATATATATTATGTATAAATACAAACATTATAATGACTTTTAAAACCTTTATTTTACGTTTGAATACATTATAAAAACGAATGCACTCTTTTTAACCTAATAATACAAATGTTTTCTAGGAATGGCCACTTCTCACAGTTCCTGGTCTGAGGAGAACTTTTCATGTTCCATCTGTCTGGATGTGTTCAACAGCCCAGTCTCCACACCATGTGGACACAACTTCTGCAGAACCTGTATTACAACGTTCTGGGATAACAAAGATCAGTACAAATGTCCTGTTTGCAATGAGATTTTCCAAACAAGACCTGATTTACGGGTCAATACCATCTTATCAGAGATGTTTAGAACATTTAAACAAGTAAAAGAGCAGCCTTGTGTTCCCTGTGACGTCTGTACTGGGACCCAGCTGAAGGCCGTGAAGTCCTGCCTAGTGTGTTTTATCTCTTACTGTCAGACACACCTGGAGCCTCATCAGAGAGTTGCAGTTCTGAAGAGACATCAGCTGGTCGAGCCAATGAACCATCTGGCAGACAGGATGTGTGAGAAACACAACCAACTCCTGGAGCTTTTCTGCCAGACTGAACAGGTGTGTGTGTGTCTGTTCTGCACAGAGATGGACCACAAGTCCCATCCTGTTATACCGTTAAGGGAGGAATATGAAGTGAAGATGGCCCAGCTGGGGAAGATTGTGTCAAAAGATCAGCAGATGATCAAGGAGAGAACACGAAAGATTCAGGAAATTAAAGACACAGTAACACGCAGCAGAGCTGACGCAGACAGAGCGATAGCCGATGGTGTGCAGGTCCTCACAGCTCTGACATGCTGCATTGAAAAGTGCCGTGATGATCTAAACCAAATGGTTAAAGAGAAACTGAAATCCACAGAGAAACAGGCTGGAGACCTCATCAAGGAGCTGGAGCAGGAAATAGAAGATCTGACCAATAGAAGCTCAGAGGTGAAACAGCTTACAGACACTGAAGACCACCTCCACTTCCTGCAGAACTTTAAAATCCCGAAGAATCCTCCACCTACCAGGGACTGGACAACGGCGGAGGTCCGTCCTCCGTCATACTTAGAGACCTTGTGGAGATCCCTGGATCAGCTGGAGGAGACACTGGACTTGGAGATGAAGAAGCTGCCTGTCTTTAAATCAGCCGTAACTGAGTGTAAGTGTCGGTTTAGTTTGATCATGTATTTTCACTATATTAATATGAATAAAATGATCGCAATAACAATTAATCATACTTGTATACAATCTAAAACCATATAATATTATAAATGAAATTATTAATTATGTATTAATTAAGTTTATGAATATATTATTATTATTATTATACATAACTATATCATAATAGTCGTGCTACTCACATTATTAAAGGGTAGGTAATTCCTTGTTTTTGCACGAGGACTTCCAAGTAGGGGTGCGGCAGGTGCTCCAGCACCCCCTGGTGGCGGAGCTTCAAAGAAAATATTTTTTATAGCTTATAAATATCTCTTCGGTTACAGAACATTTTGTATGTCACGTTTGGGGAATGGGATGAAGAGAGGGATAATAATCTTAACTATCCTCAATGTTCATTGGCCTACCAGATTTGTCTTGACGCGATAGCAATCAGCCTAAAGCCGCGTTCACACCAAAAGGCGACGGGGCGGCGGCGCGACTCCGTACAAAGTCAACGTATAGACGCGTTCCAGGTGACAGGCGCCTGGAACACGTCTATTTATTGACTTTGTATGGAGTTGCGCCGCCACGTCGCTTTTGGTGTGAACGCGCCATTAAGTCGACAAACCTTACGTGGACCATAATTGAAAATTGAAAATGGTTGGAAACAAATAAAGTTAAGAGTTAAACAAAGAGTAAGTTAAAAGTTAAACAAATAGATAATGTGATCAAGTTTGAATACATTTAAGAAAAATATATATAGAATAGCTAAGCTGTTCTGATCATTGAAATAACCTCTCAAAAGGCTTATACCGTTGGACTCATTGAGTCTCAGCTTTCATATGCCATTTGTGTAGATAGCATGACGTGAAAAAGATTGTTTAAGCATTGTTGTTAGCATCTTGCTTCTTCTGGGAGTACACCGCATATGTAGCAAGCATCTAAACAGGGGTCCCCACAGACAAACGCCCGATTTATAACAATCATATTTCCAATCGATTAATCATTTTAGCACCAGTGTAACAAAAAATAAGGTAACCGTTTGAGCTTGACATTGTGTTTCTAAAATCTCAAAATAGAATATCTTAAAAAGTTTAAAACATAAAAAAAAATCGGAATAGAAGCGATTCTAACCAAATCTGAAGATTTGAAGTTTTGACATTTTGAGTCTCTAGGTGAAAGATTGTCGAAGGAGTAGGGTCCCAAAGTTTTTAGAGAATAATAAAGTTAACTTAAGAAGAACAATAGTTGAGCGCTGCATGCAGCAATCACCTAATAATAATAATAATAATAATAATAATAATAATAATAGTAGTAGTAATTGTTCAGCAGCCTAACCTTGTTTTGTTCTCCCGTCAGATGCCCGTAAACTCACACTGGACCCAAACACAGCCCACAGACGACTCTCTCTGTCTGAGGACAACAGAAAGGTGACGCTGGTTGGAGGGGACCAGCCGTATCCGGATCACCCAGAGAGATTTGACTCCTATAGTCAGGTGTTGTGTAAAGAGGGTTTGACTGGCCGCTGTTACTGGGAGGTAGAGAGGAAAGGAAGTGTTTCTATAGCAGTGACATACAGAGGAATCACAAGGAGAGGAAGGAGTGCTGACAGCAGGCTTGGAGGGAACAACAAGTCCTGGAGTGTTTATTGCCATGATGATGGTTACACTGCTCGGTACAACGGTAGTATAACAGAAATACGTCTCCCCCCCACTAACAGAGTAGGAGTGTATCTGGACCGGCCTGCTGACACTCTGTCCTTCTACAGAGTGTCCCCAGATGTAGGAGGGTCCTCAGACAAACTGACACACATCCACACCTTCCAGTCCACCTTCACCCATAGCCTCCACCCTGCGTTTGTGTTAGGGCCTGGTTCCTCAGTGTATCTGTGTCAGTTGTAGTAACACACACACACACACACACACACACACACACACACACACACACACACACACACACACACACACACACACACACACACACACACACACACACATAGTATATATATATATATACACGAGGACTTCCAAGTAGGGGTGCGGCAGGTGCTGCAGCACCCCCTGGTGGCGGAGCTTCAAAAAAAATATTTTTTATAGCTTATAAGTATCTCTTCGGTTACAGGACATTTTGTATGTCACGTTTGGGGAATGGGATGATAATCTTATCTCTTATCTTAACTATCCTCAATGTTCATTGGCCTACCAGATTTGTCTTGACGCGATAGCAATCAGCCTAAAGCCGCGTTCACACCAAAAGGCGACGGGGCGGCACGACTCAATCTACTGCAGTTTGTAGCTGCTCAGCTATGTCACCATGGACCTTGGTGGCTTTAAAGTTCTTCCATGCCACCATTAAGGCCTTGTGCAGTGAACTTTTCTCATGGTCCCTAAAGGAATCCAGAGCTCTCTTCCAGTTGGAGCAGAAAGTTAACTGTAATCAACCTTACAACCTTTATTTATTCATTTTTTCACAAATTTTTGAAAATGATTTCATTATGTTCTGGAGACACGCAGTGTATTCCACCAAAAATGACCGTACAACTTTCACAACTTTCCTCACTTTTCCCTTGGTTGCTATGGTGATAGCTCAGACGAGGAAGGTAGCTGCCCGCTCTATTGCCGGGGTAGAAACTGGACAGATTGATCTAAAAAATACACGACTGCCTTGGACATACGCTTGTTTTCATCATTAGCGAATGTCATTCCAGGGCTATATTTTATTATTTCAAATTTTGTAAAATGAAAGAAAGAAAAAAAATAATAATTGTGAAATCCGGGGCTATTCATAAAACAGAGCCAGGTCTAACGACGCCACTGCTCATTGGAATTAAACATGCCACCAAAACAGACTCTTATTGGTTGCAAAATAAATGGAAAGATACAGATATCCCACCCCAAG
This sequence comes from Micromesistius poutassou, assembly GCF_964030765.1. NCBI lineage: Eukaryota > Metazoa > Chordata > Actinopteri > Gadiformes > Gadidae > Micromesistius > Micromesistius poutassou. Next base: position 5,009,169 of record NC_140294.1, read on the forward strand.
TCGTGCTGTTATACCAAATATCAGCACCGCTTTGATAAGCTTGGGCGTTCTGCCTTCAGTATAACAGCAATCCCTCTTGTGTCATCTTAAATAAATGCATTTTTATCCTACAATGCTGGATATATATTTCCCACTAAAGGACACTGATATCAGGTTTTATTTCGATTTTTCTAACATTGAACCTGATTTAATTCAGATTTAAAAACATTCATAAATGCAAGTGGTCCAAGGGAAAAGTTAATGATGTTAATGATGTGACAGGCTGGCCAGTATACGGTTAATGACAACGCCGCCTAGGTTTTGTCTAGAGCCCTAGGAGCTTGATTAATGTAAACTATTTAAATCACTAAAGGTTGGTTTGGGGAGAGAGGAGCCGTGTAGCAAATACTCAGTAGGAGGCAGGGACTAAACTTTTTAATTAATAACAATTTATTCAACAAAAGTATTTTTAAATGTTTGTGCACAACATAAAATGATGCATTACGAATCCCTGAGCCGTCCGGCCATAGGGAGACTCAGTGATCAGCTCCGCTCTTCTGTTCCACTCCGCTCGTCCTCACCCCGGTCCAGCTTCACTGCGATAAACAGAAACACTGGCTGGTAGTGCGTCCAGCTGAATATTGATTAATTCTGTTATTTTCAGCACAACATGGCACCAGAACTTGTTCAGTTATTAAAGATATGTACATATCTGTTTATGATTTGTAATGTCTGGTACCTCTTATGATTTTAGTTGTTCTGTTTTTGGTTTAAGGGACAATATATTCAGTTGTATTTGTTAATAAAGCATAATCATAATAAACAACTCAAGTTGATCCAACTGAATATTCTTGTGTGTTCAGCCGATGATTCTTCCTGTTTCTTCATTTTAAATGCTCCATGTTTAGCAGATGTTTCTCCAGAGCTCAGCTCTCTGTTGGTTATCCTAGCAGCACACTTCTAGTACGTCTTCATCCTGAATAAAACTGAAATAATTATTAAGAAATAACTAAATCATTAAAGACCGGGTAAACCAAAAATAATTATGGGTTTTGAGTTTATAATACCACAGGAAAATATATTACTAACCACCCTGCCAAATTTGAAGGACTAAAAAAATCGCGAAGTATATAAAATTATGCTTCAAAGTTGATGAAAAATGAGCAGTAATCCCTGGCTCAGGACGGTGGGGGCGTGTGCGCTGCAGGCCAGGAAACCACGCCCATCACCGGAGAGGTCCAACGGGCAAGCTAGCTGCAAACTGACAATTCAAATCAGACTCGTGAGCGGTAAAACCATATGTCTATGGGTAAAACCATAGACGGGTGAAACCACAGAATGCTAGTGCGCGGTTAATGTATTTATACCTAGAGGGCAGCAGGGGGCGGGTTTATGTGAGTAAGACCGCTTTACGTAACGCGGTCCTCGATGTAGACCCGCCCATTTTAAACCTGCACACAGAACATTCTCTGAGGCCTAGCTCCTCAAGGAAATGATGAATGGGAAAAATATTTTTTACATGTTTTGAGGGACACATTTAAGGCCTAATTAATATGATAAGAAGAAAAATACTGAATTTGGTTTACCCGGTCTTTAATAATACTAAAAAAAAAAAATTAAAATTTGTTTTATTTTGTTTTAAAAAATTAAAACAAAATTATTAACCTGTCAGTTCCTCTTCATTGAAGGCTAGCTTTAGGGCTACTGCTAGCCATTTGGGTTTCCACTTGGATTTCCACTTTGCTGGGCATTCTGTCGCAGTTTTCCCAAGTTCCCCCAATGAATTATCCAGTAGTAGCACATTTGATTGAATAGAAGTTCCTCTCTTAGATATATAGGTATTTAGTATAACATGCAGTGCCTGTATCTTATTGTAGGGTCTATATAACATGCAGTGTATCTTATTGTAGGGCCTATAAAACATACAGTGTATCTTATTGTAGGGCCTATATAACATGTAATGTATCTTATTGTAGGGCCTTTATAACATGTAGTGTATCTTATTGTAGGGCCTTTATAACATGTAGTGTATCTTATTGTAGGGCCTATATAACATGCAGAGTATCTTATTGTAGGGCCTATATAACATGCAGAGTATCTTATTGTAGGGCCTATATAACATGCAGAGTATCTTATTGTGGGGCCTTTATAACATGTGGTGCCTGGATCTTATTGTTGATCTTGCAGAAGGTCTGTGTGCCGAAACATATGGAGCCAGAGTGTGCCAGAGAGAGAGAGAGTGTGTGTGTGTGTGTGTGTGTGTGTGTGTGTGTGCATACCTTTGTAAATAACTGCCTGTAATGGGTGTAACAAGATGAGGAAGGAAAATAACACGATGAATCCAACCCAACCAGATGAATCATACAACAAAGAGAAATTAATGAAGAAAATAACCCAGTGTGACAGGTCGTCTCCCTCCTTACCAATATGGGGCACTGTCAATCTGCTGAGTGCATTAATTGAGGGGCGGGGCACTTGATATATATACAGGTGCGCACACCTGTCCTCTCTCTCTCTCTCTTCCGCTTCCCTGTTGGGGACTGGGCCGTTCGGTGTGGCCAGCGTGGTTGTGTGTGTGTGTGTGTGTGTGTGTGTGTAATCCTCATCGTTCAGGTAATGCACTTTGTCACTTTACCGTTGTTCCGGTGTGCATCAAACGGGCGTTTTGGTGACGCGCTTTCCGCTTTTATAGCGTAACCGGCTGCTGGGGTTGTGGAGGACGCATCGCTCCGCCAGAAGCCCTTCCTGGGTGCGATTGCTTGCTCCTTTTGGTATGTCCTCAATTGTTTGCATTTTAGTGGCTCCATCACTCATTTGTTTTAGCTCATTATTCTCTGGTGTTTGTAGCTGGGCGATTTGACGCGCAGCGCGCCCCTTTCCAGTCACTCTGGAGCGGTAATGTAGCTCAGAGTGGTATGTATAGACTCTTTTAGCAACTCTTTTACAAATGTTTATGATAACTATATATTTGTTTATTAAATCATGTGTGCCCTCTTGTAGAGGCCTTGGTTATCCACTGGCACGTATCCAGCCACCGTTCCCTGGATCTGCGCTGCTGTTTTGGCTCCCTCTCTTTCAATACATTGTGGACGCGTCTGGCTTGCCGGGTGACGCCGGCGCGTGATTTACCGGTCTGAGTTGAACGCGACTGAGTCTTTGAGCCAACTTTGGCCTGGTTACCGGGCTCCTCAATTAATATCGTCACCTTCTCATTGAGGCTGATTATTATGGATTGGTGTTATTGATTGATGTTATTGATTATTTTGTATTATTTAGTATTTTTGTGTTAAACCTTTTACTTTTCCTCCCCACCAGTCTTGTTCAGCACTTTTTGGCATGTTTTAATTGATTTGTTTCGTGTTTGGTTAGGCGCGGTGGCCCAGAGGCGGCAGTCCAGTTCCTGGTGGCGGTCCCCTTCACCATTTCCTTTTTCTTTCGTTTGATGTGTGAGTGTAAGTGTCACGGGTGTTTTAAGTTAAGGACCCTTCTACTTTGATTTGTCCCTGCCGCCTGGTAAGCCCCTGCCCTCTCCCTTTTTAATTGTTTTTTTTATTCTTGCCCAGTGCTAATTTGTGATTATTATTATTATTATTATTAGTAGTAGTAGTATTGTGGGGGATTTTGGTTAATTATTTTTGTTTAATAAAGTATTCTCCTTATTTGAAACCGTCTCTCGCCCCTGTGGTATTTCGAACCTGTGTGTCTTTAGTTACATGAAGAACTGTTAGAAGTTCAGGATTTCCTGCGGGTGAAACTTCCGCAGGTGGCGTTGTCGCAACCTTTATCACGCCACACCAGCCAATAATAGAAACATAACCCATTATAAATGATTACATTACATATTATATGAAAATAATAATAGATTGTATTCGTATAGCACCGGTCATTATCAGGGACCACCTAAAAGTGCTTTGACAGTGGAACAAAAGCAAAAAAACAAACTGTGTGTGTGTGTGTGTGTGTGTGTGTGTCTGTGTGTGTGTGTGTTACTCAACCAATAGCAGAGGGAGCGGGAACCCTAGAAGTGGAACACACAGGAGGTCTCTCTCCTCCCAGAGCTGCTAGGAGGCCAGAGGGGTATCCCATCAAAGTTGCTAACGAAAGCGGCGCTTAGTTGATTAAGCCCAGTTAGAACTAGAGGCAACTTCCACTTGGGGCTAAAGCCGTTCCATCAACGCAGTTCAGCCGCGCCTTGCTCAGGTTAGTTCAAGCCAGGCTAACGTTATCCTGGATTACGCGCGTTCACAAGATATGTAACCAGCCCATAACGTGAATGTCGAATCATGGATCAAATGTCCGAAAAGGACCGAGCGGGATCTTTTCCAGCGGCGAACAGAAGCTGCTTGTGGAGGTCTATGAGGAGTACACGCATATAATAACTCAAAAAGGGAACACCGTAACCATTAATAGAAACAGGGAGGCTGCCTGGCACAAAAATCGGCGATCTGTTGAATGCATAAGTAGTATTAAGCGGAACATATTTTAATTTAAAATTGACCATAGATTTGAAAGCAGGGAGATAGTCACGTGTTAACATGTCGGACTTGAACCCGGTCGTCCGGGGTTCTATCCCCACACAATTAGTAATATAGGAAGGATTACTAGAGAAATCAAATAACTTTTTCATGTAGTTTATTTTCCATTTCTTTGAATATTCTTAATTAGGCTGAGCGAAATAAGCCTGGCTTTGCGCTTAGCCTGGTTGATGGAATACCCCTCAAGAGGAGCAGGGGGAGAACACATGAATAATAACAACAGGACAAGCAAGGATTGCTGTTTATGTGTACCACTGCTTTTCTTCGATACAACTTAATAACAGTCTCTTATATCTCTTATAATGTGTGTGTGTGTGTGTGTGTGTGTGTGTGTGTGTGAACTGGGGGGTATTCCATCAAAGTCGCTAACGAAAGCGGCGATTAGTTGATTAAGCCTGGTTAGAACTAGCGCCAACTTCCACTTGAGGCTAAAGCCGTTCCATCAACGCAGTTCAGCCGCGCCTTGCTCAGGTTAGTTCAAAGCAGGCTCACGTTATCCTGGATTACGCGCGTTCACGAGATATGTAACCAGCCCAGAACCGTGAATGTCGAATCATGGATCAAATGTCCGAAAAGGACCGAGTGGGATCTTTTCCAGCGGCGAACAGAAGCTGCTTGTGGAGGTCTATGAGGAGTAAATGCATATAATAACTCAAAAAGGGAACACCGTAACCATTAATAGAAACAGGGAGGCTGCCTGGCACAAAAATCGGCGATCTGTTGAATGCAAAAGTAGTATTAAGCATAACATATTTTAATTTAATATTGACCATGGATTTAAAAGCAGGGAGATAGTCTCGAGTTAATGTGTTGGACTTGCACCCGGTCGTCCGGGGTTCTATCCCCACGCAAAGTGGGGATAGAACCATTAGTAATATAGGAAGGATTACTAGAGAAATCAAATAACTTTTCTTTGAATATTCTTAATTAGGGAATTAATAAAATTAATAAAGGGAATTACAAAATGAAGCCAACGCCAAGAATACTACACATTAGTCTAGACGCAAACTCGGGTCACACGTATCACAGGGCAAGTGCTAGACCATTCACCCAGCCGCTGATTACTGATGAAGCGATAATACATAGATTTGTGTAAAAATGTGTTGAACAAATAGCCACAGTAATAATAGATAGCAATTCATTTAATTATTTCATTTGCGTCATTTAATCTTAGACCCTTAGTGAAAATATACGCTGTTTGTACTTCATATATGTACATTTATGACAAAATTGTGAGGACTAGGCTTGGCGGAACCTTCTGATGGTACAATTGTTGCTGACAGGTGGATTTCTCTGAAACACCGCTCAAGTTAGCCTGACAGTTAACCTGCTCCCGACCAGGTTAGTTTGGTCGGATAAATTGCCATGGTTACTTAGCGGAAATTCCCTTAAGTGACGTTCATGGAACGCAACTCTAGCTGAAAGAAGCCTGGCTTTACGTTTAGCTTGATGGTTGTTTGGTCGGATAAGTTGCCATGGTTACTTAGCGGAGATTCCCTTAAGCCACATTAATGGAACACAACCCTAGCTGAAAGAAGCCAGGCTAAGCAAAATAAGCCCGGCTTTGGGTTTAGCTTGGTTGATGGAATACCCCCCTGGACCAACTGGTTGGTTCACAATATCATACTTTACTTGTTACTCAGTCAGAAGGTATGGTGTAGGGCACTTTCTTACAGCAGGAAGAAGACGAAGGTACTGTAGTCCACTCTGATCCGTGATGTATCATCAAGTATGTACTTCACTTATATATCTTATCAATAGGTTGATTGATTGATTCCAGTTAAAACGTTGTTAAATATGTTTTAATAAACTAGTCGAATTGAAACCTATTAGTGTTTTATGAAGTGAATTGGACACATTTAACTAATGAATAAATAATCATTAATAAATAAATAGTAGTAATAATTAGTAATTGGTAACTAATTTGTATTAGTTATTTTACTAATTAATGATTTGGCAGATCCAAAGTGACCGACAGTGAATACAGGTAGGGCTTAGGGGGCATGTTGCTCTAGGATGCCTACAGGTTGGACTGCGTATATTGTTTCAGCTGGGTGTCAACTGTAATATTATGATTATTATGATTATAAGGTATACACAGTGAAAGTATTATTAGTTTACGGTACTAGGATATGATGCACAGTTTTTATCATGATTATTATGATTAGACAGGATTTCGGCCATCTTTGTCAGTGAAGGTGTTTAAACATAATTTTGTATTGGGTCTTGTTTTCTGTGTGCCTGAATCATGAGGAAGTCCATACACTTTAGACGGAAGCCGTAACAATATGGACTTTTACAGTTGGACTGACACTTGTGTTATAGACAATTGAGGCTATGTGTTATCCGGATATCATTGTAGTTGACTGATACATACCATGTTTAAACCCATAATTGATAGAAATGTAACTTGAGATTGGATACAAATTAAAATTAAAATAGTAACACAGTGTGGTAGAAAGATCTGACATTGAGAAACAGAAAACATTAACATATGGACCCATAATCCTCATGAAGCTGTCCTGTCTCTGGTTCCATGTTGTACCTGCCTGTTCTGTTTGAAACAAAAAATATATATCTCATGTAAACATAGATTAATGAATTAAAAGCTTTATTTAACGTTTGAATACATTATAAAAAACAAAAGCAATCTTTTAACTTAATAATTCAAATGTTTTCTAGGAATGGCCACTTCTCACAGTTCCTGGTCTGAGGAGAACTTTTCATGTTCCATCTGTCTGGATGTGTTCAACAGTCTCCACACCATGTGGACACAACTTCTGAAGAACCTGTATTACAACGTTCTGGGATAACAAAGACCAGTACAAATGTCCTGTTTGCAACCAGAGTTTCCCCACAAGACCGGATTTACGGGTCAATACCCTCTTTTCAGAGATGGTTGATCAGTTTAGAACGTTCGTACGAGTCAAAGAGCAGCCTTGTGTTGAAGCAGGAGAAGTTCCCTGTGACGTCTGTACTGGGACCCAGCTGAAGGCCGTGAAGTCCTGCCTAATGTGTTTTATCTCTTACTGTCAGACACACCTGGAGCCTCATCAGAGAGTTGTAGTTCTGAAGAGACATCAGCTGATCGAGCCAATGAACCATCTGGCAGACAGGATGTGTAAGAAACACAACCAACTCCTGGAACTCTTCTGCCAGACTGAACAGGTGTGTGTGTGTCTGTTCTGCACAGAGATGGACCACAATTCCCATCCTGAAAAGGATGAACCTCAAAAGGAGGAATATGAAGTGAAGATGGACCAGCTGGGGAAGATAGAGTCTGAAGTCCAGCAGATGATCCAGGAGAGACAACGAAAAATTCAGGAGATCAAAGACACAGTAGAACTCATCAAAGCAGACGCAGACAGAGAGATTGCCGATGGTGTGGAGGTCCTCACTGCACTAATGCGCTCTATTGAAAAGGGTCGTGATCATCTCAACGAAATGGTTAAAGGTAAGCTGAAATCAACAGAGAAACAAGCTGAAGGCCTCATCAAGGAACTGGAGCAGGAAATAGAAGAGCTGACCAATAGAAGATCAGAGGTGATGCACTCACTGAAGACCACTTCTGCTTCCTCCAGACCTTCATGTCCCTGAAGAATACTCCACCCACCAGGGACTGGACAACGGTGGAGGTCCATCATCCATCATACATAGGGACCTTGAGGAGTTCTCTGGATCAGCTGAAGGAGACACTGGACATGGAGATGAAGAAGGTGCCTGACCTGAAATCAACTTACACAAGAAGTGTAAGTGTCTGGGTATTTTGATTCATCACAAAACACACTTACTATTTAAATGCAATATCCATCCACACAACAAAAGTGGAGGTCCGTCCATTCAAATCCTACTGGAAATGAAGACAATGCTTTACTTTTTGCGTTAATTTGGTGAGTGCTGCTAGGCAGTCCCAACTCATGTTCTTCTTAGACTTTATTATTTCTGTATTATTCTCCACAATATTTGGCTGGAAATACAATGTAAATACAATTCATCAGTCAACAACAAAAAACTGAGAACGGACAATATTATCAAGTGAAGGTGGCAGAAAAATATCAAGATCTCCATTTTCTTTGGTGGCCCAAGGGCAAGTTGAACGAGCCCATAGAAGAATTAAGAATGACAGAACACATCTTTGGGGCCACTTCATCGCAAAGTGTTGCCTCATATGTCCTGAAAATAACCGTTGAGGACCACAAAGCCATAGAAAACCCAGAAGCTGTCCAAACAGTCCTTCATAATGTCTATGTAGAGGACTGATTGAGCGTAACTACAGATGATGCAGTGACCTTGGCTAGTGATCTTTACACTTTGTGTACAAGTCGAGGTTTCACTTTGACAAAATGGATGAGCCACAGCAGGAAGGTGTTAATGTCCATTCGAAGTATACAGAGCTAGTGAAGTGAGAGCCATGGACCTAAGCCAGACCTGGGCATTGTGTGGCCCAGGATGGAGCGAGTAATGTAGGTGCATGAGTTTGTTACGCAACTGCTTGAATGAATGCAGAATCAAAACCAAATCCATTGGAGCAGGTAGACAGCTAAAATGCGCCGTAAACATAGGAAGATGTGTTGGGTGTTCTGTAAAATATGGATTTCAAAGTATTTTTTCACAGAAATCGCCGGTAAAACTGTGTGTTTACTTTGCAATAAACGTACCACTGTACATTCAACACTAAGGATGGGGATTGAGTCCAGGTTCTATTGAAATCAATTTAATTGACTGCCAATAGCATCAAACTAAACAAAGAACAATCAAATTGCCTTACGCCCTCGTTTGCTTAATTTCTTATTTGGTCAATTGGTTCATGGCTGAATGTGCAAAGCTGCAAAATGTTGATTAATTATAATAATTTAATTTAAAACAATTAACATTGATTGATGATAACTTCATTATAATTTATAAGGTTTACATAAGTCTAAAATGCATTATTTTGTAATATATGAATTATGAAAAGAAATCTGTACTTCTTGATTACCTACTATGTAAAACACTACGTCACTGTAGTAGGAACCTGGTTTTGAGGTTACTTTGGTTGTTTTACAGGGGTCAGATATAATTATATGCATCTTCTTGGCCGTGTGATAAACATTATTACTTTGTGTTTTCTAATAAACATCCAAAAGAAAGTTATTGTTTCTTGTTGTTCATATTGCGAATATGGTTGGTTTGTCTGACTCCAACAAGTGGTACATATATGGTGAAGAAGAAGGAAACTGAGTGCCACTACAATAATAATAATAATGTGAATCTGAATATTAATCATAAGCATCATCACCACCAACATAATGGTTTATCAGCCTAATCATGTCTTGTTCTCCCATCAGATGCCTGTGAACTCACACTGGACCCAAACACAGCCCACAGACGACTCTCTCTGTCTGAGGACAACAGAAAGGTGATGATGGCTGGAAAGGAGCAGTCGTATCCTGATCACCCAGAGAGATTTGACTCCTATAGCCAGGTGTTGTGTAAAGAGGGTTTGACTGGCCACTGTTACTGGGAGGTAGAGTGGGAAGGACATGTTTCTATAGGACTGACATACAGAGGAATCACAAGGAGAGGAAGGGGTAATGGCAGCTTGCTTGGAGGGAACAACAAGTCCTGGAGACTTTATTGTTCTGATGATCATTATAATGCCTTCTACAACAATAGGGTAACAGAGATACTTCTTCCCCCCCCCTGGCTCTAACAGAGTAGGAGTGTATCTGGACCGGCCTGCTGGCACTCTGTCCTTCTACAGAGTGTCCCCAGGTGGAGGAGGGTCCTCTGACACACTGACACACATCCACACCTTCCAGTCCACATTCACCCAGGAACTCTACCCTGGGTGTAGGTTAGGGCCTGATTCCTCAGTGTGTCTGTGTCGGTTGTAATAGCACACACACACACACACACACACACACACACACACACACACACACACACACACACACACACACACACACACACAGACACAGACACATATTTTTAGAAATGTTATATTTCACGTATTTACAAAATATAAAAAAACATATGCAAGGTATTTACAGTTGTTACACTAATCACAAGACTCCAACTCATACCTAACTACTCTAACTATCCCCCAGAGGCAGTGGCCCTTAATTCTATAAGAAACATCTTGGATCATACCATTCTAATAACATAATAACATTTGAATGATCTCTATTCTTGACATTTATTACACAACAGACATTTCCCCGTAAATATATCAATAACATATACTTCTTCACACCCCCAGAAACAGTGTAATTATACAGCTCTTACGGCACACCTCACACCTAATGTTGGCACCTTCCAGTCCCCAGTGCTCATGCCCATGATTACTTAACAATTGAACGTACATAGTAACACCACTCTGCCAAACACTACAGAGCTTAGGTCCTTGCAGACGAGCGGTAAACAAGAGTAACTTCCTACACAAAGTAGCAATTTAGTGTGCAGGATGTGTTTCTTGACACCAGCTCAGCCCCAGCCCAGTTGTGGAACTATTTGGTTGGTCGATCCAAATAGATGATTAAACAAACAAACAAATCATAATCTGTTGTCGCTTTCTACTGTTCGCTTGTAGAACTGTTGTATAAAAGCTATATCACAGTCTTATTTTGATAATTCTAACATGGAACCTGATTTAAAGCAGATTTAATATTGTATTCATAAATACAAGCGGTCTATGGGAAACGCTGATGTTCATCTTGTGAAAACTGAATATAGATTTATTGTGTTATTTTGTGAACAACACAGCAGCATAACATGTTCAGTCATTAAAGATATGTGCACATCTGTATTATTTGTAATGTCTGGTTCTTCTATTATTTCAGTTGTTCTGTTTATTATGTAAGGGCCAAATTATTAATTATCATTAATAAAGCATCATGATAAACAACTCAAGTTGATCCAACTGAATGTTCTTGTGTGTTCAGCCGATGATTCTTCCTATTTCTTCATTTTAAATGCTCCATGTTTAGCAGATGTTTCTCCAGAGCTCAGCTCTCTGTTGGTTATCCTAGCAGCAAAACTCTTTATTTGTTTATATCATACCATTAAAGTAGTAGTGAAGAAGTGAAGTACGTCTCCATCCAGAATAAAACTTAAATAAATATTAAGAAATAACTAAATCAATAATAATACCACTATGGAAAGTGTTTCGCATTGTTGGTTTCGCATGTAGACCCTGATACACCATTTAGGCTGTGATGCAGACCATAAAGACCCTGACGAAAACCAAGACCTTTTTTGTTTGCATATGGTTGACAACGCTGGAATAGCCTGAATATACACACATGAATATATGAAGACACATACACGCAAGCATATATAACTACACACACTACCACACACATATATGAAAACACACACATATATGAATCAGATGCACACTGTGTTTAGTTTATGTAATGTACTCAACTATACTCCAAATGCTACATTTTATTGGGCGTCTGGAGAGTTTTGCATGCTAAACCATGAAAGGAAGAAACTTATCTTTAATAGGGATAACTAAGAAGGTTTTACTTTGAATATATTTCTAATGTATAATTTATTTTAAAAATTGATTGATGGTAAATCAAAGCATTCTTATACTACAATATTATGTATATTTTCAGACATTAACAGTTTCATACTAAAGGGCTCTGATTTGGTAAGCCTAAAAACCTGATTTAAAGCAGATTGTATATTATATTCATAACGCAGTCAATCATAAAAGCTATTGATCATGTTGTGATGACTTTAAACTGAGTATTGATTCCATGTGTTCTGTTGGGAACACAGCAGCAGTAGGCCTACATGTTAATAAAAATATGTGCACAACTGTTTATGATTAGTAATGTCTGCTGCTCCTATTGTTTGAGACCTTGGCCGTGTCCCAATTCAGGGGCTGCATCCTTCGTAGACCGCGAAGGCTGCATCGAAGGCCGAACGAGCGTTGTGGAATGGGACGGTCTAGCCTACGGAGCATTTCCGGATTGCGTAACCAGACGTTAACGTCCTTTACCTTGCGTGACCACGCGCCGCTCCTGTCTCCTAGCAACCCTGACAAATGCGGTTCAAACCGGACGGCGGAGGAGAAATATGGAGCCAGAAATCATAATTGTACTGGTTATGTTTTATCTTTTATTGGAGGAGTGGGAGAAGATTCACCGCCGGGTGAAGAGGAAGAGAGGACGTTGGCTTAACGTTAATTAGTTTAACGTTATATGTCTAGCGTTAATGTCATTGAACTTTGACAATAAAGTTACATATTTAAAATGGTCCCAACCTTACTTTTATGTTTAAAAAATGTTTTTACATAGTTTTGTCATTAAATATGTATTCACTGCAGCTGAAGCTTCCGCTCTATCTGCGCCATTTCTGAAAAAATATCCAACGCGCAATGAATGTTGGGATACATTGGGCCGTGATGGATGCATCCGATGCGTCCTTCAAATCCGGGAAACGAAGGCTGCATATCTCGGCTGCATTCGAAGGACCCTTCGAAATGGGACAGCACTTGACGCGCCGCTGTGACGTATGCTGTCTTCAAATGCGTCCTTCGAAGGATGCAACCCCTGAATTGGGACACGGCCTTTGTGTTTATTGTGTTCATGTAAGGGACTGTTCTTCTATTGTTTGAGCCCTTGTGTTTATTGTGTTCATAAGGGACTATGTTTCTGTTGTTCTGGTTAATAAAGCATTATGGTATTAAACAACTCAGTGAATCAAACTGAATGTTCTGGTGTGTTAATACTAGGGCTGTAAAACTATTAACATTTTTAATCTTGATTAATCGCAAAGTATTGGTGAGTTAACTCACGATTAATCACTTTTTTTTAATTCTATTTTAAGTCCACTCCAATTGAAGTTAAATTAGGTTATAAAATATAATGACACATTATCATAAATACCAAATAAGCAAAAACTAGACCAAGTGATCTTGAGGGAGTTTTATTAGCTGCTTTCACATATGGACATGCATCCGTCTGTTCTACGTCTATTCTACGGAGGCAGGCACGTGCACACATAGGACCCTAGGGGTGCTTGAGCCCCTGCCCTTTTTGCCTTGTATTAAAAATTGCCCTCTGAGTGTTCGATCGAAGGCCCCCCCCCCGTCAACAATCGCGCCCGCAATAGCGCCCGTCCGCGATGGCCTTTTGTTCGCTGAATGGTTTAAAAAATATTTTTATTATTATGTTACACCTTTCCTGCTATCGGCTCCCAGACCATAGTCGAGGAGCACAGAAGCGGCGTTCCGCTCCGTCGATTCTCTCGGGAGTAACACCCTTCACTTTGACCTGCAGTGGGTCTGCTTATAGGTTTGAATATGGTCGGAATGAAGCGGCCACCGATTATTGACAGGCTGTGTGCTTTATTCTTAGTTTCACTAACTTTATAGTAGGGCCTACATGTTTGCACAGACACAACCGCAGTGGCGGTTCTAGGGGGGGGCCAGTGCCCCTGTAACTCTGAGTCCGGCCCCCCCAAACGAGCCAACCCCACCCCCATCAACAATCGAGCCCGCAATAGCGCCCATCCGCGATCCACCCCCCCCCCCCCCCTGTCAACAATCGTGCCAGCAATAGCGCCCGTCCGCGATCCCCAACCCCCCCCGCCCGGTCAACAATCGTGCCCGCAACAGCGCTCATCTGCGATCCACCCCCCCCCGTCAACAATCGTGCCCGCAATGGCGGGCGTCCGCGATCCACCGCCCCCCCCCCCCCCCCCGTCAACGATTTTGTTTGTGCCACTCTAACAGAAAAGCCGGCTCCATCTCAGCCCCCCCATTAAAACCGGTCTAGAATCGGCACTGCACAACCGGACTAAACTGACACACGCTACCGCTCGCTCTCCTTGCTCATCCACTCATACACACACACACACACTGCCATTCTCACGCACACACATGCGCTACTCTCGTAACAATTATTATTGACAACAGTTAGCTGAACATTATAGGGTCCCGTCCTTCCACTCCCTGTTTTCTCAGTTAAACACAGAAATCAATTACATTTGTCCCAGTGTTTGTTAGATGTGAAATGAAGCCAAAAAAGACATTCTCTTCCTCCGGTTAAGCAGTCATTCGCGACGCCTTTCTTGTTCGTCGTTTCTTCTATTTGTCTGTAACTCATGCTCCAATCTTTCATCGATTGATGTGGATGTTGTGGATGCAACGGAATATATGCATCGCTGTAGCAACATTTAACATGATCGCGATGAGTTGTCCGTTTTGCCTGCGTGCTCTCTGCGGTCAAACCAAAACAAACCCAATCCCGCCTCTTGCCACCCTACGTCATATGCCGCCCCTTGCAAGCCCACCCCCCTTAAGCAGCCAGAGATTCTACTGACACCGATCTCCGCATATCGGGCATCAAGTGTGAATAAGTGTGAATGACCCTCACGGTCGAACCTCCTGCTCCACAAATGCGGAGAAAAGACAGAGGTCATATGTGAAAGCAGCTATTGACTCACTCAAACTTACGGAACACCACAGATTTGGGAATTGGAAACAGGCAGTTTATAGTACAATTGTAAACCAGTGTAAAACAAGTGTAGTTCAATTCAAATAAGTGGTACCACAAATTTGGGAATTGTAATGAGGAAGTCACTTACTGCAAGTGTATTTGAATGTAAAGTAAGTGGAACTAAAAAGAAAAAAGAAATATGGACAAATGGACTCCAACAACGCATCGCTCACAGAAATCAGCAGATGTCTTATTAGATTTGATAATCGAGCGCCTGTGTTGCGTTGTGAACTGTTTAGCCTGGCATCTCAATGGGGGAAATTGAAAAAGTCACCTCTAGAAGGTTCTACTGTCAGGACAGGGAGGGAGGACAGTGGACCAGATAGTGGATTCAGGGAACCACAGATGGAATTGGACAGTAGGGCGTGTTTGTCCCACAAAAGTTTTTCCATTTGTGTTAATTTGATACTTTGATCACCGTATAATCTCCACAGATGTATGGAGGTAGATTTGTGTCTTTATTATGCAATCAAACAGAATATGTTTGAGAGCAAAACTTTCCACACTGCAATCAAAAAATAGATTTGAGAGCAAAACTATCGACACTGCAATCAAAAAATGTTTTATTGCAAGTAAAATAAATGTGATTAAAAATGTATTAATGGAAATCCAAAAGTTTTGTCTGCAAATCCAAAAGGTTTGTTTGCGAATCCAAAAGTTTTGTTAGCAAATCCAAAAGTTTTGCTTGCGAATCCAAAAGTTTTGCTTGTGAATCCAAAAGTTTTGCTTGCTGTTGAGCTGAATCTCGTGGGCGGGACCTACGCCGAAAGATGTAAGACACGTCTCTATTGGCCAGTCTCGATCGGAGTGACAGCTTGGCAACATCCACAGTTAGTAACGAGAGAGGGAAGCCGTTTCTCAATTCGCGTTATCGTGTGTTCTCGTGTACTTGCGTTCTCGATAAACGTCATCAGTGGTAGCCCAAGCACTGTTCCAATTCCAAGTACGTGAGTATGCGAGTACTGTCGTAAAACCCGGAAGTGTTCTCGATGCGTTCTCGATGAGGCCGTTCTACCGAGGATGCATCGGAGGTGACTCGTGTGGACTTGGGACAGTTAAATATCCCAGAATGCATCATCGAGTCCGCTGCTGTTCCAATTGCAGGTGCGTACTCGCATTCTCTGAAGTCTGTACTTGAAAGTCCGGACTTGCCAAGTACGTACTTCCAAGTCCGCGAGTACGTAGTCCGCGTACTTGGTATTGAGAAACGGCTGGAGTTTTGAAGTCCATGATGAGACCGAGCGGGACTCGGGAGCGGAGTTGCCAAGCTGTCACTCCGATCGAGACAGGCCAATAGAGACGTGTCTTACATCTTTCGGCGTAGGTCCCGCCCACGAGATTCAGCTCAACAGCAAGCAAAACTTTTGGATTCACAAGCAAAACTTTTGGATTCGCAAGCAAAACTTTTGGAGTCGCAAACAAAACTTTTGGATTTTGTTGGGAAAAATCAGTCTGTCTAGCTACTTGACCAGAGAAAATGAGACGGAGAGGTGATAAATGCTATCAGCACGAGGGCCTCGGATTTATTGAGTAAAATGGTAAAAGTGATACAGGTACATAAAGCGTGAGAGATCGAATATTTCTAAGTCCCTATCAGCGCTGAGGTCGTCTGGAGCTTCGCCTCCTTGGAAGTTCTGCTTCAGAAGAGTGTGAGATGATCTGTGTGGTATAGTCTTATGCTGTGTTTCTCCTCCTAGCGAGGTGTGTGTGCTTAGGATAGGTGTTTGTGTGTGTCTCTGAGCGCACATCTTGACCTTGAGTCTCTGGTCACTGATACAATTTATGAGTGCTCAGTGTTCCTTCTGACCAGGTGCGAGGGGTTCCCAAGGAATATCTTGGGAGTTATGGGTGCTATGTTATCAGTAGACTGGCTCCAGGGTCTGCGAGTGTGTGGTGCATTGTTCTGAGTTTAATGACTGGCCTCCTGATTCGGGCCTCGATCTGGAGGATGGCCAGTCATTCCTGTGTTGGTTTAAACAAGAATTAACTACGTGATGCATAGGTTTTATGTGGTGTGTCTTTTTGATGTACGGGTTAACCATGTCTGGTAATATGTTTCTTGATCCCCCCTTCATGTGTTGCCTTGTATGGTGTGTTTCTATAATGTGTCGTGGTCATCGGGTTGTATGTGCTCACTCGTGTCCTCCTGCCTGTGCTTCGGGCCTTGATGTGGAGGATGGCCGGTTACTGATGTGTTGGGGCAGATAAGGGTTAACGGTGTGATGTATATGCCTTGTATGGTGTGTTTCTATAGTGTGTCGTGCTCATCTGGTTATTTTACCCATCAATTTGCAAACAAAACTTTTGGATTTGCAAACAAAACTTTTGGATTCCCATTAATACATTTTTAATCACATTTATTTTACTTGCAATAAAACATTTTTTGATTGCAGTGTCGATAGTTTTGCTCTCAAATCTATTTTTTGATTGCAGTGTGGAAAGTTTTGCTCTCAAACCTATTCTGTTTGATTGCATAATAAAGACACAAATTTACCTCCATACAGATGCGTACCATATAATTGGGCTAGCCTACAAGTTCCTCTTGACGCTTTCAAGCAATCAGTATCAGAGCCCCTGGCTGAGCCGTTTTGAGGGGTGTTCTCTTCTTCAGGAACCAGAGTGTCCTGACAGAGAACAAAATGGAGCCCTGAGGAAATGCCCAATCACCATTGAATGATTGAATGATTTGAGGTCTGGAGAAACATCTGCTGAGGATCTTAACTGAGGAAACAGGAAGTAGAATCATCCTCTGAACACCATAGGCACAGTTTGCGTAGGTTCAGGGGCTCACTGAACCCTTTAGTGGCTGCAGACGACAGTGCATGCAGGGATTTAATAATAACTAATAATGAATTCCTTGTTGTCACGCCTCACCCTAGAATCACAAACACAGAGGGTCACCTTGTTGTGTGACTGATGATCTTCATGAAACGGGTCCAGGACCCGTTTCATGAAGATCATGACTGTTGACTGTTATTTTTTCTTCCAATGTTTACATTGTACATTGTGCACTTTATTGGCCATATTTATTTATCTATTGTCGATATCTTCAATCCATCTCTACACTGCCACAGGCCTCCCCTAATAGGTAAACATAACTACTCTAGTTAGCCCATATTTAATATCAAATGCTGGTCTCCTAACTCATACTTGCACTGTCTTGCCTTACCTTTTGCACCTTAACACACACACTGGTTTACAATACATCTCTGTGCTGCTACCCATTTTTAGTTTTTAGTATTTAATGCTGGTCTACTGACTTAAAATTACACTGTCTTGCCTTACTTATTTGCACCTCACCAAATCATACCAGATCTCTCATGTACCACAGGGTTAGTCCCTGCCCTGTCACCCTTATCATACTGCCTCAGTCTGTTGTCTGTTACTTAGTATCTTTCTCTTAGTTTCTTAATCCTTATTGTCTAGTGTGTAGTATTGTTATTCTTATTTGTTGATTGTATTCCAGAAACTTCCTTTCTGCAACCCTGCTTGTTTGTTGTATGTGTATGTTATGTATGATGTATCTGTCTCTAAGCTACTTGGACCCTGAATTTCCCCTAGGGATAAAGTTGATGTCTTTCTATGAATAAACATGTTCCTGGCAAATTTTCCTTTCTTCCTGGCAAATTTATTCATGTCCTTGATGGTCATAATACTGTAGTCCAAAGGATAACAATGACATGAATATACAACATAATAACAATTATAATTATTAATTTTAATATTAATAAAATTAATATTATTGGATATAGGAGGAGCGGGCTGGTTACATTTATGTGGGTTGGGGGTGTGGTTTAATGTACAATGACCCAGGCTGACCTAGAGTGACATGTCTGTCAACCAATCACGAATGAGTTTCCTGTTTAAAAAGTAGGCTTTTCATCCAATGCTTTAGGCAGGGCAAAGAAAGGCCCAGTGTGCCAGCCAATAACAAATGATTTTCCGTTTTGTTTACATCCAATCCTGGGTGAGAAAATCCGTCTGGCTAGCGTGGTTTCGCTGCTATTCATATGCTAATCAGGGCCATTAACGCCTCCGCGAGAGAATCCGTATCCGACGATATGTGTCAGTCGCAAACGTGAAGTGATGCGACGTGGAAATTGTCGTTTGCTGCCGAAAATTGGTCTGGTTTGCAGGAATTTCCGGACGTGCAAGGGGACGGGAATCCCACTTTTCACCCAGTGTGTGGTACGGTGGCGTGCATGGGCCCTCTCACACGCACCCAGAGAAGAAGAGGTTCCTCATCTGCAGCTCAGCACCAGCGCCTCAAACACAGACCTCTGTGTGTTTCAATATGGAGGGTCAGGGTCCTGTTAGACGAGGAGGTGGTGCATCAATCAGCCTGCAAGGCTCGTCTCTGGAGAGACGCCAGTAGCTGGGGTCTGTTTCCTCGCTTCTACTGTATAACTCTCTCCATGTTCCTCATCGTGTGTAGTCTGATGTGAAAATGCACTTGCTGGTATCCTGATTATTAATGTTGTGTAGACAAAGCCTCTGTTGTGCTTTTTATTCAGTGAACCCCCGAGCTTAAAGTGTAAACTGATCCTCTGCTGAACACACAAGAACATTTAGTGGAACCACTGAGTTGTTTATCACCATTATGCTTTATTAACCAGGACAACAGAAAAACAGTCCCTCACATGAACACAATAAACACAAGGACTCAAACAATAGAAGCTGCAGACATTACTAATCATAAACAGGTGTGCACATATCTTTAATAACTGAACATGTTCTGCTGCTGTGTTGTTCCCAACAGAACACATGGAATCAATACAGTTTAAAGTCATGACAACATGATCAATAGCTTTTCCCAAACCGCTGGCATTATGAATATAATATTAAATCTGCTTTAAATCAGGTTCCATGTTAGGCTTATCAAAATATAAACTGATATCAGAGCCCTGCAGTATGAAACTGTTAATGTCTGAAAATATACACAATATTGTAGTATAAACATGTTTAGATTTACCATCAATCAATATTTAAAAAACATTTGACATCATGAATATAGTCTTATGGAAGATCTTAAAAGTATCTTCCTTTCATGGTTTATCAAGATCAACTTTCAGAAGCCCAAGAAAACCTACGTGCATGTGTGTGTATGTGCACGTGTGTTTATACGTGTGTGTGTGTGTGTGTGTGTGTGTGTGCGTGTGTTGATGAGTGTGTGTCTGTATATATGTGTGTTTATATATGTGTGTGTGTGTGTGTTTATATGTTTGTGTGTGTGTACATTAATATATGCACATGTGTTAATATATGCATGTGTGTCTTAATATATGCACATGTGTGTATTATTATGCATATGTGTGTTAATATACCCGCTGTTTTGTGTTCACGTGTGTCCTCAGACAGGGATGAGGAGAGAGAGAGCGAGAGACTATAACTTACACAGAGACACTGAGCAACCTACAGGCGAAGAGAACCTAGAGAAACTAAACGCAGGGAGGAGGTCCTCCTGGGTGAAGGTGGCCTGGAAGGTGTGGATGTGTGTCAGTGTGTCTGAGGACCCTCCTACATCTGGGGACACTCTGTAGAAGGACAGAGTGCCAGCAGGCCGGTCCAGATACACTCCTACTCTGTTAGAGCCAGCGGGGAGGAGACGTATCAATGTCTCGCTATCATTGTACTCGGCAGTGTAACCAACATCATAACAATAAAGACTCCAGGACTTGTTGTTCCCTCCAAGCCAGCTGTCACCACCCTTTCCTCTCCTTGTGATTCCTCTGTATGTCACTCCTATATGAACATGTCCTTTCCGCTCTACCTCCCAGTAACAGCGGCCAGTCAGACCCTCTCTACACAACACCTGGGGATAGGAGTCAAATCTCTCTGGGTGATCCGGATACGACTGGCCCTTTCCAACCCCCGTCACCTTTCTGTTGTCCTCAGACAGAGAGAGTCGTCTGTAGGCTGTGTTTGGGTCCAGTGTGAGTTCACTGGCATCTGACGGAGAACAAGACATGATGAGCTGCTGAACCATTCTTGATCATCATCATCATCATCATCATCATCATCATCACTAGTACTGTTGTCTTGCATTTTTCTTCTTCCTGTTTCACGTTCATCTACTCTACAAACATTAACATATAAAGACTAAATCATATCAGATGATAGCTACTATAGTGGACTATTTTGCTATAGCTTTAGAAACAGAAGTGCATATTGTTTTGAAGATAATTTAAGTTAAACTTAAATATGTGTGTGAGTGGCTGTCCTAGTCAAAACAATGAAACTTAGAAAAATGTATACATTGAATCTACTCCCGCAATATTAACACTACATACACATATTATACATCAAAACGTTCAGCATGATAAGCTGATTAATTCTCTCGAATATCAAAGCTATAGTCTACTTTTCAAGATATTAAACTTTGAAAGGTTCCAATACACATCCATTGTAATCCACCTGTGTAAAGTTGAGGTCACATACAGGCTGGAAACTAACTGTTGGTACCATAGTACCATACATGGTACTATGGTAGGGTTGGTTCATACATACTATACTTAAGCAATAGATCACGACAGGCTGTGGTATGTTCTCATTATAACACAGTTAAGGGGCGTTGTCCATCTGAAGTGCTTTTATAAAACGGTTACGTAAGTATGGCGAAATGAAAGTCATAGACACCCTCAATTTTGAAAAAGCGAGAAAGTCGGAAAAGCATTTTTTTTTAACAAATACAAAAAAGTAGTCCCTCCTGGCTGCCTGCAAAGTGTACGGCGGTTGCTATGCAACACACTGTGGTGTCCTTCAGAGAGAAGGCTAGAGACGGTAGCTTGGTTCGCCGGCAATTTTGCCTACTATCGAGTTCACTCAGTGTGCCTATTGCTTTACAACATTTCCACCCTCTCCAGCAATCAACATATTTTTAGGCTTCAGTGAACTATGCTATTGCTTTTATATATAAATAAACAACAGTTCAAGTTAGGTGCGGATTGATACTGAACTCTGTAAACTGAACGGGCGTAGCTGTGTGTATACTCTCAATATACAACAGTTGGGAACCAATCAGATCGCTTGATTTAAGCTACCCATTTTATAAATAGACATATACACATACGTACACACACCTACACAAACATACTAGAGATCAACACAGGAAAACATAGCTATATATACACGTATACACAAGTACACATAGGTATACACAAGTACACATACATACTATACAAACATAGACATGTACACATACGTACACACACCTACACAAACATATTAGACACATAAACACAGGGAAACACAGCTGTACATGTGTATACATCTGAATGACCGGACGTCACCTCCTGCTGTGTGGATGGACTTTCCATCTCAAGAGTTAGTGTGTGTTATGATGAATCAAACAGACACTTACACTTCTTTAGAGCTAGTTTCAGCCTCCACACTCCACCGTGCTCCACACTGGGGGGGAAACAAAGTGAGAGCAGCATGTTGAAACATTCACCTTCATCATCTGCTGTCTCATCATTTTCTACACAACATGAGTTACAGCTGCCTTTTCAAACCACTTCATCTAGCAGCGGCTTGAAGACTTTGAGACTTTGTCTTGGAGACTTTGTCCCTGAGTGGTGAGCTGTCCTCTCCATACCTGAGAGTGTCCAGTCTCCAGCGTGGATCCTCCAGTCCAGCAGAGAGCAGCGCAGCTCCTGAGTCTCCTGGGTGATTGTAGCTCAGGTCCAGCTCTCTCAGATGGGAGGGGTTGGAGCTCAGAGCTGAGGCCAGAGAAGCACAGCCTTCCTGTGTGACCAGGCAGCCAGACAAGCTACACACACACACACACACACACACACACACACACACACACACACACACACACACACACACACACACACACACACACACACACACGTGAGAACAATTACTTTTCTGGAGTCCTCTGATATATCTTTTCAACGTCTCTGATGTGGATCTTGTGGTGTAACTGTTTGACCATTGAGTAAAACTGACCTGAGAGTTTCCAGTGTACAGTGTGGACTCCCCAGTCCAGCAGAGAGCAGCTTCACTCCTGAATCCTGCAGATCATTGGTACTCAGGTCCAGCTCTCTCAGACTAGAGGAGTTGGAGCTGAGAACTGAGGCCAAAGCTTCACAGCATCTCTCTGACAGCTGACAGCCATTCAGCCTTCACACACAATAAACACAACATGTTAGGAACTGTGATTAATGTTTTATTAGAAATTTGCATTAGACATGTTTTATTAGATTAACTAAATGTCAATACAGTAGATCTTCAAAATATGACTTACTTAGAGGTCAGATAACTAAAGATTAGAAAAAAACTTCTGAAAAGATCGCTAAAAAGAGCCAGTTCTAAGAAGAATTAATTATTCAACTTTACGAAACAACCTTAATTTCCAGCTCTCTGTCTGACTACAAGATTATGAGTAGAATAGGAATGTAGTAAAATCTACACCTTATACCACCATTAACAAACTGAATTCAACGTACACTTTTTACTGTCATGGCAACACAAATATAGTGAGATTGAGGTCTTGTGTTTCATAGGATGAGTGGTAATCCACTATTCTGCATGACCCAGAGAAGAAAATAATCCTAATCAGAGTATATTATCCAATCAGCAGCCGGTTAAAAACAATCAAAACAATCAAAACATTAACAACTTATTTAAAGTGAGTGAATCTGTTCACATGAATGGACACAGATGGATAGTAGGTGACCAAGGACATTTTCACGTCTAATAAAAGGGTGCGACCACATTTGTTAGGGTGCATTTTGCCACCAAATTAAAAAAAGTTAATGGCAGCAGTGCCACCTGTGTGGCAGTGCTGCACCAATGTGTCTTGAGCCCTGAGAGGACATATTTTACTTATTTATTTAGACCTGTTAACTTTCTGGAGGTAAATCTGTTAAATGTCCTCTGATGTGGAACTTGTGGTGTAACTGTTTGACCATTGAGTAAAACTGACCTGAGAGTTTCCAGTGTACAGTGTGGACTCCCCAGTCCAGCAGAGAGCAGCTTCACTCCTGAATCCTGCAGATCATTGGTACTCAGGTCCAGCTCTCTCAGACTAGAGGAGTTAGAGCTGAGAACTGAGGCCAGAGCTTCACAGCATCTCTCTGACAGATGACAGCCATTCAGCCTTCACACACAATATACACACAATAACACAACATGTTAGGAACTGTGATTAATGTTTTATAATAATGAAATAATGAAAACCAAAGTAATTTAACACACATGAACACAAAATATAATTAATATTTATAAAATGGATCTTTAAATATTAAGAGTTAGATTTCACATTTTTCACAAATTGTATCATTATACTACTACCTTAAAAATAGATTTATGAAGAGGCTGTTACTAAACCTTAATAAATAACTTTAAAGTCCAGCTTAATGTCTGATTACATGATAAGCAGAATATAAATGTTACAACACACACCATATATCATCATTAACAAACAAGAATGTGCTACAACGCACACCTTATACCATCATTAACAAACTAAGAATGTGTTACAACGTACACCTTATACATCATTAACAAACTTGCCGTGTTCTTTTAGAAAAGGTCGCTGAGTCAGAATCGCTTTTAACTCACTTATTTAGTACTAATTTAGTAAAGGTTTGGTATGATATCTACAAAGCAAAAGGAGGGGAATTGTATAAGCACGCGTGGAGATACATTTAGCAGGGCATTAAGTAGATGCACTGCCTAGAGCATTCTGTCTGTCAGCACTGTGTTCTCACCTTACATACTTGGCAGGCATGGCCTCTATAACATGCTCTGATTGGCTAAGCATGGTGTTGAGCGCCTGCCTCCTACTTTCTTGTATGTGTGCTCGGTCCTGACCCCTTGTGGCTATGTGCGGGTATTACAAATTGTTATTCTCATGGTGTGACCTTGAGCAGCACGGTTTCCCAGACACTAAGGATACATTTGGTATGCTGATATGCGTCACAAACTAAGAATGTGTTACAACACACACCTTATACCGTCATTAACAAACTAAGAATGTGTTACAACGTACACCTTATACATCATTAACAAACTTGCCGTGTTCTTTTAGAAAAGGTCGCTGAGTCAGAATCGCTTTTAACTCACTTTATTTAGTAAAGGTTTGGTATGATATCTACAAAAGCAAAAGGAGGGGAATTGTATAAGCACGCGTGGAGATACATTTAGCAGGGCATTAAGTAGATGCACTGCCTAGAGCGTTCTGTCTGTCAGCGCTGTGTTCTCACCTTACATACTTGGCAGGCATGGCCTCTATAACATGCTCTGATTGGCTAAGCATGGTGTTGAGCGCCTGCCTCCTACTTTCTTGTATGTGTGCTCGGTCCTGACCCCTTGTGGCTATGTGCAGGTATTACAAATTGTTATTCTCATGGTGTGACCTTGAGCAGCACGGTTTCCCAGACACTAAGGATACATTTGGTATGCTGATATGCGTCACAAACTAAGAATGTGTTACAACACACACCTTATACCGTCATTAACAAACTAAGAATGTGTTACAACTAGGGCTGTAACGATACACCAACTCACGATTCGGTTTGTATCACGTTTTTCGATACATCCCACGATTTTTTTAAATTTAAAAAGGCATTTTATTTAAACATTTACTTATATAACAATTCACTTAATGTAACATTTAGTTGGAGGATGCTTGCAGGTATGCAAAAAAAAACCTCAACTCGTTTTGTGGTTTAGGCCTACGTATTTAAAAATATTAATGTCAAATAAATAATAGTAATTTGAAAAGTTTGGTAGCACTAACCAGCGTTCCCACTAGAAAAAAACTGAGCCGGTCAAAGTGACCTGCATAGGTTTCGTTTTGCGGACATTTTGATGATATGCCGGTCAAATATCCTATTATCGCTTCTTAATTAGGCTATGTAGCTTAAATAATGACATAATCAGGCAGTATAGACTGCAACATGTTTAATAGCCTAACTTTCAAATAGATGGGAAAAAACATGAACGTCTGATTCGCAATTACGAGGCATAGTGTACCGCTCAGCTTTCTCCGTGTTGAAACTTTCGGCGGCAGCGGCATTTATAAACACCTGGCCCTTTCACACCGCCGCGCGGAACCCTTCGGCTGCGAGGCGGTTATCGCGGCGGTGTGAAAGCTTTAAAAAACGGCGTGTCGCGATTCTGCCTTCTCACACCGCGAGAGTGTCGCGATTTCGGTTTCTATACACATATCGTTACAGCCCTAGTTACAACACACACCTTATCCCGTCATTAACGAACTAAGAATGTGCTACAACACAACCCTTATACCGTCATTAACAAACTAAGAATGTGTTACAACACACACCTCATACCGTCATTAACAAACTAAGAATGTGTTACAACACACACCTCAAACCATTGTTTGGTGTATGTTATTATATGTTTATTACATTTATTACTTAAATCTGTTCAATGTCCTCTGATAGAACTTGTGGTGTAACTGTTTGACCATTGAGTAAAACTGACCTGAGAGTTTCCAGTGTACAGTGTGGACTCCCCAGTCCAGCAGAGAGCAGCTTCACTCCTGAATCCTGCAGTTCATTGGTACTCAGGTCCAGCTCTCTCAGACTAGAGGAGTTGGAGCTGAGAACTGAGGCCAGAGCTTCACAGCATCTCTCTGACAGATGACAGCCATTCAGCCTTCACACAAAATAAACAGAACATGTTAGGAACTGTGTAAGTAACGTCATCTTTTACTTTTAACATAATGGACTTATGTTGAAATCTTTAATTAGAGATGTTTTATTAATTTAGCTAATATATACTAGTCAATACATTAGATCCTAGATGTTTATTCAATATTGGCTGTAAAATGTATAACATTGAAGAGTTTTTTGTAGTGTTTGAGACTTGTTTTGTATATTAATTTGACTTTTTATGGTAGTATTATGTATTTTATGTTTTGTATTGTAATACATGTTATAGTACAGCTACAGAGATGTTTTGTATATTAGGGTTACAACCAGTGGCAGCGCAAGGGGGGGGGGGGTTAAGGCTGCGCCCCCTCCAAGCCCCCCCTCCCAAAACCCCCAGTCATTTTGTTATGACAAATATTTATGGTAAAAATATGTTTTTAATAATAATGTGGAGAGCAGCACGGGAGCGACCAGACAGGAGCCCAAGTTATAAGAGTTCGCAACTCTCGTGGCCCACACGCCACACGACCCTGAGAGAGAATTATGTAAACACACCACACACAACAAAACTGAACTATGAAATCATATTTTTCATTTGTGATGATGACCGCTGCTTGCTGCTTGTTGTGTCAAAATGTATTAGCCCCTGCTATAAACAATCTAGCCCCCTGTAGCTCTCATAATTATTTGGCGCCGTTACTGGTTACAACTACTGGGTAAATGTTTAAATATCATTTAGCTGGGCGATCTCTACAGAGAATAAAGTACTCTCCTCCTTTGTCTCTTCCCTCTCTCTCCTTTTTCCCACTCGCCCGTGACCTCTCACCCTTCCTCCAGTTGACCCTGAAGTCTCTTTATCAACGCATCCTATTGGTTAAACCCAAAGCAGGTTCAAATGTTTTAAAATAGTGGGTCACCTTTAATTAATAATAATTATTTATACTTATAGCTACATATTTAAATACAGCTGTATTTAATTATTAATGAACAATTATTATTCATTCTTGGCTTTATTTATTATTTTATAATAAATAGAGCTTTTGAGTTTGACTTTTCACCCTGGTTACACAATATAACATCATGTATATTGAGATACATGTTATAAGTTAACCTCAGAAGATGTTTTCTATGTTATCATAACTTTTATATTCTACTATTATGTAAATTGTGTTGTGTGTATTGTGATACATGTTATTAATGAACCTACAGAGATGTTTTGGAGGCTTTGGCCACTGGCAGCAGCCTCAGAAAACCATGGTATGAAGCAGAGTATTTCTTCAGGTCAAATACATCCAGCTCCTCTTCTGATGACAGTAAGATGAAGACCAGAGCTGACCACTGAGCAGCAGAGAGAGATTTTGGGGAGAGACTTCCTGATGTCAGGGACTGTTGGATCTCCTCTACTAGAGAATGGTCGTTCAGCTCATTCAGACAGTGGAACAGATTGATGCTTCTCTCTGGAGAGAGATCTCCCTCTATCTTCTCCTTGATGTAAGACACGGTTTCCTTGTT
The DNA here is from genome assembly GCF_964030765.1 of Micromesistius poutassou. Classification (NCBI taxonomy): domain Eukaryota; kingdom Metazoa; phylum Chordata; class Actinopteri; order Gadiformes; family Gadidae; genus Micromesistius; species Micromesistius poutassou. Next base: position 5,037,318 of record NC_140294.1, read on the forward strand.
GGTCTGTGAGCTACTTCTTGTCTTTCCCAGCAGACCTCGTAGGACAATTTGATTGGTCTCCAGAGAGAGGCCCAGGAGGAAGCGGAGGAACAAGTCCAGGTGTCTGTTTTCACTTTGTAAGGCCTTGTCCACAGCTCTCTTGTAGAAGAGGAGGAGTTTATCTTCACCGGAGGTTGGTTGTTCTTCTGAGAGCAGATTGACACCAGTGTGGATGAAGGACCAAAAGACATAAAGGGCAGCCAGAAACTCCTGGAGGCTCAGATGGACAAAGCAGAACACCTTGTCCTGGTACAGCCCACACTCCTCTTTAAAGATCTGGGTGAACACTCCTGAGTACACCGAGGCTGCTCTGATATCGATGTCACATTCTGCCAGGTCTGCCTCGTAGAAGATCAGGTGTCCTTTCTCCAGCTGGTTAAAAGCCAGTTTTCCAAGAGAAACTATGATCTCCCTGCTCTGTGAACTCCAGTGTGGATCTGTTTCAGCTATCCAACGATACTTCCTGTCCCCCTGTATGGACTGAACCCTCAGGAAGTGGCTGTAGATCTGAGTCACGGTCTTGGGTGTCTCTTCTCCTTTCTGGGATGTTTTGAAGAAGTCCTCCAGAACTGTAGCAGTGATCCAACAAAAGACTGGGATGTGACACATGATGTGGAGGCTTCGTGATTTCTTTATGTGGGCGATGATTGTGTTGGCCAGCTTCTCGTCTCTGAATCTCTTACTGAAGTACTCCTCCTTCTGTGGGTCGGTGAACCCTCTCACCTTTGTCATCATGTCAACACACTCAGCAGGGACCTGATTGGCTGCCGCAGGGCGTGTGGTTATCCAGATGCGAGAGGAGGGAAGCAGGATGCCCCTGATGAGGTTTGTCAGCAGCACATCCACCGAGGTGGACTTTGTGACATCAGTCCAGATCGGGTTGTTCTGGAAGTCCAGAGGAAGTCGACACTCATCCAGACCATCCAAGATGAAGACAACTTGGAACCGGTCAAATCTACAGATTCCTGCTTCTTTGGTCTCAATAAAGAAGTGATGAAGAAGTTCCACCAAGCTAAACTCTTTCCCTTTTAGAAAATTCAGCTCTCTGAAAGTGAAGAGAAACGTGAAGTGTATGCCGTGGCTGGCTTTGCCTTCAGCCCAGTCCAGAGTGAACTTGTGTGTTAAGACGGTTTTACCAATGCCGGCCACTCCGGTTGTCATTATTGTCCTGATTGGTTTATCTTGTCCAGGTAAGGATTTAAAAATGTCTCCACATCTGATTGGTGTTTCCTCCTTGACTGGTTTCCGGGAATCTGTTTCAATCAGTCTGACCTCATGTTCCTTGTTGACCTCTCCACTGCCTCTTTCTGTGATGAAGTGCTCTGTGTATAAGTCATTCAGAGGTGCTGAATGTCCTGCTTTAGCAATTCCCTCAACCTTCCACTTCAAATGAGACTTGATTTTATGTTGGCACTCGACAGCAGCAGATCCTAAATGAGCAAACAACAAAAGACATCAGTTAGTGGACTATTTTTGTTTTTCCACCGCAATATGATTGGTCTAATGATGGTAATAATGATGGTGAAATCGGTGTAAAGTGACATGCTGATATAACAAGATAGTGTTGCATCTCTTCCACTGAGTTATTCTGCTGTTGATCTGCAGTTTATGTTTAATAGTATTAATAATAATAATTAGGGATGCACAAAAACTTTTTTTTTTAACCAATACCGATAACCGATAACTTTCAGCTCCTAAAGGCCAATACTGATAACCGATAACACACACACACATATACATATATATGATCATGACCTAAGATCACGACATTGTCACTCAGACATCAGTAGAATCAACGGGGGGGTTTAGGGGGGCTGGCTTGCAAGGGGCGGGATATGACGTAGGGTCGAGGTTCGCAGGACGGCCCCTGTCACTCAGGTGTGTTTTGGTCTGACCGCAGACAGCAACGGAGGCAGAATGGGCAGAACTCATCGCCATCATCTTAAATGTTGCTGCAGCGATGCATCATATATTCCGTTGCATCCACAACATCCACATCAATCAATGAAAGATTGGAGCATGAGTTACAGACAAATGGAAGAAACGACGAATAAGAAAAATTTCGCAAACCGGAGAAAGAGACCTTTTTTTGCTTCATTTCACATCTAACAAACACTGGGACAACTGTAGTTGATCTCTGTGTTTAACTGAGAAAACAGGGAGTGGAAGGCCGGGACCCTATAATGTTCAGCTAACTTTTGTCAATAATAAGTGTTATGAGAGTAGCGTATGTGTGTGCGCGGGAATGGCAGTGTGTGTGAGTGAGTGGACGAACGAGGAGAGCGAGCGGTAGCGCGTGTCAGGCCGCTTCATTCCAACCATATTCTGACCTATAAGCAGACCCACTGTCATTACCCCAGAGAGAACATCGATGTCTCCCCTGTGCTCCGCGACTACGGCCTGGGAGCCGACAGCAGGAAAGTTGTAACATAATAATAAATAAAAAAAAACATGTTCTATATACGCGTGCAGTTGTGAACTAATGTATTGTGATGATTGTATGATGTGTACATTTAGGGTTACGATAACACCTTTCACTTAGTGTTAGTGGGAGCGGGGCTCTGAAATTATATAGGCTAGCTTCGCCACTGGAGCCAGTGTAGTTGGATGAGAACAGGGGTGATGTGGTTGGATGATTTGGTGCTGGTAATGATGACGTTTAACATTATTTAACCTGAGACCCCATAATAACCTTACATATCTGGATCAAACCATTTAACCTGATACCCCACAATAACCCTACATATCTGGATCAAACCATTTAACCTGATACTCCCACTATAACCTTACATATCTGGATCAAACCATTTAACCTGATACCCCACAATAACCCTATATCTGGATCAAACCATTTAACCTGATACCCCACTATAACCCTACATATCTGGATCAAGCCATTTAACCCCAAAGAGGAAAGATGTCTCCACATTGAAGTTTAAAATGTATAAGTCTCACATTATGTCATTTAGTCCGAACAGAACCAATAAGAATCTCCTACTGATCTTCAAAATGTGTATTTCTTCTCTGTTTTCAAGATCTCAGTAGGGCAGAAAGTTTCTTCTGCCCTATAAAATAATTGTCTCCTCTGTCTTCAAAACAAGAGTCTCTTACCGCCCCACAGTGTGTCGGCCAGTCCCTTCTGGTTCATCTCCATCAGGCAGAGCTTTGTGATGTCTACCACTCCCTCTATGGCGAGCCTCCTCTGCTCCTCGTTCTTATCATCCACCTCCTCCTCCTCCCTCTGACTCTCTGAGCATTGTGGGTAATCTGGGATGTGAACCCTCCAGAGCTTCTTCAGCTCCTTGTCTAGAAAAGCGTGTGCGTTCTCCTCAGCCCTCTGGAACAGAACAAACATCAAGGAGAACTTTACTCTGAACTCACTGAGGACATCAGAAGCATCATGTCCCGCTGGTCTAAAGAGGGAAGCCTGGTGACTATTAACACCACAAGAGATGCTTTCTAATGTTCATGTAGAGCTGAAGTCAAATGTCTTAGTGGACATTTACACACCTTGATCAGCTCTGTTTGATGCTGCTGTACAGACTGAGCACTGGTAACCTTTGACCTCTCCTGGTGTTGTCTGTGGAGAACACACACACACACACACACACACACACACACACACACTCTATTGTCATTTTGCTATTGTATCAGTATAGATACAAAAAAAACCGACTGGTCTGTTTTCATCGTCTGTTTGAAACTCCTACTTCTCCTCTCCATCTTTAAAGTTAATCAGTCTATACATAGAGCGGTAACTCTTCATGGAGACACAGCTGGGTCCAGGGGAATCTGCTCTCTCCTGCTGGACCAGGATTTATGGACGTTTGATGTTTTTGAAGGCTCTGTAGTTTCTGTTTTAATAATCACAGGGTTTAATAGACTTATAAGACAAGAGGTCAAAACCCCGGGTTTCTCAACGTTGAACAGGTCCATAAGGAAGACCGCTAGTCCTAACTTACTGAACCTTTACTCCGCTCCTAACTGATTGATTCCAAATCGGTCATCGGTCCGGCATCATTTGGTTAAAAAGGACGACACAAAGTGTAAAGTAAGTGAAAGTATGTTGGCATATCATCTAAAATCGTAAGGCATGAGTATTTCCTTACGTTTCTGTGATTCTCCGTCTACCTTCGTGTTTAACGCTCGATAGGCTTTGAGTGTGAACACATCAGAATGGGCTTATTGGCACGAATCGCAGCGCCATCCAGTGGGCCCCATTACATTTCACACAGATAAAAGCTCAAATCAATTCTTCGGTTGTGTCGTCTATAAACTGCCCGGCGCTCCGTGGCTCGTCCTCTGTCTGCTTCGTATTAAAGCTCTGCCCTAACCGAGTCGACTGGGACCCAGAGTGGATCTGAAACCCACCAACCTTCTCCAAACAGGCCTGATGTGATATTGAGGCTAGCTGGTAGAATAGAACGCACTGTGGCAGATTCTGTTGATCTAGAGATAACTTACACATTGTTTTTTTATAATTTTTTTACCATCGACAGAGAATTGGTTGAATTTAAGTCAACCAAGATTTTATTTGGTTGACTACAGCCCTATAATCATCCCTAATAAATACTTACCTTTTCTTGATAGATTGATTTCCATCTTTAAACGTGACAGGTGGACTCATGGATTGGTCCCTCTCTCTCTCCTGCTGCTCTGGGCTTCAACACAACACACACACACAGCTTTTACTCAGACTAATGATGGAGTCATAAGATATCACTGTCACAGTCACAGACTGTAACTGTGTGTTCACACCGCTGATTGAACGCGAATGCCGCGAAGAAGTTGAAATATTTTAACTTTATTCGTGGGGCGAATTATTCGCGGCGCGAATCCACGTGAACGCGCTTGCCGTTCACGTGGAAAAATTTCGCGCTGTCAATCAAATCTTGTCGCGCGAATAGGCGAAAAAAAATTTCGCCAGATTCGCGTCTCCACGTTCACTTAACATTGAAACGTGTCGCGGGGCGAAGTGCGGTGTGAACACACCTTAAGAAGAGATCCAATTCTTACCTCTTAGCTTTGCTCTGGCGGCCACGTTCCCCAGACAGAGTGGTCTTAGAGCCCTTGCTCTCCTCATCCATAGTAGACTGGAGACCCGGACACAAACACAACTCATTGATCACTTAATTTGCCTTCTGAACTTTAAATGTGTCACATCCTTCTCTTCATTCTGAGCAGTAAGACAAACTAATCACTTGAGTATTGACCCTCAGTGTTCAAATGACCACAGGTTAGTAAAGCACAACAGTGAAACATTAACTAACATTGTATTCTCTAAATTAAACTCTGTATTTTATTGATAAGCGATAAGATCATATTATATACCAGTGACCTAAAGACAATATAAACAGTAGTAAACTGGCTGATCATTATTATATACCAGTAACCTAAAGACAATGGAAACAGTAGTAAACTGGTTGTTCATTATTATATACAAGTAACCTAAAGACAATATAAACGGTAGTAAACTGGTTGATCAATATTATACATCAGTAACCTAAAGACAATATAAATGGTAGTAAACTGGTTGTTTATTATTATATACCAGTAACCTAAAGACAATATAAACGGTAGAAAATGCCCTACCTTATCTATTCTGGGATAAAAATGCGTCCCATACGGTATAAAGTTATAAAAGTATAAATGTAAGGGAAGAAACAGAGGTTGAAGTGTTCTGAAAACAAGTTAATCCGGGAAATAAAAATGATTCAATGTATTAATTATTAATAGATTAAAGTGGATCTAGAGAGAGACTGATCTTCTGAGATGGCCGCTCACTGAGAAAGACGTTCAGATGAGGAAGTCGTTTGAACGTCTCAGGGAGGAAGTGATGTTACGTCATCTGGCATCACGTGATTTCAGGGAAAGAGAAGGTTCACACACTGATGCACACACACATGCACACACACGGGGACATGCACACGCACACACAGACACACACACACGCACACACACACACACACACACACACGAGTTGTGAGTCGAGCAGCGGCGTTCTGCTGGGGGCTTTTCGTGGTGAGTTTGATGCTGTGGCGCATTTCACCTGCAGCATCAAACTCTATAACGCTCGCAGACGACGACGGCCATGGAAGCGTAGCGCCTGCCGTGGGTCGCAGCGCAGCCCTCTCCCCCTGAGAACTCTGCGCCCAAAGGGGGGGGGGGGGGGGGGCAGCTCCGTGGGGGGCTCTCAGTGGGGTTGTGCCGCCACACCGACGCCCCCCAGCCAATGGGCACGTGAGGAGCACCTCAGGGCGTGAGAGTCAAACCCCGGGTCAGAGAGTCGCTGAAGGACCTCTGGGGATGGAGCGTCAAACGCCGCTGCTAGAGCAGTGGTCCCGCCTCCCAGAACCCATCAAGGTTCCTGTTATCCACACACACACACACACACACATACATACACACGCATACACACACACACACACACACGCACGCACGCACGCACACACACACACACACACACACACATGCACACACACACTCACACAAACACTCACACAAACACACACACACATACCATACACACACACACACACAGCATACACACACACACACACACACACACACACACACACAGCATAGACACACACCCACACACACCATACACACACACAAACACGCACACACACACACACACACACACACACGCACATACCATACACACACACACACAGAAATGCACACACACAGACATACACACACACACACACACACACAGACATACACACACATACACACAGACATCCATAGACACGCACACACACACACACACACCAGTGGCGGCTGGTGGTTTTTAAAGTGAGGGAGGAAGGACTGCGCGCTTGGTTGCCATTGGCCTGCTTGCACTGTTAGTCGTGTATGGTGGCAAGTATGTGAGACTGAAGTTGTTTCAGGGTGTTTTGGTGAACTAAAAAATTGCAGGGAGGGATAATTATGTGAATAAAATTTATACAAATCCACCAGTGGCAGCATTGTACTTTGAAAGCTGGTGGGCAGCATGTCTTGGACTACAAGGGCAGAAGGAAAGGCAAAGCCAATTAGTCAAATTAGGCCTACTCTTGAATTGTAAAACTAAATTAAAAAATCATTGGGCCTATTTTTGCCCTCAATTACTGAAGCTTTTGGTTGTATGTTTATTTTCAGCTGCATATGTTTTAAGAAAAATGAAGACACAATACCAAGAGTGATTCCATTTAAAATGCATCATGCTCTGAATCATTCACTAGCATCCTTTCCACAATATCAAACAGAACGGTCAGAGTTACAAACAATTAAAAGAACAACAAGAACATAATTTCACAACTATTGACATGGGCTGTAAGCCTAACATTGATAGAGGCAAATGTGGATGTTAATGGATGTTTCAGAATGTTGGTCATGGTGTTAAGCCAAATAAGATTGAGGTACTTCATTTATAGATCAAGTCAATCCTCCTCGCTGTTTGTGTTGCAAAGATATCAGTGACCTGGTCATACCAAACAGGATATTTTTTAAGTGATTTCAGAATAACGGCGTGTGTAGCTCCACGTTTTCGCCAACCTTTCAGACGGCTTGGTAACCCAATAGAGGAGTGTCGAAAAATAGGTAGGCTCAGCGCGTTTATTTTGGCGGACTTTTGGTGGTGGAAACGTCAATATAAGCGAACCGAGCAGCACCCAACCGCACCGCTCTGTGGAAACACCAAGAAAAGCGAACAGAGCCGCACTGTACTGCAACGAACAGTAGCGCACCGCTCGGTGGAAACGAGGCTTACGAGCGGGTTTGTTGGTTCTCGTAGCTGTTGTGGATTTTGGTCCAGGAAAGGCCGCCGAGACAGGATCGCTTTTAACTCACTTTATTTGGTTAAGGTTATTGGTCTATTGTCTATCGTCTATGAAACAAAAGGAGAGGGATCGTAAATAACACGCGCGGAGCGTCTCAGAGCTTTGCATGCAGGATACGCCGCCGAGAGATTCTGTCTTCAGATGGTGGAGTCCGAGTTAAATAAGAAGGTAGAGGTGGGTGTGCTCTGTGGCTTTAAAAGCCCGCCCCCTTTCATCTATGGTCTTCCCACTTCCTCTGTGTGTCCGTTGCTGCCCCTAGTGTAAATGTTTCGTAACTTTGTCAAATGTGTTCAGTGCTGCCCTCTGGCGATTGTGAGGGGAAATTAACTCTAAACTATGCTTGGTGCTACTGGATATGGCTATGTGAGAGTATTACAGTAAAAATGTATCACTAGGGAATATTACAATTAAAAAATGTCACATAGCCTAGAGACTTGAGGGGATAAATAAACCCTCCCTCCAGGCTGCTTCACAGCCAGGGCTCCTGCTTATTCATTCATAGCACAGCGAGGGCTCCCGCTTATTGGTTCATAGCGCAGCCAGGACTTCTTCTTATTGGTTCATAGCGCAGCCAGGGCTCCAGCCTATTCGTGAATAGACGTTGATGAGATTCAGATCCCTTAGCTAGTCCCACCCACTCAGAGGAGGACTTTCCTCCTCTCTCCCATTGAACCCCATGTTATCCACCGGCCGCGAGTAGTTCCAGAGAAATGAATGGGAGTCAGTGGAGGCTGAGGGAGGAACGTCCTCCCCAAAGTAATATTCAATAGGCGATAGGGGGTGCTAATGTCCCTTTACCCAGGGAAACAAACATTACATATACAAAGGCATTAAAGTCTTATTCTACTTTGTTTAAGAATGCTTGATTCTGATTGGCTGGGAGGAGGGCATTAACCCGGCAGGTTGCCCACTGTCGGTTTTACTTGCTGCTGACTGAGCACAGTGTCATCAAATAGTAGATCAATACGCCGCTTGTATTTTTTTTCTATCACAGAAATTTCAAACATGTAAAAATAAACCTTGTTTAAAAAAGTTTCTAAAATGTGTCGGAAATCTATCGGAGGGTCAGTCGATACATAGTTTAGCAAGCGAGATGCAATGTAGCAACTACGTTATTAAACTAGTGATCAGATGCAGCCTTGTGTGGTTGCTATAGAAACTAATTAGCTAGAGCTGAGCTAACGTTATTCACCGTAGTTCTAAAGGGGACTACTTTTTGAGGGAGATGAACTCAAACAGAGTATACATTTAATAAGCATGCAATACGAATAAGAAAAAGCATAATTATTAAAGTATTTGAATTGTTTTATTATGTTGGCAAGGAAGAAGTAGAATAAACGGGATAATCACCTCAAGGCAGGGCAATAAACAGTTTGATATGCCCGGCTCGTGGAAGGTTACCGTCCACGAGCCGGGCATATCAAACTTATTTATTGCCCTGCCTTGAGGTGATTATCCCTTACATATTTAAGAGCATTAATTCATTACAGTAGTCTGGGCAATCTACACTTTTTATTCTCAACAATGTTAAGGAGGATCTTCCTCCCTCTCCTCACTGGAGAAGCCTCCACTGAGTCACAGACGCTTCAAAATTTTCTGAAGCGTCAGGCTAATTCATAAAAATAAACATCCCACATGACACTCATTCAATGTATTTTCATATTTTCTCTTACATGTGTAGGCCTATAGGCCTACCAAAAACATTTGTTTTTTTCCCCATTAGCTTTGTTGTGAGCAGTAATCCTATAGGACAGTGATCATGATTTGCCCCAATATCAGAATAACACCCATAGGTCAAATAGCAATGGTGGGTGGAATGCCATAAAGTAGGTCTGTATATGCAGTGAAGCTTGTCCAGGCTCTGCTTGTCAGGATGTAGGCTATGAATCTGAACACATTTTTAGAATGATTAGAAAACATTTTTATAAATTTGAAAATGTATTCAGAAAATTTTAATTTGATCAATATTCTTCCGATGTTATTTATTATTCTACCAAACTGGATGATTAGGCCTGCAATTAAAGAATTGGTTTGATGTTTATCAGATCATTACTGCCATTCAAAATGTGTTCCTTTACCTTTACAAATGTATCTTTTTAGCAGAATAAAATATATTTGTGAATGTTTTGCAGTGTAGTTAATTTATGACATATTTCTGTTCAAACCAGTAATGGATCTGTCAAGTTTCCGATGTGTGTCCCCCCAATGTTAAACTCATTCCTACGCCCCTGCTCTAATCATCTGTACAGCTACATTTTGATGAATAAAGTGGGAAATGGCTTAAAACTTAGTCAAAAGTGTATTCTTACTGAAGATTTTCTACTTTCATTGAGAGTTGTATGTCTTTATTCAGCTGTGATCATTTCTATTGCGTTTGCTGTAGGCCAGTTGCATATCTACTATGGAAATAGTAGCATAATCACAATGACATTTACCATTTAACTGATGAAGATTGGAAAGCAGGAACGCAAATCACTTACAACTTACTTTCCTGCCTCACCCAAAGCAGAAAAGGTGATCAGCCTCAGTCCTGATCCATCTTGACCAGGGGTAGCTGGTAGCCAACACGGTGCCCATGGACACCAGGTCAACCACAGGGCATATCTTAAAAATAGCACCAAAAAAAATTACAAATGAAAAATAATGGAAAATTTGTATATAATGATGTTGTTATTTTTTTTAGTTTTATCAATAACACTTGCAATGATGTCGATGTTAGGGCAATGACAATATTTAAAATAACATTTAAAAGAAACTAACTAACCTTGTCTGGAAAACCACCCTATGGTTGGTAGTGTTTTTCTATGTTTCTCCTAAAAGCACATTGAGTCTGTGTATACCATATGAAATGTGCTATACAAATGAACTTGACTTGGAAAGTTCAATATGGTGAGCCATCTTTGCTGAGACAAGCTAGCAAGCAAAACTTAAATCTGGAGCTAGATGCAGGGTTTACCCACAAAATAAAGAAAACATGGCGGAAAAGAGAAAGAAAACTTATAATTTTCACAATGATTGGGAGGAAGAGGTCTGTCTTATTGGCGGGGCGGCTGTTTCGACGGCCAAGCGGCACGACGTGGAGCAAACCTTCACTGCCTGTCACAATAGCTTCCAGGCTGACTACCCCCCTGGCAGTGCCCTACGGGCAGAATAGGCCCCTGAGTTAAAAGCAGCTTTGGGAAAACAGCAGTCTTTTTTCATGAGGCCGGTGAAAAGAATCACAATCATGTTATATTTTATGTTTTCTTTTAATCTTAATTTGTAACTGATCATGTGTACAAACACGGGACAGAGACAGATGATTTGTTCAAAAGTGTTATTGTTCATAAATGTTCACACAATATTATTCTTATCATTAAAGGTGAACAGTACAAATTATTATTTTTGTTATATGATATTTTATCCAGGAAGTTTATATCAAACAAGTAGCCCTTCATACGACTCAGTACCCTTGAAGTAGCTCTAAGGTTCAAAAAGGTTGGTGACCCCTGATCTGGACCTTTCACTGCCCTTCACGGTGGTGATAGACGCATTGTGGCTGCTGCCAAAAATAGCAAGCAAAAACAACTTTGCTAACACATATGTGCAAACATATGATCATTGAGCGGGTACATAATGTCAAGCACCACGCAACATAACTTCAAGTGTTACCCTGTATCCTGTCTTGTCTGATTGTTGTTTCTCTAGCGCGAAGGGAGGTTTAACTTACAACATTTCACATCAATGTTATTTTTAAAGTACTTTTATTTTATTCCTTCATTGGGAAAATAAATAAACAAAAAGGCTATTTTCTTCATTTTTTTTTTCTTAATCTCTCGTCACTAACTTTTTTTTTTTAAACTTACCTGAACCTTAATGAGGAGATAATAAATGACAGCATGTGTTGTGTGTAGTGTGTTTTTGTAACACCTCTAAGTGGTACGGACTCCTCTGTGGCCCACACCACTTACAGAACAACAACAAGGAGCCAAAGGAATCCTTTGTGGAGAATCCCGTGTGATGCCTGGTAATTCCTTTATCTTTACGTAGACAGCAAGCAAAATACCCTTTTGACCTCTTTGTTTGCAAAAACTAATAAACATAGCTATTCTGAATGTGCTGGGAATAATGATATAAAATTCTCAATGAAAATTGTCTGAAACGATACGATTGTGATCAAGTTGTTGGCCATTTTCCACTTAATTAATCAAAATGGAGATACAGATGATCAGAGTGTGTCTGTTGGTAAACTAAGGGAGTTTGTTGAACCATTTGTGATCAGGCCATGATCCTATTGAATTAGTAAGTATCTACAGCTGTATCGTATTTGACATTTATTACGGGGTAAGTTAAAAAAACCAACTAATTATCTTCCATCCTTTTCAGAAAAAAAAGTCCAAGATAGCTCGGTAACTCACAATATGTATGTATGGTCTTTATTTCTTGGTATTGATTGATGATTGAATTTTCCAATAAAATCTCTAAATCTCTAAACCTAGGTTAGTTTGAGCCAATAAATCTCGTTATTTCCCGTTTGAAACAGAACCTGTGGTTTAAGGAGAGGGAGTCTTATAAGGCATCTGGGGTTTCTGTACCTTCCTGCACTTGACTTTCTATGTTCTTTTTTATATTTAAGTTGATTGTATTATTTTGTTGTGCAAAAAGTGAACACACAAGCAGGTCTATTGCCTTCTAAGTAGTTCATTGTCAATGTTGACGTTAGGTAGCTTTGACGCAATCTCTCTCTACTAACTTTTAATCACTTCATCCTTAATGAGGAGATAATAAGGTAAAGGTTACATCATGTTTTGTGTGAAGTGTGTTTTTGTGACACCTCTAAGCGGTACAAACTCCTCTGTGGCCCTCCCCACACAACAACAAGGAGCCAGTGGATTCCTATGAGGAGGTTCTCACGTGACCCAAGTGTTTTTCCTCTGTCCCTTCATGTGTGTGCATTATTCTGAGGGCCTTTCCTGATGAAGCCTGACCTGACCTGTCCTGACCTGATGTGCAACTCAAATGAAGCCCAGTTTGGCTGTATGGCCTGATGTCTGAACAACAAGATTAGATCATAAGGGAACAAACATATGAGTAAAGTGTGGCTGAATAAAGAAATGTAACTGAATGTGTCCCAGCTCAGCTCATTGGGTGGTTCAGCTGGACAAAGGAGTGATGTGTTAACCGGACAATCAGCTTGAGATACCTAGAAGCTGCATAGCTATGCTAACTGAAGCATGCTAGCTGTAGCCATCAAGTCCCAGAACCAGGAATACATTTTCTTAAATGGCCATGCCTTGTAGACAGCAATCAGTGACTCAGTAAAATACATTTTTTTCACCTCTGACAGTCAGAGGTGAACAAAATGTATTTTGTTCATTGTTTCTGCAAGAACGAAGAGGTCTAAGTTAGTGAGGGGGGAGGGTAAGTTAGTTAGTTCTTGCAGAAACGATGAACATAGCTATTCTGAATATGCTGTTTACACTGTCTTTCATGTCTATTCATCAGAATGGAGATGTGCATATGATCAGAGTAGGTTATGTCTGTTTGTAATGTTAGGGGGTGTGTTGAAACATGTGTGGTTAGTAGTAGTAGTAGTAGTAGTAGTAGTAGTAATAGTAGTAGTTTAGTCTTTATTATCCCCAACAGTAGTCAACACAGCCAATACACAACATGAAATAAATAAAAAAACATAAATACATACATACAGTAGATGTCATCCTGACAGTGTGTGTGCAACAGCAGCCAGGCCTACAGCTTGTTTAAAAACCCAACAGCTAAAGGAACAGATGATCACAGGTATCTATTTTATTTGGCCCTCCTATTGAAACTGTACCTCCTCCCTGATGGCAGGAGTCAAAACTCTGCACGAAGGGTTAAGGGTCTGCAGGAATGGCCTTTTCCTTCTGAGTGGCTCTAACTTGATAAACATGGCCAAGATAGGCCATGTATTATCCAACCACATACTAGATAAGTATTTTCAGGCCCCACAAATGCAATAGAAAGCACAAGGAAATGTGCTGAATAAATACTAATAATACTATTACTGAAACAAAGAAACAAATGGAAACAAAGACAATGAGGCAAAGAGGGAGGGGAGGGGAGTGGAGGAGGGTAAGTTATTGTGTGTTCCGATAAGGGAGGGGTTGATGTGTGTCACAGGGAGTTAGAGATATAAATCGTTGTACTGATGAGGGATTCAGCCAAAGACGCTGCCAGGTCTTCACTCCTGGTCTCGGCTGGCCTCTGTTCCTATCTCCTGCACATTGGCTCCCGTACCTCCTGGCTCCCTATCCTCACCCATGTCTCCCCTACTGAGGAGCCCGCTGGCTGGGGTGGGGGTGGACCTCTGCTACCCCCTGCTGCTCAACACCTCCTGCAGGCGGACACTGCGCACCCACTCCCAGGCCAGCCTCCTGTACGTCCTGCTCTTCTCCCTGGCGCTTCTCACCGTGCTGCTGAACCTGCTCGTCATCGTCTCCATCTCCCACTTCCGCCAGCTGCACACCCCCACCAACCTGGTGCTGCTGTCCCTGGCCTGCTCCGACCTGCTCATCGGCCTGTTGGTGATGCCCATGGAGGCCCATTCCTTCATCAGCTCCTGCTGGTTCCTGGGATCCTGGGTCTGCAACGTGTTCTACACCCTGAGCTTGATGTTGACCTCGGCGTCTGTTGGGAGCATCCTGCTCATATCGTTGGACCGCTACGTGGCCATCTGCCAGCCGCTACGCTACACCAGCAAGGTGACTAAGGGCCGGATGCAGCTGACGTTGGGCCTGTGCTGGTCCTGCTCCGTCCTCTACAACTGCAACACCATGCAGGGCAGCCTGCGAGAGCCGGGCAGGGACAGCTCGTGCCACGGGGAGTGTGTGGTGTTGTTGGACGTGGTGTTCAGTGTGATGGACCTGCTGGTCACCTTCTTTGCGCCCGTGTCCGGTGTAATTGCGCTGTACCTCAGAGTGTTCGCCGCAGCGCTGTCCCAGACGCAGAAGATGAGGTCGTCCCGAGTGGCGGCGACGGCGGCCAGGAGGTCAGAGCTGAAGGCTGCGATGACACTGGGCGTGGTGGTGGTGTTCTTCCTCGTGTGTTTCAGTCCCTCTTGCTTGATGGCGTTCACAGGGCAGGACTTGTCAATCATCAATACAGCATGGACCGGGGCGCTCTGGCTGCTGTATTTCAACTCCTGCCTGAACCCTCTGATTTACGCCTTCTTCTACCCCTGGTTCAGGAAGGCCATCAGACTCATCGTCACCCTGCAGATACTGCAGCCTGGCTCCAGCCATGCCACCATATTCTAGGATGCACTGAGAGATTGGATCAGCAGTCTTCATTAATTAATTGCTTGCATATTATTTCTCTGTTTCATGCAGTGTAACAGATGATTTATGAACTGAAAATTCATTTAAATAAACCTTAAATATCAGGATAAACATAACAATCAAATATAAAGTGTATGACAAATCTAGACACGGTACATCATGTATCAATAGAATCGTGAATCGGTCAATTAATTAACAGAAATACATTACCATGAACTTTAATGAATAGTAGTTAGATATTATAAATAAGAAAATATCTTACAATACAGGCATTACAATTACTATAATCAGATGTGAATATTTTTTCAAGTTTCCTAAATTAATAAGTTTAATTTGTCTGTACTGCATTAATAACATGTGCAATGAATATTATACAATTAATTTTTAACATTGAATGTATATCTTCAATGAAGTTGAAAACATTTTGAGTGGTGGGCATTGTATAAATTTCTAGAGTTGTATCTTCTTTGACATTTATTACTGGCTTAGTTAAAAAAAGTTAATTAAGTTTAAAAAAAAAAAGTCATTATCTTTCTTCCTTTTAGATAGAAACATCGCTAGCTCAGTAACTCATAGAGACATATGCTCTTTATTTCGATGTGTTGAATGACGTTTGAGCTGTCCGATAAAATGTCTAAACCTAGGTTAGTTTGAGCCAATTAAAACAAAGAAATGTTCATACAATTGGATTATTCCTCTCGTTATTTTCCATTTTAAATGGAACCTGTGGTTTTTGAGGGGAGGGTCTTTTAAGGCACCTGGGGTTTCTGTCTCTCTCCTGCACTTGACTTTCTATCTTCACATTACATTTTATTGTGTTATTTTATTGTGCAATAAACAAACACAAAAGGAGGTATAGGTCTCTTTTATCTGATCTCTAGAATAACCTTTTTCACTTCATCCTTAATGAAGAGTTAATAATGATCTTCTAATAAATATAAATAAAGCACTTCTAAGTGCTTCAAACACACTATTGGGGCACAAAATGACTTGGAAGTCAGATAGAGAGGTGTAATCAGGGCATTATGGTCTAATAAAATGATAGAAGGCTATGGCCCAACAGGAAGTGATGAAATTATGAGTGATACCTAGGGGTCAAGGAAACTCAGGAGTGAACTACAGCCTAAATGAAGCGACTCAGAAAGCATCATCAAATGTGGCAGGTAAATGCATTGGAAATAAAAGTCATTGCAATAAATGAATCTAAATTCATTGGAAGGAGAGGGAAACCTGGCCTTGACTTGTCTTGACCTATCCAGCAGGGGGTGCCATGGGATCGCTGTGTGAAAATGGCAAGACTTTGAAAAAAGGGGGCTGTGCACATTGAGCCCATCCCTAAACCTAACCATAAACGGCAGACCCCCCCACCCAGGGCCATGTTGTGTTGTGGTAGTCCCGGTCAGGCTCTGGAACAAGGTTGTCAAATTACAAAGGCCCCCCGACAAACCAATGCAGTGACCAGCACACAAACCATTATAAGCCTGCTTAACCTAATCTAATGAACACAGATACCGTAGGACCATTATTAAGAATAAAAACACTGTTTTATTCATAGACAGTAACTGTCTAACAGTTTTCAAACAGTTCTACCAGTATCAGAGGTATACTTATTGTGCCAAGTCAGACATCAAAGTCCAACAAAATCTATTTCCATTCCAATAATGTCCATACAATGGCCCATGAACGTGCCCATGAACGAGTCCACTCGTTTGGTTTATTTTTTTGGTGTAGGCTTTATTTCTAAATCTCTGAGGCCCGGTGGGTAAGTAATTATGTTACTGGGTCGCGGAGCATTGGCCACCAGGCCGCAGAGATTCAGAAATAAAGCCTACAGCTATTTAACATTCAATAATTTTCGAAGACACAATATTCAGTGTGGCTGGCATTGTAAGTATCTAGAGTTGTATCGTATTTGACTTTAATTACTGGGTTAGTTAAAAAAACAAGTAATTATCTTCCATCCTTTTCAGAAAAAGTCCAAGATAGCTCAGTAACTCAGAGACTTTATGCTCTTTATTTCTGGGTGTTGAATAACGTTTCAGTTGTCCAATAAAATGTCTAAACCTTGGTTAGTTTGAGCCAATGAATTTATAGAATTATTCATAACATGAGAACAATGATTAATTCTCTCATTATTTCCCTTTTAAAACAGAACCTGTGGTTTAAGGAGAGGGAGTCTTATAAGGCATCTGGGGTTTGTGTCCCTGTCCTGCTCTTGACTTTCTACTTTAACAGCCAAGAAGGGCTATTGCCTTCTCAGTAGTTCATTGTCAATGTTGACATTAGGTAACTTTGACACAATCTCTCTCTACTAACTTTTAATCACTTCATCCTTAATGAGATAATAAGGTAAAGGTTACATTGTGTGTTGTGTTAAGCGTGTTTTTGTGACACCTCTAAGCGGTACAAACTCCTCTGTGGCCCTCCCCACAGAACAACAAGGAGCCAGTGGATTCCTATGAGGAGGTTCTCAAGTGATGCAAATGAATTCCTCTCTGTCTAGTCATGTGTGTGCATTATTCTGAGTGACTAGAATAAGCCTGACCTGATGTTCAACTCAAATGAGGCACAGTTTGGAAGTATGGCCCGATGTATAAAAAACATGATTAGATCATAAGGCAACAAACATATGAGTAAAGTGTGGCTGAACAAACTAATACATCTGAATGTGTCCCAGCTCATTGGGCGACTCAGATGGACAAAGAGTGTTCTTCACCTAGAAGCTACATAGCTATGCTAGCTGTAAGCTGTAGCCACCAAGTCCCAGAACCAGGATCATATTTTCTTGAATGGCCATGGCTTGTAGACAGCAAGCAGCAACTCAGTAAAATGAAAAATGTCACCTCTGACCTCTTAGTTCAGGCAGAAACAATGAAACACCCCTCAAGGAAAGTAGATCTTTCCTTGAGAACTTTGCAGAAAGCCGTCATTAATGCAATCAGGATAAACATAATGATAAAATGTTAAGTGGAGGACAAGTCTTCATACGTTACATCCTCATCAATTCAATCATTAATCAGTCGATTAACACATCAGAATTATTTCACCATACACTTTGATGAATAGAAAATGTATAGAAGAAAGGCATTATAATTATTATCATCAGATATGCATGTTTTAAGTATCAAAAATTAATCGATTTGTATAGTTTGATTTGTGTGTATTGCATAAATAACATCTGCAACTAGGAAATGCATTTCCTGCAGAAAATGCGATGAGTGCAAGTGAGGTTGAAATTATGTTTTAGTAAAGCCACATAGTTTAAGACGTAAACAAATATTCAATCACTTAAATCAAGTGAAAACATTTGAACAGTCTTAACGGAGTAAACTATGTAAACATGCACACCATTTAAAAAATACATAATGGTTTGAAACAATTAAAGTAAAGAGATAAACAAATAGTGATCAAGTTTGAATACATTTGAGATAAAAAATAGAATAGCTGAGCTTGTGTGTGTGTGTAACTTGGAAAGGTTTGTTATTGACCTTATTCCTTCAAATCTACTTAATTGAAATAAACTGACAAAATGATGAGGTTTCCATATGGCATATCATTTGTGTAGATAGCATGTGTTGCCAGAACAGATTGGCAATTTCCAGCCCAACTATAGACTTAAAACCGCCCAATCAACCAAAACCCCACAAAAAACGTATATTGCCAGAAAACCAATTAATCATATACTTCTGCAATGGCAAATACACAAATACACACCTAAATGCAACCTAATTATTAACTATGACGTTATGTGGTATACAAGGAACCTCTCATCTATCTATCACACACACAAGCCTCACAATGTATGCATAAACAGTACGTTTACATGCACAGCTTAATCCAATTAAAGCCATAGTTTGACTATGCTCCACAATTGGACAACTGCAATTGTCTGGATATACATGGCGGTGAGTAAATCGATTAATTGGCCGAAGCGTGTCATGCCCCGGTACGATAGGTGGCACTGTGCCCATTTCAACTAGTGACAATAGAGCCACCGGTTGACCTCTTTACGTCACCAGAAACAACAAACTCAGGTGGCATTCGAGAAAGATGTTTTCAGTAGACAGCTGTCAGTTCACTTCGGGTCCATAACATTTCTCAAACGCTCCATTGTTCCGACCTCTCGGACGTATGCGGAGTCCAGCCGGAGGAGCTGACCCTGCCAGCGGAGGAGTCTGCATACGACGAGAGGTTGGAATAATGTAGCGTCGGAGAAATGATATGGACCCGAAGTGAACTGACAGCTGTCTGCTGAAACATCACTTTCTCCTCCATGTTCGTTTCAATCTGGACTTCAGAGAGTCAAAGCCAAAGTTAATTTCCCCCAATTCCTTTTCTCCCATGGGTGAGATAAACCCCACTAGTAGTCTTTACTTGTTGTGGAAGTACCAGAGAGTCTGAGAACCCGACGCAGTCCGTAAGATTCATAATATCAGAGAATACCCCCGTCAGTTGGGCCACAGCGCAATGAATGAATAAAGATTGTAGTTATTTTACAACCTTGTTGATGAGAAACATTTAGAAAAACATGTACTTTTAATTCAGCCTTGGGTGAAATCGAAGCATAGTGTGTAGTGAATGCATGTTGATGATGATGATACACTCCTTATAGGGGGTAACTACATTGGCACGACACCGGCTTCCTCCATCTTCTGTGCCAGCTTTTAAAATAAATCGCCAACCCGAAGTGAGGTGACAGCTGTCTGCTGAAAACATCTTTCTCCCACTGGAACAGCCCCTCCGCCGCCCGTCCGTATACGGCATTCCCCGCTGCGGTGCAATGAATGAATAAAGATTGTAAACACGTCGGGAGAAAGAAACATTTATTTTGACAGATGTGCCCGAAGTTACTACTTTACAACATCGTTGATGACCCACATTTAGAAAAACATGTAATTTTAATTCAGCCTTGGGTGAAATCGAAGCGTAGTGTCTGTGTGCTTCCACCGCTTAATGTGCTTAATGAATGCAAGGTACCCAGTCGAGGTCCTTAGAGACGCTCTCCTCTTTATGACGGCACAAACAGCCAGCCTAACAGGTGACCAGTCGAGGTCCTTAGAGACGCTCTCCTCATTATGATGGCACAAACAGCCAGCCTAACAGGTGACCAGTCGAGGTCGTTAGAGACGCTCTCCTCATTATGACTGCACAAACAGCCAGCCTAACAGGTGACCAGTCGAGGTCCTTAGAGACGCTCTCCTCATTATGACTGCACAAACAGCCAGCCTAACAGGTGACCAGTCGAGGTCGTTAGAGACGCTCTCCTCATTATGACTGCACAAACAGCCAGCCTAACAGGTGACCAGTCGAGGTCCTTAGAGACGCTCTCCTCATTATGACGGCACAAACCCAGCCAGCCTTACCAACAGAACTCCAAGGCAATATAAGCAGGAGGACAGAACCAGATTCTGCTCAATTGTTCTTGGACCTTGTGAGCCACAGGTAGGCAAATATCCTCAAATGGTAGAATTATTTTCAGATTTAATAGTTTTTGATATTTCAATATCCTTTAAGTTATAATTGTGGTATCATGTTCTGTTGTGGGCCTAGACCTGTAGTAGTGTGTGTGTGTGCGTGAAAGTTGTAGAAATGTAGAACTCTCGTTGCAGCTCTCTGGTGCTCCCTGCTGGCAGTCTCACTATACTGTCCGCATGTTTCACAAAAAGAGTTTGGAGAGAAGTTGTCAGTCTCTGAATGTTGCTTAAGTTCTCCCAAACAGTTGGCGGTAAAGATTAAATAAAATATTCTCATTTGAATGAGTGTAAACAGTATATTTTCAACTATTATTATTGTGGGTTCAAGGGTGATATTTATACCTCTTCTCAAAGGTGGAGGTCCTTTTGAAAGGTGCGGTTCTATAATACACACAGACACCCACACACTAACATTACAATACACAGCCATAATAGATCCATACACAAGTCCAGTATATGGTGGGAAAAGGGGATATGATAAGCATAGTATGGATTAAACTATACTGAAAGGCCACCGCTATCCATTCAATTTAAATAACAGAATCTCGTTGGAATAATTGTAAGCATTGCGTTTCCCTATACATGGTTAAATTGCAAATGGTCAATGTCACTACTTAACTTGTTAATTCAGAAAAGCAGAGCAGAGTTTATTTTCTCAAGTGAATGCATTACGTTTCCCTAATAAACTCACACTGGTGTGTCTGAATAAACCGGTGACCAGTCAAGGTCCTTACAGACGCTCTCCTCATTATGACGTCACAAACCCAGCCAGCCTAACAGGTCACTAGTCAAGGTTCTTAGAGACGTTCTCCTCATTATGACGTCACAAACTCAGCCAGCCTAACAGGTCACTAATCAAGGTTCTTAGAGATGCTCTCCTCATTATGACGGCACAAAGAAAACATGAATTTTATTGATTCAACTATTCTGAAAGGCCACCGCTATACGGCAATTCACTATGACGTCACACTATGTTCTTCCGGGTGGCAAAAGCCGATGCATTCTCCGTTGGCACCACTAGTAAACAAACCCTTCCACGATCGAAAAAACAGAGTAAATGGCTTGAATTAATGATTTTCTTCTTGCAGGGTGCTACGGGACGTCTCATTAATATATATATATATATAATATATTATATTATATTAATATAGTTTTCGTCATCGTTTCAACTTCAGATCAACAACAATGTTTTGTTGACTGTGTGACAGTCTTTATTGTTATTTATTTATTATTATTTATTATTATTATTTGTGTTTACAGCCGGCTGGATGGCTTCAGGTCAGTGGTAGCCGCTCGTTCTGCCACCCGGAAGTGTCGTTACGGCTATTGTTTACTAACATTCTGAAATTCCGTATACATTCAATTTAAATAACAGAATCTCGTTGGAATATTTGTAAACAGTGTTTTCCTACACATGTTTAAATTATAAATGGTCAATGTCAATTTACATCGTCGACACGCGGACAGGTGTATTCTCTCAGGAGGAGTGGCATTTTGTTTCCTTTTGTTTTAAACAGTGAGAGAGACACGTTGAAACGCAAATCTGATATCAGCATGGTGGAAGCAAAACGACAGCAAACCTGGAGAACAGAGTTATTTGAACACTTAAAAGTATTCAGTTTTTTTTTTTATAACAAAAACTGATTGGAATAAATGTAAACAGTGCCTTTACAAAAACGAACTTTGACAGTTAATAGGTGATATTTATACTTATATTCTTGGGTGGAGGTCCTCTCAAAGGGTGCTGTTCTGTAATACAAACATACACCCACACACTAACATTACAATACACAGCCATAATATATCCATACACAAGTCCAGTATATGGTGGGAAAAAAGAATCTTGTTGGAATAATTGTAAACAGTGCATTTCCCTATAC
This sequence comes from Micromesistius poutassou, assembly GCF_964030765.1. Taxonomy (NCBI): domain Eukaryota; kingdom Metazoa; phylum Chordata; class Actinopteri; order Gadiformes; family Gadidae; genus Micromesistius; species Micromesistius poutassou. The sequence goes on from NC_140294.1 coordinate 5,059,832, forward strand.
ATGTTTAAATTGCAAATGGTCAATGTCACTACTTAACTCGTTAATTCAGAAAAGCAGAGCAGAGTTTATTTTCTCTTTTCGCCATTTTCATAGTTTCTCCTCTCCTCTCTCATGTCGATATATTTAAACACACCTGCAGGTAGAAAATGAAACTATACATTAAAAGAGAAAATAAAATCCAAATCCTTCCTGGTGTTATTTATTTATTTATTTTGTGCGATAGTTCTTAGTACCTGTGCTGTAGAGATGAAGGTCAGGTTCATAAGCAATAAAAGAAGAAGTAAAGGAAATAAAGCATCTTACTGTAGAGGATGAAGCTGGTTTGACAGTGTCTGTGGTCGGCCTGGTTGTGATTCTTTGTTGAACAAACACAAGACGCACACTAATGTTGAAGTACTTCCTTTTTCTACACCAATCAACAAGACATGGGGGATGGGTTGGTGGTATCACTGGGATGATCTCAAATAATGACTGTGGCAGAAATGGCCTTGGGGCAGGGGTGGACAGTAATAAAGTACATTTACTTGAGTACTGAACTTAAGTACATTTTTCGAGTACCTATACTTTCCTTGACTATACATTTTTTTGGAAATGTATGACTTTTACTCCACTACATTTGGAATACAAATAATGTACTTTTTACTCCACTACACTCTCTCTCACCTCCAGAGCATCATGGCCATATCTGAAATCCATGTTTCGATCTTTGAAATGAAGAACAATTCCTAACGTTTAATATGTTTGCCCTGTTTACCATGCCCAAACTTCCCAGTCCAACCTGAGAAAGCTGTCATTTCTACAGGCTTTGAAGCATATTCTACAAGCTTTTTATTTCACAGTTTCTACAAGCAGGTCAGAGCATTCAGAAGGTTGTTTCAGAGTCCTGAGGTTCTGTAAATGCTTTGTGGCAACAATACAACAATGTGTTGACATTAGAAAGAAAATGCACTTTTGAATACTGAAGTATTTTTAAAAGCAGTAGTACTCCAGTACTACAACTCAAGCAAAAATTTGACTGAACAACTTTAACCTGTATTGGAATAATATTTGACCATGAGGATATGGAGGCCGTTTGTAAACTTTAGTTGCAAATTTTTTTTTTTTTACCCAGATTTAGCAAATAAACATCCCTCCAAACTGCACTATAATTTTCATGTCACTTTTTCACACATATAAAATTAGAATTATATGTTAAAGGTCCCATGGCATGAAAATTTCACTTTATGAGGTTTTATAACATTAAGTTGAGTTCCCCTAGCCTTCCTATGGTCCCCCAGTAGCTAAAAATTGCATTAGGTGTAAACCGAGAAGTAGGTATCTTGCTCCGCCTTTGAAAAAAGGATCGCTGAAACGCTTCAATTTGGCTTCCGGCCCCATATGTCATCATATGAGGCCAGGTTACCTCCCCTTTCTCTGCTTGGCCCGCCCAGAGAATTTGGCCTGCCAATGAGACAATGAGCTAGGACCGTGCGAGCGCCACATGTGTGTGTGTGTGTGTGAATACTGTGGTAACCCGGTCCACAAGAGTCTAGAGAACTCACAGCAAGTACCACGCAGAGGATTCCAAATAGCCGTAGGCGGCGTTTATTCACAGGTATTAGAGATAACAGGTAACACATCAACCAGACTATGTTCTCCGTGAGACTCAAGTTGGGTGTGCTGTCGTTCCTTCTGCTGGGTCGTCGTCTCTGCTCTCCCCTGAGCTGAGTTCCCGGTCGGCTTTTAAGATGTCCGCCTGGTCGTTTCCCCCCTCCGGCCAGGTGTCCTCCATCAGGCTGATTGCGTCGAGTGAAGATGTGCTCACTGCCGCCGGCTAGTGGATGGCGGTGGTACACCCCGTCCACCACTAGCCCACGGTTCCTCCTGGTGGGGAGCGGGTTACCACAATACACACACTGTAACGCAAGTGTTCTTTGTTATTTGGATAACCGTTCTGCTGTTGGTGTTATGGCGCATAACACACAACACAATAAAGCAAGCTTGCATAAAGCTCCCATTTGGTGAAAAGACTAGACTGTGTCGGGTTGGTTGAGAAGGAATTGGGAACTGCAACATGGAGGAGAAAAGGATTGTTGCCCAGGATTGTCCGTCGGAGCCCCGCTGTAGCGGGCAGAGGGGCTGGGCGGGCAGTGTTCAGTGGGCAGTAGGGCTGACCGATAAATCGTATTTTCATCGTCATCGCGATATGAACATGCGCGGTTAACACATCGCAAAAGATGCCTGAAACGCGATGAATAAGAAAAATCATTTTATTTACACGCGCCATGCATTCACACTCAGCATGCGAACATTTGACCTATCAGATGGAGCCCTGGATACATGCGCCATGCATTCACACCATTTGGCCAATCAAATGAAGCCCCAGATGTTCCCCGGTCGCGACTATGTTTTTCGTAGGCGGAATCCGGAAAAAGTTCCGCCTCAAGCGCGGTTCTATGGCGCTGTTGCTATTATGACGGAGAGATAAATGAGCTTTGAGCTTTGATAAATGAGCTTTTTGAGAGTGGCATCTCCCATCCCCTTTAAGAGCCAGCGCATTTTGACTTGGCGAGTTGATATTTTGACAGCACGTTTGCATTCTCCGCTGAGACAGATGCATGACCACGTGAATTTCAAACTTCAAATGGCTCAGTTTATGGCCAAATAATATACATAATTAACACATGGAATAGCGTTTTCTTCTCCAACTTCAGAAACACTGATTCGTCATGTAAATTGCGGCAAAGACAACTTAAAACATATGATATGCGGACGCGGTCCTCGATGGCCGCAACTGTGGGTCTATTTAATGATATGCGGCAATACATTAACAAACATCGTTTGTTACCAGTATTGTATACATTATCGTTATCGACTTGTGTTCATAATATGCATGTGTCCCCCTGTTAATATACATCGCCATGGACTGCATTATGCGTTCCGTGTTTAATTTGCGTGTGTTTAGACAGATGGGCGCGCACACACACGCGCACCAAGCATCACCCGCATTCATTCATTCTTTTAAACACTCACTCGCGATAAAACTGTTTTCTCACGATCAAATACTCATCAATCATAAAAGTAATGGGCTTGTACACGATGTCTGGGTCAAGAACATGTGTTTGCTGTACGGTGTTTGCAGATGCATTGATTTAAAAGTAGGCCTACTACAACTTACCGCTGTATCAGCTGTTCTTTCCCAAATCATTTAACCAATCATTTACCCTAAAACTAGATTTTGTTTTGGAAGCCTGGAATATAGGCCTACTTTGCTCGAATGTAGTATTGTTATTAGGCTATTATTATTTTAACGCATGGCATAGCCTACTATACTTCATTCATGCAGCCCTATGGAAAAAAAATGTTTCCACAATCCACACGCTATTTCTATGCAGTTTCACACATATTAATAATCTTTGACATCATAATATTTAAATCAGGTTAATAGTTTGCATGTTTGTGCTGTGTATAGCCTACGTGTGTGTAAGCGTAGGCTAGTTCCGACCTGCCATGGCACGTCAAAATAGCAACAACAACTGTGCTATCCGCTATAGACCAGGTATTTTTCCGTCAGTGGCGCAATTGCATTGGCGCATTTTTTAGATCACTAAAATAGCACCAAGTATAATTTGCGCCGGAACACGCCCCTGCTTTTCGCCGCACAAGTGTAGTGGTGCCTGGTTGCTGCGGGGGGGAATCAGCTTTGCGCCGGGTGCAAACTAGCAACGACACATGCGTCGGTGTAGAAAGTCAATTGCACCGGGCGCAAGATAGGGCCCTTCTTCTGTTTGGCGCACATGGCTAATTTGCATACGCGCACAGGACTGGCTGGCTCCGCTTGGCAAAAAATATAACATATTCGTGAATAAATGTTTATATAATGTTAATATTTTTTTTTTTGGACGAAATTTGAGACCCCCTTCAAATTTTGCTTTTGAGGCTTTCAGAGGGTCTCATGGGTTAATCGGAGGGGCCCAGTTTATTTATCGCAAGTCATATCGTCATCGCAATATTGAACAATGGTATCGCACATCGCAGATTTTCCTCATATCGTGCAGGCCTAGTGGGCAGCGGGGCTCCGACGGACTGCTGCCACAGTAGCGGGCAGCGGGGCTGGGCGGGCAGCAGGGCTCTGGCGGGAGACAACCCCGGGCAACGGGCAGCATTCAGCGGGGCTCCGATGGACAATCCTGGGCAACAATCCCCTTCTCTTCCATTTCGCGGTTCAGTCTGTACTTAATATTGACGTGGAAGTGGAAGAACCAGAGGCATCTGAGAACCCGACACAGTCGTTTGAGATTCATAATATCATCTGTTTGGATGATATTCATAATATCATCCAAACAGCTTTTGACCATGATAATATATATTCTATTCTATAGATATCTAAATATAATATGATATTATTTAGATATAGAGCTCCAGGACTCCCGCCGGAGCACCCGGAGTGTTCAGTGTTCCACTGTAAACACTAGCGCTTGGTACCATGGCCACAAGCTGCTCAGGGCCACACCCCCACCCTCCACCTTTACCCGCCTCTAAAAACGGCACGTTTGTGGAGAGCACATTGTGGGACTGGCTCGTAGTGGCTGTAACTCTGCACCAAGGCTGAATTTCTTGAACTGAAGTACTGTATTAGGGGCCCACTAACACCTATATTAAAGCATCCATAAAATAGCATGCCATGGGATCTTTAAATCTAAATCTACATTTTATATTGAAATCAAAATCCTAAATCAAAATGCTTAATTTGAGGCTCAGTCGTATACATAAATCTAGATCCTAAATCGAAATATATATATGTTACAACCCTCTAGTCTAGGGGATAGAGGGGTTAACATAAAGCCAACTCAAACAGCCCAAAGAGTTTTGGTTTCCAAGTAAACAATAAGATTTATTGTAAAAAGACTATAAATTCCGAAATAAGCTATATGTCAGGTTGAGCCTGGGCCAAAATAACAAACATAACAGACTGACCTTTAACAAAAATAGTCTTTCTAATTATGTCGGAAAACAAAGGGTAAGCCTAGCTCCCTAACTTGGTAAAAAACTGGAGAAAATGGGGCACCAAATAAAAGGCCACTCACTCTACCAGCTTCCCATGGGCTGAACCAAAGTTTAACAAAACCTCAACATCCAACGCAAACCATGGCAACCGCTAGAAGCACCTAAGAAAGCAAAAAGTGACCAATGGCCACAGTGGAAACAACCAGCACAAAACAAAGCTAACAGGCAGGGACACAAAAAGTGCACGTATCAAACAAGCATGAGCTTGATGGAGTGTCCAGCAGACCAGGTGGAACTGATTAGGCCTTTTACCCAAAGGGAGAGGAAAAAACTGAAAGAGGAGAACCAAAACCCCACAAATACATAGGATCACCCCAACCCAGAAAGGTAAACATAATGTTTGTGTCGTTCAATAACGGAATGCTTAACTACTACTGCCGTTCCCCCGAGATAAGGCATCAGCCAACACGTTGTCACATCCCTTCTTATAGCTCATCTCAAGGTTGTAGTCCTGGACCATGAGAGCCCAGCGCATGAGGCTATGGTTGTGGTCACGCAGGACAGGAAGACCATTGGGTTGGTATTTGTGTACACCACAGCAGGCAACGGGCTGGATCCCACATACATTTGAAAATGCTGCTCCCTTCGTCTTTGTCATCTATGATAATATTACTCTTCCTAATCACTGCAAATAGGATAGCGATTATGATGCTAATTTAAAAAGTGGTCCATTCTTGAAGCTGTTGGTTGGTTCTGGGTTACTAAAGAAACATGGCAGGCTCCGTGGCATAGAGGACCCACGCCCTATGTATATTTAAGACACTCATTCTAGGAAACTAAAAGCAAAAGCTTCTCTTTTTCATTGGATATATAGAATTTAAACAGTTAGGAATTTCATGTTGCATGTCTGGCAAGTATTTTCTGCTAAAAGCCACAAGATTCTCACAAAACACACCTTAAAGTGTGTTAGTTCCATCATGGGATAGTTAAATGGCTTCCTGTGTCTCTCCTTGGTACCTCACTCCCAGTTCTTGGGCTCTTGTAGACACCTTCTTTCTCCTGGGGAAGAGAACAGACGGATAAAGAAGCAATAGGAGAAATCCATGTCAAAGAATGAAGGTAGAGAGAGAATATACCTCATCCAGATGAGGAAGACGAGGAGGGCTATGGGGGATAGTAAGGCCGCAGCAGTTCGTATAGCAAGTACTGTGTGTGGTGATGGTGAGGAACCTGCAACATCCATAGGCCAGTATTAGACTGTGTGTTCAAGTCGTTAAACCTGACCCTTTGCTACATCAAAGGTGTTGGTCTATCAAATGAACAATTACCTGTCACATAAATGGACAAGAAGGTGGAATTATGACATCCGATTAGATTATGCGCTCTGCAGTAATAGTTTCCTCCATGCTGGGATGAGATATGAGCAATGGTGTAGTTCTGTCCTGATTGTCCCACTGAGTCTTCATGGTCCTTGAACCAGGTGAAGTTAGCTGCTGGGTTGGCATCACTGCTGCAGCTCAGAGTCACTGAGCTGCCCTCCTCTATCTCACCAGAGGGACTCACGGTCACTGAGGGGGTCTTTGGAGCATCTGGTGGCAGGTGTGTTAATAACAAGTGTTAGTTAAATGTATCACAAAAGTATTAGCAAACATGTCAGGCTAGTATCATTGCCCTTTTCTTTAAAGAGTCACCAAAGACAAACATCAGACTGCAGTCACCACCTCTGGCTCAACAGTGTTATTGCAGTCACAGGTAAACTGGGCCAATCAGAAACAGATTAAGTGGGATGTAATATACACATGGTACATTGAACGGTGAGGGTCTTTTGGGGAGAGCGAAGGGGTTGGTAACTTCTGACGGAGCAGGAGTAGTTCCCAGCATGCCTCGGTGTGACGTGCTCCAGAACCAGCTGGTTATTTGGTTCCTCCAACAGGGAAACGTTGTTCTTGTACCAGATGTAGGAGGGGCGACCACTCAGAGGACAACTGGTGATACAGCTCAGTGTCACTCTCTGGCCCTCTGTCACCATGGCAACAGGGGTCACGTCCACGCTCAGGCCTGAATAAGTAATATATAGTATATAATTAAACCACTGTAGAGTCCTAACTGTTTAATATTATTAGTATTATTGGCCGACCGTCCATAAAGTATTACCTGTAACGGTCAGAGTTGTGCCATGTAAATCACCTTTCCATTCATGGTCATTTGTTTTGAACTTGAAGCAGTACTCTGATGAATCTGTGACTTTGAGGTCAGTGATTCTCAGAGTGGAGCTTTCTGTCCTTTCGTCAGGGTACTGAGCACGGCCTTTATATTCAGAGTCTGTCTTGAGGTCCCTGGGCTGTTGATTATCTCTCCATATATACCAGTATGTATCTGATATATAGGTTGATCCATACTTGGTGCTGTATGTGCAGGAGATGTCCACTGATGTGCCTTGCAGAACACACATCGTTCTGTTGGTGTAGGACACTTTGTAACAACTGTAGACAGAGACACCTGAGAAAGGAATAGCAGCATTAGAGTTCTTGAAGCACTAATAAGGTGGAATTTGTAGTCTTAGTGTTTACTTGGAGAATAACTATCTGGTATAGTTCAATGAGAAAATACCAGAGTAGAAACTACAATAGTATAAACTAAAAATATATACTATAATGGAAGCTGTAGTTTGTAATTATTCCTTCGGTATCACTTTACAAGGGTTAATTAACTAACCATTCATTAACATTAATTTTAAAGTCAAAAGTAAAAGTCATTAACTTTAACTTACAGTGAATAACCACTTAACTAATGTTCTAGTAATAACTGACTAATGGTGTTCATGTTAACTAAGGTATTGATTTATACATTAGTTCATATGGCTAGACTTAACCCTAACTCTAACCCTTACCCACAAACCATAACTCCTGTGCTAATATATATTAATGTTTATTACTGCATTTACTGAATCAACACTCAATTAATGTACCCATATTGTCAAGTGTTACTATTCTTTCTCATATACTGTATATTCTTAATAAGGGTCCTCTTATATATTATGTAATTGATTGTCTTCCTACAGTAGATTTCACTATGTAAGGTCTGATAGAGAAACTATTCCCTCCACCACAATGTGACAGAAAATATGTTTCTCTAATGACTTTCCAGAGTGTGAAGTATCTTTCTACACACACTTTGTCTATTCATAACACGTAGTTATTACAAAAAGCGCCATAACATCTGCCCTCATGTCAGTGTGGAGTCGACTTACACACAAAAGGGGAATGGAGGCGTTCGTATCCTTCAACAGCACAGGAATAGCTGTCAGAGTAGGTAGGGTATATTTTTAAACCCTTCACTCCTTCACTGATATGCCGTCCGTTCTTGTACCAGATGTAGTTAGGGTTACCAGCTAGTTCACACGTGTAACCACTGGAACATTCCAGATATGGTTTGATATATGAGACCTGCAGATCTGGGTCCAAGAAAATAACTGTTATTCAAAATGATTCAGATTAGACAGACAGACAGACAGACAGACAGACAGACACACACACACAATGTTGGGTAGACTTATAATTCATCAGAGTACCTGTCACTGATAACTTCACTCCAGGTGGACCAGTAAATCCTGTCTGGTTTCTTATGAACCTAAACTTGTACCAAGCAGAGTCAGTGTTTCTCAGGTCTTTGATTATCAGGGTACACTTTCCTTTACAGCTGGACAAGCTGCAGATGATCTCTTCATAGCTGTGTTCAACACGACCTGCATAGGCTGTATCACCTAGCAGTCCATTAGGTTGGTTTGCCTCTTCAGTAAACCACAGTCTTTCTACCGGGGCAGAGCGGTACTGTAGTTTGTAAGGGTATTCATACACACAGCTGATGTTAACCGTTGATCCCCTTAAAGCGCAGACATTACTAGTTGTATATCTCACTGCCAATTCACGATTACCCTTTAGTGCTGTAAAACAAAAAAATTAGAATGAACAAGACAGAGGTTCAACTGAGGAAATGCAAGATCATGAGATACATAAAGATAAAGATGCTGCAGATACATGTGACCACTGAACTGTGGGTTCAAGTTTAACATGCAAAAATGAGAACAAAAGGAAGTGACAGAGCCAGCAGGAAATGGCCGTCAGTCAAGTCTTTATTTTAATCTCAAATATATCTGCAACATGCAAATGTAACAATACCCAGAATATCAATATCTACATAAAGATCTACAAATTGTGGATGGATGGATGAAAAACAAAGACTGGATATTTATCAGGGTATTTAACTGGAATATTTAACATTACCAATTTCTTTGTGCGTTTTGATCATCCTAACCTAAACATTCTAGAGGTGGATTATTGAATGTCTCTATTTACAACATGCTGTGGTTTCACCCTCTGCAGATTCCAGCTGTTTGCTTGTTACCCATTGAAAGAGTTTAACTAATTGTTCAGAATGTCAATGTACCAACCTGGTAGTGACAGAAGGAGAGCTAGAAATACTCTCACTGCTGAAACCATTTTCAGTTTCTCCTCTCCTCTCTCACATTGAGATATTTAAACATACCTGCAGGTAGAAAATTAAATGATGCATTAAAGGAGAAATAAAATCCAAATCCTTCCTGGTGTTTTAGCTGAGAGTACCTACATGTTATTATTCATTTATATTATGCAATAGTTCTTAATGCCTGTGCTTTAGAGATGAAGGTCAGGTTCATAAGCAATTAAAGAAGAAGTAAAGGAAATAAAGCATCTTACTGTAGAGGAAGAAGCTGGTCTGATGGTGTCTGTGGTCGGCCTGGTTGTGATACTTTGTTGAACAAACACAAGACGCACACTAATGTTGAAGTACTTCCTTTATCTACACACAATTTATAGGCAGCGGAAATATCATGGTCTGCTGGGATTGGTTCAGATTCACTTTCTGAACAATCAACAAGACATGGGGGATGGGTTGATGGTATCACTGGGATGATCTCAAATAATGACTGTGGCAGAAATGGCCTTGGGGCAGGGGTGGACAGTAACAAAGTACATTTCCTTGAGTACTGAACCACTACACTCTCTCTCACCTCCAGAGCATCATGGCCATATCTGAAATCCATGTTGGAGATCTTTGAAATGAAGAACAATTCCTAACATTTAATATGTTTGCCCTGTTTACCATGCCCAAACTTCCCCGTCCAACCTGAGAAAGCTGTAATTTCTACAGGCTTTGAAGCATATTCTACAAGCTTTTTATTTTACAGTTTCTACAAGCAGGTCAGAGCATTCAGAAGGTTGTTTCAGAGTCCTGAGGTTCTGTAAATGCATTGTGGCAATAATACAACAATGTGTTGACATTAGAAAGAAAATGTACTTTTGAATACTATATATACTATATTGCAATAATATTTGACCATGAGGATATGATAGATAGATAGATAGATAGATCATAAACACCCCTCCAAACTGCACTGTGACTTTACATGTCACTATTTCACTAATATACAAGTCGAATTATAGGTTAAATCTAAATCCTAAATTGAAATGCTAAATCTGAAGCTAAATCTTATATCTAAATCTAAATATGAATGCTAAATCTAAATCCTATATCTAAATCTACATCCTAAATATAAATCTACATTTTATATCTAAATATAAATCTCATATGTAAATCTAAATCCTAAATCTAAATGCCAAATCTTATATCTAAATTGAAATCCTGAATCTAATCCTAAATCCATACAACAGATGTACTAATTCTCCTCCATATACTAATTAGCTCTGACTCCTAACCAGTCATATTTCAGAGTGTGAGAATTATGTCTCTGTCTGTCTGTCTGTCTGTCTGTCTGTCTGTTTGTAGGTCAGACCTGCAGAGCTGCTGTTAGGTTTAGCTGCACATTGTATATTGCTGCTAAATCATCAGAATTTGCCAATTCTCCAGATTTATATGAGCAAGATGTCAAATAGAGTGAACTGCTGCTCAACGCACCTGATCTCCCAAAATACGACTGGTTAGGAGTCACAACTAATTAGTATATGGAGGAGAATTTGCATATCTATTGTATGGATTTAGATCTAGATTTAGGATTTAGATTTAGATATAAGATTAAGATTTAGATATAAAATATAGATTTAGCTTTAGGATCTAGATTTAGATTCAGTATTTAAGATTTATATTTAAAGTAGTGGTGGGCCGTTATCGGCGTTAACGTGCTGCGTTAACGCGAGACTCTTATCGGGCGATAAAAAAAATATCGCTGTTAATCTATTCTCAAAGTTGGGTTGGGAGCTGGGTCTATACTAAGCAAGCTATGATGACTTTCACCTTGATATTTTAGTGCGGATGTATACCTTGCCGAATTGCACTGTAGGGGGCGAGAACGAGTCAGACTTGGAACCTGTGTATGCCTACTTTGAAATGACCACATCAAACGTAACGTGCTGACATGGATGCAGCTAAGAAGCCACCGGGTTTGCTTCAGGGAAAATTTATTAATAAGAAGCTTCCCAATGGAAACCTCGACAAGACTAAGGTTGTTTGCACCTTGTGCAATGCGGAATTAGTTTACTGTAAGAGTTCTTCCAGTCTCAAGTACCACCTAAACGCAAAGCATCCCTTAGCTAATGCGGAAGATGCCCGGTCAAGCACTGATGTAGCGCAGGGGAACAGTCGTGTTCGTCAAACTACTATCTTTGAGTGCAACCGAGGCAAGCCCGTCAGCACAGCTCTATCAGCCAAGCTAACCTATCTCCTCGCTCAGTGGATTGCCACCAGCTGCCGGCCCATCAGCGTGGTTGAAGATGATGGGCTCGAGCTTGTTCTCCAGGGGGCCACAGGTGACCCATCTTACAAACTGCCTGCGAGGCGAACTATCATGCGGAGAATACATGATCAGCACGCCGCAGAGAAAGCCGCAAAAGATGAGAAGACGGTAGAGGCGACGTGTGTAGCACTGACTGGGGACCATTAGACATCTGTCAACAATGATAACTACCTCGGCGTTACTGTACACCTCATCGATGCCAGCTGGGAACTTCACTCCTTCGCTTTAGGCTACGTTATGTAATTTTAACAGAGTTGGGCAAGCTACTTGGAAATTGTAGTGAGCTAAGCTATCAGTTACTCTACCATAAATAAAGCTTCACTACACAAAAGCTATCACCCAGTCAAATGTAACAAGCTAAGTTACACAAACACAGCAAAAGTAGTTCACTACAAAGGAAGCTACTTTAAGTTGCACTAATTTCAACATACATGTTTAAGTTGAACCAAATTTCATGCAAGTGTGTTAAAATTTGGATTGAATCTGTGATTAATAAGAAGTCTCAAAATTCCAAAGATAGGCCTACAAGTTCAAGTATGTTGCAGGGATATTTTCTATACTATATTCTATTCTATATTTAATGGCTGCGCTGTGTTTAGCCACAAAAATACCCCAGAAATAGTGGCCAAGCTACTTCATCAACCAAGAAGTTAAGCTACTGAAGTTACTTGATTCAAGAAATAGTGAAGCTACCACCAAGCTACTGAGAATTGTAGTTAGTTACTAGCTTAGCTACAAGTAGTGAAGCTACTGCCCAACACTGAATTTTAAATTACATAATTTAATTTAATTACTTATTAATTACCACAACATTATGTTTGCTTCTCGATGATTGCTAGTTGTTTGCTACTACTAGTGAACTTATTCTGATCTACTTTTTCTGTCCCTTAGGTGTGATGAAAACAGAGGAGCGTCACTTTGCTGAAGCGTGTGCCAGGCAGTTTTTCGATGTCGCTAATCAGTGGGGGATAACTGACAAAATCAGCACTATTGGAACAGACAGCGCTCCTAAAATGATGGCAGCAGGGAGGATACTGCCATTCGAGCATTTGCCCTGTGTTGCTCATGTTATACAGAGAGCTATTATACAGAGAGCTTGGTCCGGTTGAGTTGGTTTCTATCAGCACTAGCAAGCACCTGTTCCACACCGACAGTGAGAACTATCCATCACTATGAGGAAGCGGACTGTTCATCAGTTGCTCTTACCATGAGCACCTGATCCCCGGCCCTGACTAGTAAACACGGACCTCCTTCACATACCAAAGGGTATATAACGTCAAGCCGGGAGAAATCGCAGCTACGAGCCCCAGCCGCCGAGCTACGAGCCCCAGCCCCAGGCTAGCTACGAGCCCCAGCCGCCGAGCTACGAGCCCCAGCCCCAGGCTAGCTACGAGCCCCAGCCGCCGAGCTACGAGCCCCAGCCCCAGGCTAGCTACGAGCCCCAGCCGCCGAGCTACGAGCCCCAGCCCCAGGCTAGCTACGAGCCCCAGCCGCCGAGCTACGAGCCCCAGCCCCAGCCGCCGCCGAGCTACAAGCCCCAGCCGCCGCCTAGCTACAAGCCCCAGCCGCAAAGATACAGAAGTTGTATCTTTCACAAAAATTTATCTTTTACATTGGTACCGTCGACATAAGCGCCGTGTTTGGTCCACTCGCTACGGACGTCGAGCGGAAAGAATGGAGATCGAGAGAGAAGTTAAAAAGTGCATCGCATCCACATCCATGCCTCCGCTCACCTCGCCGTCCAGCTGTGACAGCTGCACCCGTCTGTCCGGAAAGATCCTGGAGCTGGAAGCAAGAATCTCTCGCCTCTACCAGATCCAGGAAGATGAGAAATTCTTGGACACCATTGTCTTCGGTCCAGCCCAATCGGACCCAAACAGAGTCTTGGGGTCAGATGTCACCGTGCCCTCAAATATTGCCCCGCCCCCTTCTACCCCAGAGCTTCTCGCTTCCGCACCCCCTCCCCCCCCTGTCCTGGAGAAGTTTTGGCCACAGCTTGGGGCCAAACCGAAGGGCCTGATTAGCTCAACCCCCCTCCACCATGAAAACTGGTCCCTGGCCAGTGGAAAAGGAAGGAAAAAATCCCCCCCACCTCTTCCATCTCTTTTTAATTTCCACCTTGAAAGTAGATATGACATCCTCAGTCAGGGAGACTTTCCTCCTTTGCCTGTATCCTCTCAACTCAGGTCCCCCACCAGGTCAGCCCCCCCCCCTCCACCCACTGTGCCTAAGCCTCCCCCTGGGTCCCGCCGCTCCACACCCTGCTTCACTCCTGCACCCCGGGCAGGCCCTGCCAGGCTCCCAGCCTCTGGTCACACAAGGTCACAACACACTAACCCCCCCCCCTGTCACCTGGCCCCCCGCTCAACTCTCCCCCGTCCCTCTCCACCCACCAAGATAGTTGTGGGCGACTCCATCACTAGAAACATCCGTCTGCATAACTCTACTACACACTGTCTACCTGGTGCCACTGTCAATTCACTATTAGAGAAGCTCCCTGACCTGCTCCAATCAACTCCCCCCTCTGTTAACCGCATCATTGTCCATGTGGGGACAAATGACACTGCCCACCGGCAATCTGAGGTGCTCAAAGCCAGATTCAACAATCTATTTGAGTTTTTGAAAACGTGTGGTAAAACAGTTTTCATCAGTGGCCCTCTTCCCACACTCAACCTTGGTTCAGAACGTTTTAGCAGACTCCTGTCCCTCAACTCCTGGCTCCAGGCTGCCTGCAGAGAGCAGGACATCAACTACATTGACAATTTTAATTTATTCTGGAACTGTCCCTCTTTTTACCAGCGTGATGGTATCCATCCAAGCAGGTTGGGCAGCCGCGTTCTGTCTGGCAACCTCCAGCACGCGGTATTGAATGCATGACTGATAACGGCTGAATCAGCCCCCCCACCCCTTGCAGGGGAGAAGCTCCCCCCTCCTTCTCCCTCTCCGTTCCCCCCCTTGATTCTACACGTCAACAGACTCTCCCAATCTCTAGCCATCTCCACTCATTGCCTATAACCACTTCAACTGTTGGTTCTGTCGCCCTCACCACAGCCTTTACACCATGCAATTCTCCACTCGTCATTCCTGTCTTCATCTCGCATAGACGGCGTCCTGCTCAAAGTCACCAGCATGGGGCCCATACATGTCTCCTGCGTTCACTACGCCCCTCCTCACTTCCCCCTCCCTCGACTGTTAAGATGGCACTGATCAATATCAGATCTCTTAATAATAAGACTTTTATTTTGAAAAACTTTTTTTCTGCTCACACTTTGGATTTTTTGCTGTTAACCGAAACCTGGCAAAAGCCAGGTGATGTTAGTGCCTTCTCTGAGCTCCTCCCTCCCAGCTTCTCTTTTTTCAGCTGTCCACGAGCCACTGGTCGAGGTGGTGGTGTAGCCTCTGTGTTGTTGTGGATTTTGGTCCAGGAAAGGCCGCCGAGACAGGATCGCTTTTAACTCACTTTATTTGGTTAAGGTTTTTGGTCTATTGTCTATCGTCTATGAAACAAAAGGAGAGGGATCGTAAATAACACGCGCGGAGCGTCTCAGAGCTTAGCATGCAGGAAGATACGCCGCTGAGAGATTCTGGCTCTGCAAAGGCGGAGTCTGAGTTTATGTATCCCAGGTGTGTCCGTTGCTGCCCCTAGTGTAAATGTTTTGTAACTTTGTCAAATGTGTTCAGTGCTGCCCTCAGGCGATTAGGAGGGGAAATTACCTCTAAACTATGCTTGGTGCTACTAGATGGCTAAGTGAGAGTATTACAATAAAAATGAATCGCTAGGGAATATTACAATTAAAAAATGTCACAGTGTTCAAAAATAAATTCAAATGCAGGCTCATCACAACAAATACTTACTCTAGTTTTGAGCTCCAGGTTTTTGTGCTAGATAATAACTGCTCCATCCTGTGTGCCATTATCTACCGTCCCCCTAAGGCAAACCAGAATTTTATTTCTGAATTTTCTGAGTTTTTAGCAGAGTTTTTACCAAAATTTGACAAAATTCTAATCTGCGGAGATTTTAATATACATGTCTGCTGCTCAGCTAATCAATTGGGAAATGACTTCAGAGATCTTTTAGATTCTTTTGATCTCACACAATTAGTGGCCGGACCAACACATAATCTTGGCCATACATTGGATTTAATAATCACCTATGGTCTCTCGGTGTCAGTCAAAGAGATCAGTGTCACTCCCCTCTCTGACCATCTTCCCATACTCTTCGACCTAAGAGTACCATCTCCTGCAACTAAGCCCGTCGTACCTCCTTGCCGTCGCCGCATTATCACCTCTTCCACTGCCAGTGATTTTGCATCAGCATTTCAAAATAGTGATCCCACTACCTTAGACAACCTGTGTTATCCTGCCTCACCTGACTGTTTCATCTCCTCCTTCCACTCTACTTGCACTTCAATTCTTGACTCTGTAGCTCCTCTAAGGATAAAATCCTCAAAGTCCAGGGCTGATCCTTGGCTGAATGATTACACTCGCGCTCTTAGGCAAGACTGTAGATTGGCAGAACGGAAATGGAAGAAGCACAAATCTCCCATTTTGCTGGGTATCTGGAGGGACAAGTTAGCTACTTTTCAGAGAGCTATGAGAGATGCAAAAGCTCTTTATCTGTCCAGACTCATCTCTACGAGCAGCAATCGTCCAAGGGTATTATTTAGTACAATAAACTCTGTCATTAATCCATCCACTAGTAGCCCTCTAGATGCTTCAACAGCAACTTGTGAAGAGTTTTTAAAATTCTTTGTTGACAAAATCGTTTCTGTTAGGGGAAAGATTACTGCTAACACCAATGTCGCAGATAATAGGCTGAATTCTGCCTCTGTGCACCCAACTGTTGTTCTTAATAATTTTGAGCCTGTTTCCCTCTCCCTCCTTTCTGAGATCGTGCAAAAGCTAAAGGCAACCACCTGTCCCTCAGACATTGTTCCCGCTAAGGTGCTGAAAGAGGTTTTTAATACTGTCGGACCTTACCTCCTTGTTTTTATCAACATGTGCCTTAGCTCAGGTACTGTCCCAGATCTTTTTAAACATGCCGTGGTCAGACCACTTCTCAAGAAACCTCACCTGGATCCCTCAGTTTTATCTAATTTTAGGCCCGTTTCTCATCTGTCTTTTTTATCTAAGGTCTTAGAGAAGGTTGTTTTTATTCAGTTACAATCTTTTCTGGAAAAAAATGCCATCTTCGAAAAATTTCAATCTGGTTTTAGATCCCGCCATAGCACTGAGTCGGCTCTACTTAAAATCCACAACGATATCCTCCTTTCAGCTGACAATAAAACCCCCATGATACTAGTCCTCCTAGACCTCACAGCAGCATTCGATACAGTAGACCACTCTATTCTCATCTCCCGTCTGTCCAATCACGTGGGCATTCAGGGTCCAGTTCTTAAATGGTTTTCCTCTTACCTCAAAACCAGGTCTTTCTCCGTTATGATTGGAGACCTCTCATCCTCCTGTGCCCCCCTCTCTTGTGGGGTTCCACAGGGTTCCATTCTCGGCCCCCTTCTTTTCACCCTCTATCTACTGCCTCTTGGAAAGATCATATCAACGCATAATCTTCATTTTCATTGTTATGCTGATGACATTCAGGTTTACCTCCCAATCATTCCAAATGCTCCAGCTGCTCTAAAATCCCTCCTCAATTGCCTAGAAGATATTAACCTGTGGTTGACAAAAAACTTTCTGCACTTGAACCAGTCAAAAATGGAATGTATTGTTTTTGGTACCTCTAATGTTTGCGAAAATGTGATTAGTAACTGTGTTTCCTCTTCCGTTGCCTATCTTTTTAAACCTGCTGTAAGAAACCTGGGAGTTATTTTAGACCCTGGCCTTTGTTTTGATCAGCAGATTGACTCAGTAGTGAAGCTAAGTTTCTTTCAACTGCGCCTTTTAAGTAAAGTTAAACCATTCCTCAGCAGGAACGATCTTGAAATGGCTATACATGCTTTTATCAGTTCTAGGTTAGATTATTGCAATTCCCTGTACTTTGGCATTAAGCAATCATCTCTCTCCCGCCTTCAACTGGTACAAAATGTTGCAGCACGCCTCCTAACCAACACCTCCCGTTACAGTCACATCACTCCCGTTCTCTGTTCACTACATTGGCTCCCGGTTAAATTTAGAATCACTTTTAAACTGTTATTATTTGTTTTTAAAGCTATTCATGGTCTTGCTCCAGAGTATCTGTCCGATTGTTTAAAACTTAGACGACACTGTAGAGCCCTCCGGTCCTCAAAACAGCCCCTGTTAGAGGTCCCTTTCTCTAATTGCAAACAGTGGGGGGATCGGACCTTTTCAATAGCGGGACCAAAACTGTGGAACTCCCTACCCCCTGAATTCTATTTTATTGATGACTTGGCACTTTTTAAAGCACGTCTTAAAACTCATTTGTTTAAACTGGCTTTTAATATTGATTAACTTTTACCTTTTGATATGTATTTCATTGTTATGTTTTCTTGTTTTGTTTTTTCTATGCCATTTGTCACCTGAAATGTTATTTCTTTTCTGTAAAGCACTTTGATCATCTGTCCGATGTTGTAAGGTGCTATATAAATAAACTTTATTATTATATTATTATTATTATTGTAATGTCACTTTGGGAAGGTGGTTTTGATGGTGCGCTCACCAAGTGCCGTAAAGTGGTCGGACATTTCAAACACAGTCCGTCCAACTCAGAAGAGCTGAATGCCCAGCAAGCCTCCCTTGGACAAGATCAGGAGCAACTTGTGCAAGATGTTCCAACACGGTGGAATTCCACCCTTGAGATGATCAAGCGCGTGAGGCGCAACAGAGACGCACTGCACACAACGCTGTCTCAGCAGAAGCACAATCTGGCCCTCCCAACAACAACCTGCGCAGGTGGGTCTGGACCGACGGAACCGCTATCTCGTCCTCCAATTCGGGGAACAGGGGTGGTTGGTATCCCAGCGAGGCCATGAAAGGGGATAACCCTGTGGATGAATTTACTAGGGTGTTGTGAGCATATTCGACCCAGGGGAGCTGAGTGTTCCAAGAGGTGGGACTGGCGTGGGTGATGCAACGGAGTGCTGCCTCCATCTCCTGATTGGCCCGCTCAGATTGTCCATTGGACTGGGGGTGGAATCCGGAGGAGAGGCTGGGTGTGGCATCTAGAGCCACGCAGAACGCACGCCAAACTTGGGAGGTGAACTGGGGACCTCTGTCGGATACGATGTCCGCTGGGATGCCATGCAGGCAGAACACGTGCCGAACCAGGAGATCTGCCGTCTCCCTTGAGGAGGGGAGCTTGGGGAGAGCGATGAAGTGCGCTGCCTTAGAAAAACGATCGATCACGGTGAGTATGGTGGTGTTGCCCTCGGACGTGGGCAGTCCGGTGAATAAGTCCAGGGCGATGTGTGACCAAGGGCGGCTAGGGTAAGGGTCGTAACAGACCGGAACGGGGATGGGTCGTCTTATTCCGGGCGCAGATTGCTCACACCGGGATGTCCGCGTCCATAGTGGACCACCAGAATCGCCGGCGGATGAAGTCTAACGTGCGGTTCATTATAGGGTGGCAGGTGAGCCTGGAGGAATGAGCCCAGACCAGTACCCTGGACCGTACAGTGTCCGGAACGAACAAGCGGTTGGGGGGACCGGTACCGGGGTCTGGCTGCTGCCTCTGTGCAAGGCATACAGCGGACTCAACTTGCCAGGTGAGTGTGGCGATCAGACAAGTTGGTGGCAGGATGGTTTCGGGGTCTGTACCGGGGTCCTCGGGGGAGTACAGGCGGGACAGGGCATCCGGCTTAACGTTCTGGGAGCCGGGACGGTAGGTGAGGGAGAAGTTAAAGAGTTTAGTCTCTTAGCTGACTGTATATAGGCCAGGTCGCGGTGGTCGGTCCAAACAATAAACGGATGCTCCACGCCCTCCAGCCAATGTCGGCACTCCTCCAAGGCAAGCTTGACGGCCAAGAGCTCGCGGTTGCCGACGTCATAGTTTCACTCCGGCGGGGAGAGCCGGCGGGAGAAGAAGGCACAGGGGTGGAGCTTGTGGTCGGAGGGGGAGCACTGGGAGAGAACCGCGCCCACTCCGGTGTCAGAAGCGTCGGCCTCCACCACGAACTGAAGAGAGGGATCAGGTTGAACGAGGATGGGCGCGGATACAAACCGCTTCTTGAGGCCCAGAAAGGCGGTCTCCGCCTCTGGCGTCCATACAAAGGCACTCTTGGTGGAGGTCAGGGCCGTGAGGGGTGCCGCGACTTGACTGTAGCCTCATATGAATCGACGATAAAAGTTGGCGAACCCTAGGAACTGTTGCAGTCTCTTGCGGGTTGGGGGTGAGGGCCACTCGGCCACCGCAGTGACCTTGGAGGGATCCATCTCAATCTGGCCTTGGCTGATGATGTAGCCCAGGAAGGAGATGGACGGGACGTGGAACTCGCACTTCTCCGCCTTAACATAAAGTCGGTTCTCAAGCAATCGCTGTAGAACCTGTCGGACGTGAACCCTGTGCTCCTCCACAGATTTGGAGATCAGGATGTCGTCGATGTACACAAAAACGGAGCGGTTCAACATGTCCCAGAGAACGACCAGGGACTGGAAGACAGCGGGGGCGTAGGTGAGCCCGAAGGGCATAACTAAATACTCGAAGTGGCCCAATGGGGTGTTGAACGCAGTCTTCCACTCGTCTCCCTCCCGGATGCGGACCAAATGGTACGCGTTGCGCAAGTCTAACTTGAAGGCGGAACTGATGAGAGGCAATGGATACTTATTTTTTACGGTGATACCGTTCAGACCACGGTAGTTGATACAGGGACGTAGAGAGCAGTCCTTCTTACTAACAAAAAAGAATCCCCACTGGTGATGAATATGGACGGATGATTCCGGCGGCGAGGGACTCTCCAATATATTCCTCCATGGATTCACCTTCAGGATGGGAGAGATTGAACAGGCGACTGCTAGGAAGGGGGGACCCGAGAAGAAGGTCAATAGCACAGTCATAAGGGTGATGAGGGGGCAAGGACAGATAGCACAATAACTCGTCTGGTAACCCAGTCGATCTGGGGATTGTGGGTCTTAAGCAAGGGGTAGCCTAGAACGACCGGTGAGAGGGGGAAGAAATCACGAGAAGTGAGATGGACTGGATTAGCGAGTGACCTCCCGTCTAATGCCTGGGTCTCAATTGGGGAATCCAGGGGAACAGTGTCGATCCTCAGCTGGTGAACCACCTCCTGGTCGATAAAACTCATCTGCACCGGAGTCAAGGAGGATGGAAAGCGGAAGAGTTTGTTCCTGCCACAAGAGGGTGGCACACAGTAGGGGACGGGAAATCGAGGGGTCCAGGGAGCGACTCGTGACTCGCCCTCGGGTTACTGGCGAGCACACGTGGAAACGCACACGCGCTGCGCTACTCTGCGCATCCTCCCGCTCCCAGTTGCAGGCCAATAAGCGTCGTCTACCTGCCCCCCAGTACGCTCCCGGACAAAGGGTTTGGCTTCGGGCAAAGGACCTTCCTTTGAAGGGAGTTCCCCCCCAAACTCTCCCCCCGTTTCATTGGTCCATTCGAGATCGAGAGGATCATTAATCCCTGTGCCGTTTGCCTCAGACTCCCCCCATCACTCCATGTTCATCCGACCTTCCACGTCTCCCAGGTCAAGTCCGTCTCCACCAGCCCGTTGTCTCCCCCCACTCCACCTCCACCTCCTCCCAGGGTCATTGACAACCACCCGGTGTGGACGGTCCGTCGTCTCCTGGATGTGCAGCGTCGCGGCCGGGGACACCAATACCTTGTCGATTGGGAGGGGTACGGTCCTGAGGAGCGCTCCTGGGTTCCCCCGGAATCGTATTCTGGATGTCTCACTCATCCGGGACTTCCATCAGGATCACCCGTCCGTTGTTGGGCGTCCGCCGAGAGGCGTCCGTAGAGGGGGGGGTACTGTTACGCCACGTCCTGCTACACAGTCCAACACCCCCATCTAGTGGCCGCTTGTCGCCACTGGTCCTCATTCTCCCGACACAACTGTCTGCAATCTGCAATCTCCATTCCCTACTTCAGCTGGGGATCTCCAATCAGCCGGCGCCAGTTCGTCGTTTACAACTCTCAAGTTCGTATCGGTCCTACCAGCATTCTTTGAGACTAGCTCCGTTTCCCTGTCCTCCTCGTAACCGTTTTCCCTCTCATTTAGTTCTCCGTCCTTCACCCTGCCTACCTGTCGCCAAACCCCTGCCTGCCTGACTTCTCGCCTGTCGCCGAGTCCTTGCCTACCTGACTGCCTGCCTGTTACCGGACCCTCGCCTGCCTGACCACCCGCCTGTCGCCGGACCCTTGTCTGCCTGCCTGCCAGCCCGTTACCGGACCCTCGCCTGCCTGACCACCCGCCTGTCGCCGGACCCTTGCCTGCCTGCCCGTTACCGGACCCTCGCCTGCCTGACCACCCGCCTGTCGCTGGACCCTTGCCTGCCTGACTGCCTGCCCGTTACCGAATACTCGCCTGCCTGACTACCGCTTGCCTAGCCCGACTTGTTGTTACCCCTTAGTCTCAATAAATCCCACTTCCTTTCACCCCGTCTCCGCCTCCCTGTGTCTAGCGTTTGGGTTCCCTCGTCCTGTCCCCTAACAGAATCTGCAACAATAAGTTGCACTGAAGGATTCAACTATACCAAAAAGGCCATGGACCGCCAAATTATCACCAGTGACCTGAATAACAGACCCCATCAAAGGTGTATCTGAAAAACGTCTCCAGAATTTTAAAATTATTAATAAGAGGCTGTAGGATTGGACCAAAACCATACTTCTTCAAGTCCTCTGAATGAAAAAGTGCAACTAGATGAATGTTCATCAAAACCGAATTGAGCTTGGGTGGCAAATTTCTTAAAATAAAATAAACACAGCCAAGTTTATGTATTCCTTTTTTGGATCGAAGCGGATTGGCAGTTTCAAAATCATCATAAAGTTGGATCTGGAGCACATATTTTTGCTGTGAAAACAAAGTATGATTTCTAAAGTATGAACCATCGCTAATGTCTTTGAAAATGCCATCTTCATGAGGCTTTACTTGCTGAAAGCAGGAACTAAGTTCCTTATTGGTAAACATGGACTCAAGAGTTCCTAAAATTGGCACATACATGAACTTGTCATTCACTGGAACTTGACAATATACGCCTGTAGTTTTATCTCTACGAGCATCATAACGCACACCAAGAACATGCTCAATTGGTTCAACAATTTTCCATTTTATTTTAAAATGTCTTTGCCTCTTTGTTTCTGTATTGAGGGGTGAAAATGGATTTTCAAGGTTCTTAAAACACTCTGGCTTTATCTAAGGCTTGCTCCGTCACCTTGGTTGAAAGACACTTAAGAACACTGTCCTGTGCTTGAATATGAACATCATTCACAAGTTCCTCCATTGAACAAACCAAAGACTGAACAGTACTTTCAGCAACTCCAGATGCTTGCACTTGAGCGATAATTGAGCTACACATATCCACCAACTGCCTTTTTTTTTTGAGGGGATGGGTTACTGACAGTTGAATCACTTGGCAATTGATTAACACAAACATTGTCCACCATGTCATCATTATTTGGACAATCGACAGGATCTGAAGCTAAACAGTGGCCATGAATTTTCTTTAAATGTTTCTTGAACCCACAATATGTGTAAAAAACAGATGAACACCCATGTTCCCCACATTTTAAACGTAAAGACCTCCCTGGGTACAAAGCATGGCTGAATTTTAAACGCTGAAAAAGAACAGAACAATTTCTGTGGCCAACCTTGCAAATGTAACAATTGAACATGTTTACACGTTATTGATTCTCACTCTGATTTCCTTGACCCTTGGACTCTCCTTTGCGGTGGCCACATCTATGCTGTATATGGTTGTTTGGATGAAAGTGTAGAAGTTGAATAAGGCCTCATCATAGGACAGAGAAAACACAAAGTGCACCTTAAACAGTTCGTCAAAGGCCCCTACCGCAGTCTGCGACATGCAGGGAATGGGCTTGTGGTCCAGGATGATGTAAAATTTCTGAATGCGCGTCTTCTTTTCTCCAACGCAGAGGAGGAAGGGTTGTGAGGATTCAACACCATGAAGGAAGGTTGCCATGCTTGTCCCAACCTAAGATTGAAGGATGAAATATTAGGAACAGTGATTTGAGTTTGCTCTCACACAAGTGATGAATGATGTATGCAATCAAAATGACAATATATTTTTTTTACAATGTCTTGTTAAACAGTGTTCCTTTTATTAGCTCTATGAGGGAGATCACACAGCTAGCAAACAGTGAGAATGTAATGTTACGAGAAGTAAAACATCTGTCAATACAACCCGGTATCACGCGATTTCGTGCTCATGCGCACAAACGTTAATCTATTGAATCGTGTCCCACAGCACGATTGTCCGACTTTTTTCGTTCTACACAGAATGAAATGTAAACCAATGCATTCTGAATGGGAGCGTTTCTCCGATTTTTTCGTGCTACACAGAACGAAATGTAAACCAATGCATTCTGAATGGGAGTGTTTCTTCGATTATTTCGTGCTACACAGAACGAAATGTAAACCAATGCATTTTGAGTGGCAGTGTTTTTTTCATGCTACACAGAACGAAATGTAAACCAATGCATCCTGAATGGGAGCGTTTCTCCAATTTTTTTCGTGCTACATAGAACAAAATGTAAACCAATGCAGTGTGTGTGTGTGTGTGTGTGTGTGTGTGTGTGTGTGTGTGTGTGTGTATGTGTGTGTATGTGTGTGTGTGTGTGTGTGTGTGTGTGTGTGTGTATACCTGCCTGTAAAGGATGCAACAAGATGACAGGACAAACAAACAAAGAATCCAACCTAACAAGAATCTTTAACAAAGGAAACGAATGCCGAGATTATCTCTCCTGATTATAGAAACAAACATTACCATTTGTTACAAAACATATTCTATACTGTTTAATGTCTGATTCTGCCTTAATTCTTTTTATAACCTTTAATTCTACAAAATCATCAACAGTTGCAGTGATGTATAAAATGTATCCAAAAAGGATACATTTTCAAAGAAAAAGGATCCGATTGCGCAGCATATTCATTTACAGTCTGTATTTCTTTAAGATTATGGTTCTGAATAATTAACTATTTAGACTAACAACTATGTGTGTGTGTGTGTAGCCGTTTTCACATATGTCTTTTTTCTGTCACTTTTCTCTGCATTTGTAGATCAGGAGGTTCGACCGTGAGGGTCATTCACACTTATTCACACTTGATGCCCGATATGCATACATCTGTGTCGCTCAGTCATCAGTAGAATCTCCGGCTGCTTAAGGGGGACAGGCTTGCAAGGGGCGGCATATGACGTAGGGTCGAGGTTCGCAAGAGGCAGGATTGGGTTTGTTTTGGTTTGACCGCAGAGAGCGCGCAGGCAAAACGGAGAACTCATTGCGATCATCTTAAATGTTGCTGCAGCAATGCATCATATATTCTGTTGCATCCACAACATCTGCATAGATCGATGAAAGATTGGATGAGATAGAGACAAATAGAAGAAATGACAAACAAGAAAGGCATCGCAAACGACTGCGTTACCGGAGTAAGAGAGCGTCTTTTTTGGCTTAATTTCACGTATAACAAACACTGGGACAAATGTAGTTGATTTCTGTGTTTAACTGAGAAAACAGGGAGTGGAAAGACGGGACCCTATAATGTTCAGCTAACTGTCAATAATAATTGTTACGAGAGTAGCGTATGTGCGAGAATGGCAGTGTGTGTGTGTGAGTGGACCAGCGAGGAGAGCGAGCGGTAGCATGTGTCAGTTTAGTGAAGTAATTAACGAGTCTGGTTGTGTCTGTGCAAAAGTGTAAAGTTAGTGAAACTAAGAATAAAGTACCCAGCCTGTCAAGAATTGGTGGCCGCTTCATTCCGACCATATTCAAACCTATAAGCAGACCCACTGCCGGTCAAAGTGACTCCCGAGAGAATCGGAACGTCGCTTTTGTGCTCCTCGACTATGGTCTGGGAGCAGACAGCAGGAAAGGTGTAACATAATAATTAAAAAAAAAATTAAAACATTCAGCGGTGTGTGTGTGTGTGTGTGTGTGTGTGTGTGTGTGTGTGTGTGTGTGTGTGTGTGTGTGAATACCTGCCTGTAAAGGATGCAACAAGATGACAGGACAAACAAACAAAGAATCCAACCTAACAAGAATCTTTAACAAAGGAAACAAATGGCGAGATTATCTGTCCTGATTATAGGAACAAACATTATAATTTGTTACATAACATATTCTATACTGTTTAATGTCTGATTCTGCCTGAATGCAGTCATGTAGAATTTTTTTAAAAGATCCATTTGGATTGCATGTGTGTGTGTGTGTGTGTTTGTGTGAGTACATATATCTATATACGTAAGTGTGTGTGTGTGTGTGTGTGTGTGTGTGTGTGTGTGTGTGTTGGCCTACTGGTGGTGCTCAGTGAGTGTGTATCTAAACCAATCCAGACTTAGATAGGGGTGGTATCATCTTTCATGTCAAGTGTCCTTCATGACACAGAATGTCACTGAGTGAAAATGTGCCTCACTTTTATCTGGTTTGCTGCTGCTAAAAAAGACGAACACCTTTCTGATGACCTGCCAGGAAGTGAGGTAACAAAACATGAAGGAAAGACACGACAGACAACACTGACACACATTTACACCTATTGTGTTCTTAAATATATCTATAGATACACTCACAGACATAACATACACCACAATGGAAATAAGCTCTTGGGCTTTCTTGTGTTTGATCCCATTGACAATTGTCATTCAATAATTTTAATTAAATCAAGGCGCTTGTGTTAGCATTATTTATTATTACAACTATTTAGATAGAAATAGCAACGTTGTGATGGAATTAACTTAATAAAGCGGAGAAAATAATTCTTGACATTTCCACCAGGAAAGTGTCGTATGTTGCAGCGCATGGACCGACTCAGGGTCTCGGTACCTTTGGTTACCATGGAGACCAGGGACCAGGAGGCTGAGCGCCCTCCAGAGAGAGCGTGGAGGGGTCCATCAGGGTCCTGATGAAAGGTTCCCTTCAGCTCAGCAACACTAGTTTGTGGAGGCAGCGAGGAGAGAAGTAATCATCGCCTTTTTGCTGCCACTCATCAGGAGACCCTCTGAAAGCAGGCAGTAATATTTAAGTGTATTTATGGTTCCTATCGCAGCTACAGTTGATATGGAGCCTGTGAGAGACTTAATTTAGATAAGTAGGCCTGTGGTCTATTGTGGAGTTAAGACAGACGCCCATGACTGTGCACACCTCTCCTTCTCTGCACGCACACCCAGAGAAGGAGAGGTTCCTCCTATTCAGGTCAGCACCAGTGCCTCAAACACAGACCTCTGTGTGTTACAACATGGAGGCTCAGGGTCCTGTTAAACGCCACGGGGGAGGTGGTGCATCAACCAGCCTGCAAGGCTCGTCTCTTCAGAGACGCCAGTAGCTGGGGTCTGTTTCCTTTCCAGCTTGCTTCTAGAACTCTCTCCATATTCCGTCCCTCATCGTGCGTATGAGTCTGATGTGGAAATGCACTTGCTGGTATCCTGATTATTAATGCTGTGTAGATGAAGCCCCTGTTGTGCTTTTTATTCAGTGAACCCCCGACCTTAAAGTGTAAACTGATCCTCTGCTGAACATACGAGAACATTCAGTGGATCCACTGAGTTGCTTATTACTATTATGCTTTATTAACCAGAACAACAAAAGAACAGTCCCTTACATGTACACAATAAAGACAAGGACTCAAACAATAGAAGAACAGTCCCTTAAATGTACACAATAAACACAAGGACTCAAACAATAGAAGAACAGTCCCTTAAATGTACACAATAAACACAAGGACTCCAACAATAGAAGAGACAGAGGGATGAGGAGAGAGAGCGAGAGAGAGACTATAACTTACACAGAGACGCTGAGGAACATAAACTTAAAGCTAACGTACAGAACTTGGTGTTCAAAGAGGGCATAGAGAACCTAAACCCAGGGAGGAGGTCCTCCTGGGTGAAGGTGGACTGGAAGGTGTGGAGATGTGTCAATATGTCTGAGGACCCTCCTCCATCTGGGGACACTCTGTAGAAGGACAGAGTGCCAGCAGGCCGGTCCAGATACACTCCTACTCTGGTAGAGCCAGCGGGGGGGAGAGGTATGGCTGTTGCTCTACCGTTGTACCAGGCAGAGTAACCACCATCATCATAACAACAAAGACTCCAGGACTTGTTGTTCTCTCCAAGCCCGCTGTCATCACCCTCTCCTCTCCTTGTGATTCCTCTGTATGTCACTCCTATATAAACATCTCCTTTCCACTCTACCTCCCAGTAACAGCGGCCAGTCAGAGCCTCTCTACACAACACCTGGGGATAGATGTCAAATCTCTCTCGGTGATCTGGATACGACTGGTCCTCTTTAACCCATGTCAGCTTTCTGTTGTCCTCAGACAGAGAGAGTCCTTTGTGGGCTGTGTTTGGGTCCAGTGTGAGTTCACAGGCATCTGACAGAGAACAAGACATGATGAGCTGCTGAAACAATCTTCATCATCATCATCATCATCATCATCATCATCATCACTAGTACTGTTCTTCCTGGTTCATGTTCATCTTCTCTACAAAAATTAACATAGAAAGACTAAATCATATCAAATGATAGCTACTATAGTGGACTAGGGTGCTATAGCTTAAGAAATAGTAGTGCATATTGTTTTGAAGATCATTTAAGTTAAACCTAAATGTAAATCCCATGTGTGCATGAGTGGTTGTCCTAGTCAAAACAATGACACTTAGAAATATGTATTAACTGAATCTACTCCCACAATATTTACACTACATGCACATATTATACATCAAAACGTTCAGCATGATGAGCCTATATCTAAGCTATAGTATACATACTTTCCAAGATATTAGACTTTGAGAGGTTCCAATACACATCCATTGTAGTCCACCTGTGTAAACAACCGACTGAACCAGCTGAGCTCACATACAGGCTGGAAACTAACTATTGGTACCATAGGACTGGTTCATACATACTATACACAGACATGTACACATACGTACACACACCTACACAAAAATACTAGACATACCGGTACATAAACACAGGGAAACACAGCTAGACATGCGTATACACAAGTCAACACTTGAATGAATGAATGTGGTTGGATCATCTTAATAGTTAGTGTGTGTTGTGATGAATCAAACTAAACAGACACTTACACTTCTTTAGAGCTGGTTTCAGCCTCCACACTCCACTGTGCTCCACACTGGGGGGGGAAACAAAGTGAGAGCAGCATGTTGAAACATTCACCTTCATCATCTGCTGTCTCATCACTTTCTACACAACATGAGTTACAGCTGCCTCTTCAAACCACTTCATCTAGCAGTGACTTGAATCCTTGTAGGAGACTTTGTCCCTGAGTGGTGAGCTGTCCTCTCCATACCTGAGAGTGTCCAGTCTCCAGTGTGGATCCTCCAGTCCAGCAGAGAGCAGCGCAGCTCCTGAGTCTCCTGGGTGATTGTAGCTCAGGTCCAGCTCTCTCAGATGGGAGGGGTTGGAGGTCAGAGCTGAGGCCAGTGAAGCACAGCCTTCCTGTGTGACCAGGCAGCCAGACAAGCTGCACACACACACACACACACACACACACACACACACACACACACACACACACACACACACACACACACACACACACACACACACACACACACACACACACACACACACACACACACACACACACAATCTGTTCAACATACTCTGATGTTGAACTTGTGGTGTAAGTGTTTGACCATTGAGTGAAACTGACCTGAGAGTTTCCAGTGTACATTGTGGACTCCCCAGTCCAGCAGAGAGCAGCTTCACTCCTGAATCCTGCAGATCATTGGTACTCAGGTCCAGCTCTCTCAGACTAGAGGAGTTGGAGCTGAGAACTGAGGCCAGAGCTTCACAGCATCTCTCTGATAGATTACAGCCATTCAACCTTCAAACACAATAAACACAACATGTTAGGAACTGTGATTTATGTTTTAGGAGAATTGAAACCAAAGTATTTTTACACACATGAACAAAATGTAATTATTGTTAAGAAACTGGATCTTTAAATATTAAGAGTTAGATTTCATATAGTTCTTAAACAAATGTAATCATTATACTTCCCTTAAAAACAGTGTAGCCTGCTAATAAATCCAAGGAAAAAGAAGAACGCACACAATGAACAAAGAGAAACAATGTAGGACCTCAAACTTTTGCATAACATTTTCTTTAATAAACAAAGCTTTAACTGTTGTCCAGAAATACCTAGCAGGTACTGTGTTTGTTTATTATATCCCCCTGTCGCACATAAGTGACGATTCTGTCGACCACTCAACGGATGGCGTGTGAAGCTCGAACTTGCTGGCACCCTTTCAGGCGTCTCAGTACCCCAACGGAGGAGAATTGTGAGACGAGTATGGCTCAATACGACTCTGAGTCCGGATCATGCCCCACTTTTGATGGTGGAAACGCGATCCATGACAGACCTTTGCAGACTGAACCGACCCTCACCCTCCAGTGGAAATGTGCCATTATAGAACTGTCCTCTGAACTGAACTGTGGAACTTGTGGTGTAACTGTTTGACCATTGAGTGAAACTGACCTGAGAGTTTCCAGTGTACAGTGTGGACTCCCCAGTCCAGCAGAGAGCAGCTTCACTCCTGAATCCTGCACATCATTGGTACTCAGGTCCAGCTCTCTCAGACTAGAGGAGTTGGAGCTGAGAATTGAGGCCAGAGCTTCACAGCATCTCTCTGACAGATGACAGCCATTCAGCCTTTACACACATAAACAGAAGATGTAAGGAACTGTGATTAAAGTAACTAACATATTTTACTGTTAATATAATGAATGACTTTAATTAGAGAGGTTTTATTCATTTAACAAATATATACTAGTCAATACATTAGATTCATGTTTATTCAATATTGAATGTATAATGAATAATATTGAAAAGCTGATTTGTAGTCTTTGAAAATGTTTTTTATATTAATATTACTTTTTATTGTAGTATTGGATGTATTATGTATTGTATTGTAGTACATGGGTGCAGCTTTCCGGTTGTCAATCGTGACCTCTCACCCTTCCCCTAAATGACCCAGACGTCTCTTTATCAACGCATCAGCATTGGTTAAAACCAAAGCATCCATGTAACCAAATGTACTGAACAAGGTTAAAATGTTTTCAAATAGTTTGTTACATTTTATTAATAATAAACGTATTTATGAATGTATCCTTATCAACAATTACTTATTTATACTTATAGCTATATATGAATACTGCTGTATTTAACTATAAATAACAATTATTATTCATTCTTGGCTTTTCTTATTTATTATTTCATAATAGATAAGAGCTTTTGAGTTTGACTCTTCACCCTGGTTACACAATATAATGTGTGTATTGTGATACATGTTATACGTGAACATACAAAGATGTTTTATATGTTATCATAACTTTTATATTCTACTATTAGGTATATTTTGTTGTGTGTAATGTGATACATGTTATTAGTGAACCTACAGAGATGATTTGGAGGCTTTGACCACTGGCAGCAGCCTCAGAAGACCCTCCTCTGAATCTTTGTATTTCTTCAGGTCAAACACATCCAGCTCTTCTTCTGATGTCAGTAAGATGAAGACCAGAGCTGACCACTGAGCAGTATCAAGATATTCTGTGGAGAGACTTCCTGATGTCAGGTACTGTTGGATCTCCTTCACTATAGAACGGTCGTTCAGCTCATTGAGACAGTGGAACAGATTGATGCTTCTCTCTGGAGAGAGATCCCCACTTATCTTCTTCTTGATGTAAGACACTGTTTTCTCCTTGGTTTGTGATCTACTTCCTGTCTGTCCCAGCAGACCTCGTAGGAGATTCTGATTGGTCTCCAGAGAGAGGCCCAGGAGGAAGCGGAGGAACAAGTCCAGTTGTCCATTCTTACTCTGTAAGGCCTTGTCCACAGCACTCTGGTAGAAGAGGAGGAGTTTATCTTCACCAGAGGTTGGTTGTTCTTCTAAGAGCAGATTGACACCAGTGTGGATGAAGGACAGAGAGATATAAAGGGCAGCCAGAAACTCCTGGAGGCTCAGATGGACAAAGCAGAACACCTTGTCCTGGTACAGCCCACACTCCTCTTTAAAGATCTGTGTAAACACTCCTGAGTACACTGAGGCTGCTCTGATATCGATGCCACACTCTGCCAGGTCTGCCTCGTAGAAGATCAGGTTGCCTTTCTCCAGCTGGTTAAAAGCTAGTTTTCCCAGAGAAGCAATGATCTCTCTGCTCTCTGAACTCCAATGTGAATCTGTTTCAGATCTCCCATGATACTTCCTGTCCCCCTGTATGGATTGAACCCTCAGGAAGTGGCTGTACATCTGAGTCACAGTCTTGGGCATCTTCTCCACTCTCTGGGATGTTTTGAAGAGGTCCTCCAGAACTGTAGCAGTGATCCAACAGAAGACTGGGATGTGACACATGATGTGGAGGCTTCGTGATTTCTTGACGTGGGAGATGATTGTGCTGGCCAGTGTCTCCTCTCTGAATCTCTTCCTGAAGTACTCCTCCTTCTGTGGGTCAGTGAACCCCCTCACCTCTGTCACCATGTCAACACACTCAGCAGGGATCTGATTGGCTGCCGCAGGGCGTGTGGTTATCCAGATGCGGGTGGAGGGAAGCAAGTCGCCCCTGATGAGGTTTGTCAGCAGCAAGTCCACCGAGGTGGACTTTGTCACATCAGTCCAGATCGGGTTGTTCTGGAAGTCCAGAGGAAGTCGACACTCATCCAGTCCATCCAAGATGAAGACAACTTGGAACCGGTCGTATCTGCAGATTCCTGCTTCTTTGGTCTCAATAAAGAAGTGATGAAGAAGTTCCACCAAGCTAAACTCTTTCCCTTTCAGTAAATTCAGCTCTCTGAAAGTGAGGAGAAATGTGAAATGTATATCATGGTTGGTTTTGCCTTCAGCCCAGTCCAGAGTGAACTTGTGTGTTAAGACGGTTTTACCAATGCCGGCCACTCCAGTTGTCATCATTGTTCTGATTGGTTTATCTTGTCCAGGTAAGGGTTTAAAGATGTCCTCACATCTGATGGGTGTTTCCTCCTTGACTTGTTTCCTGGAAGCTGTTTCAATCAGTCTGACCTCATGTTCCTTGTTGACCTCTCCACTGCCTCTCTCTGTGATGAAGAGCTCTGTGTAGAAGTCATTCAGAGGTGTTGAATGCCCTGCTTTAGCGATTCCCTCAAACGCACACCTCAACTTCCTCTTCAAATGAGACTTGATTTTATGTTGACACTCGACAGCATTAGATCCTAAATGAGAAAACAACAGAAGACAGTTAGTAGATGGTGATCAGTGGAACCAGGTCAATAATTCCTGTTAGGGAATTGTGTTATGATCAACTTCATGATATTTAGTGGCTTCATTACGGAGAAGCTGGTCGTGACAAGGACTGCATGTTACAGATTCAAAATGTTCAGAACTATTATTTCCACAGCAATATGATTGGTCTAATGATAGTAATAATGATAGTGAATCAGTGTAAAGTGATTTGCTATGCTGATATAACAAGATAGTGTTCAACCTCTTCCACTGAGTTATTCTACTGTTGATCTGTAGTATAATGATAATTATTTAACCTGATACCCCCACAATAACCCTACATATCTGGATCAAACCATTTAATCTGATACCCCACAATAACCCTACATATCTGGATCAAACCATTTAACCTGATCCACCCACAATAACCCTACATATCTGGATCAAACCATTTAACCTTATACCCATTAACCCTAAACCATTTAACCACAAAGAGTCTCCACATTGAAGGTTATAGTCATTCAATCCGAAAAGAACAAATGAGAGTCTCATACTGCTCCTTAAAAATAGAATGTCTTCTCTTTTTTAAAGATAAGATCTCTTCTGCCCTTCAAAATAAGAGTCTCTTACCACCCCACAGTGTGTCGGCCAGTTCCTCCTGGTTCATCTCCAGCTCAGTTTGATGCTGCTGTACAGACTGAGCAATTGTAACATTTGAAATTTCCTGGTGTCTGTGGAGAACACAAATACACACACACACACACACACACACACACACACACACACACACGCACACGCACACACATACATCAAACCAGGAATTATTGACGTTTGATGGAAGCTTTATTTTTATAATCTCTGATAAGTCCTCACCTCTTCTCAATAGACTGATTTCCATCTTTAAAGTAAAAAGGTGGATCCATAGAGTGGTTACTCTTCATGGAGACACAGCTGGGTCCAGGGGAGTCTGTTCTCTGTTGCTGGACTCTCCTAGAAAAACACAAACTAGATGTATGGATGTTTGATAGAAGCTGTAGCTCTATAATCTCTAGGGCTGTCAGGTTATGGTCGGTTGGATAATTAGTTAATCAATATGCACGTGTTGGACCAAATTCTCATTGGTTGGACATGCACATTGTTTTATTATTATCTTTTCACAATCGACCAATGGATTGGTCATAGAGTTGGTTGAATTTAAGACAACCAAGATTTTATTTGGTTGACTACAGCCCAAGTAATCATCCCGATTCAATACTTACCTCTTTTCCATGGACTGATTTCCATCTTTAAAGTAAAAAGGTGGATCCATAGACCAGTCACTCTTCATGGAGACGCAGCTGGGTCCAGGGGAGTCTGCTCTCTGCTGCTGGACTCTTCTGGAAAATCAAGAACCAGGATTTATGGACGTTTGATAGAAGCTTTATTTTTATAATCTGATGAATCCTCACCTCTTCTTAATAGACTGATTTCCATCTTTAAAGTAAAAAGGTGGATCCATAGACCAGTCACTCTTCATGGAGACACAGCTGGGTCCAGGGGAGTCTGCTCTCTCCTGCTGGACTCTTCTAGAAAAACAAGAACCCTCTCATTCACACCATTTCCCTCTCATTCACACCATGTCGACCACATTTCCCTCTCATTCACACCATGTCGACCACATCACTAAAACATCATCCCTCCTCTCATTCACACCATGTCAACCACATCACTAAAACAGCCTTATCCCTCCTCTCATTCACACCACGTCAACCACATCACTAAAACAGCCTTATCCCTCCTCTCATTCACACCATATCGACCACATCACTAAAACAGCCCTTTTCGCCCTAAAAATAATCTCACACCCCTGATCTTTCACCACTGAAGAAACCCCCCTCCATGCCTCCATGTCACTCTCTAAATCATCACCTCTTCTGAATAGACTGATTTCCATCTTTAAACCCAACAGGATGATCCATAGAGCAGTCACTCTTCATGGAGACACAGCTGGGTCCAGGGGAGTCTGCTCTCTGCTGCTGCTCTGGGCTTCAACACAACACACACAGCTGTTCTCAGACTAATGATGTCATGAGATATCACTGCTAAGCTCTGAAATGGACAACAGTCACAGACAGTGAGAGATCCTCTTCTTACCTCTTAGCTTTGCTCTGGTGGCCATGTTCCCCAGACAGAGTGGTTTTAGAGGTAGGACCCCCCTCCTCTCTCTCCTCATCCATAGTAGACTGGAGACCTGGACACAAACACAACTACATGTTGTTTCTGTGGATTCTGTACCAAATGTGAAATTGCTGCATGACTAGATCTACACACTCTATCACTTTCTATGTCTAGATATACACACTCTATCACTATTTATGTCTAGATCTACACACTCTATCACTATATATGTCTAGATCTACAAACTATCACTATGTCTAGATCTACACACTCTATCGCTATATGTCTAGATCTCATACATGTCATTATTTGGATTATTCCTTACTTCTGAACACTGAACTCTCTTCCAGTAGATCAAAGTCACTAGAGAATCAGAGTCTATAGATCAGTGTGCTATACCTTTATAGATGGCCATCAAACCACCAATAGGTAACTAATGGTACCAATAAAACCCAACAATAAAAGTTCACAACATGAACCAAACTGACCTCACTACAGCACAGACTGAACCTCCACAATAAAAGTCCACAACACAACCAAACTGAACTCACTATAGTACAGACTGAACCTCCACAATAAAAGTCCACAACACAACCAAACTGACCACAATACAGTACAGACTGAACCTCCACAATAAAGGTTCCTGGACCAGAGGTTCAATATGAAACGCCCTCAACACGGTGGAACTAGTGATTGATGTTCTGTCCCATATTCCTTTATTCAGGTTCTCTCTCTGAGCTCAACGTCTCTTTTACAGCAGGAACCTGTTAACACTGAACTGGGACTGGAAATTAATCTAGAACATATCAATACAGTGAGAATATATGACCAATAATCTAAAGAAAACATGACATTTAGCGAGCTGTACCGTAGCTTCTCCGTGATGAAAACGTGTCCTGCTCCTTGTTGTGTGAAAATATTACAGCACAGAAGGAAATGAAGATCAGTTGAAGGAAGAGATTCAGGTGTTCACCAAAACACAAAGTAAGTGTAAGAACGTTAATAAGATAACTTCTTCTAAAGAAGTTAGATAACTTCTAACTTCTTTAGAACGTTAACACAGTTCTAAAGAAGACAGTGAAGACAGATCAAATGAGGAAGGAGACTTTGAACACCAGCCACCAGTAAAACCATCAATCATTAACTAACTAAAGAGGATTACATGGTTTACCTGTACCACACAAACACACACACACACACACACATGCGCAGCTTAAGAGTCAAAAGTAGAGCAAAAGAGAGATATGAGATAAATACAAAGTAAAATAAAAATAATAAAATAAAGGATGTATAAATAAATAAATAAACAATGTACTATCTACACCTTTCACAGGTGTATATCATAAGTATAGTTACACAGGATACTAGCTCAGTATGAGTATAAGTACAGAGGATACTAGCTCAGTATGAGTTTAAGTACACAGGATACTACCTCAGTATGAGTATAAGTACACAGGATACTAGCTCAGTATGGGTATAAGTACACAGGATACTAGCTCAGTATGAGTATAAGTACACAGGATACTGGCTCAGTATGACAGGGCTGCTTGGGGGCGTGTCAGTGCGGCTGTCAGTCAAAGAGTCGGCAGCAGTGATTGGCTGAGCCACGCTGTGGTGTCAGCGTATCAAAAAATAACTCTTTGTAAACAGACCGCCTGGAGACACGGATGATCCCCTCCTGGTCGCTGCTCGAGCTGCCAGCTGCGAGCCCGCTGTACCACCACCGGTCCTGGGCTCAGCCGTCCTAGCGGAGGGGAGAGAGAGGACCAGGGTTTGGGTCCTGGGCTCAGCCGTCCTACCGGAGGGGAGAGAGGACCAGGGTTTGGGTCCTGGGCTCAGCCGTCCTACCGGAGGGGAGAGAGAGGACCAGGGTTTGGGTCCTGGGCTCAGCCGTCCTAACGGACCGGGAGGAAGAGGACCAGGGTTCAGGTCGCTCCGCCTGGATCAAGCGACGTTCCACCAGTGGTTTGGACACGTTACTACTAACATGTTACTGCTAACATGTTTGGTCGCGGCTTAGCCAATCACTAACATGTTACTGCTAACATGTTACTTCTAACACATTACTGCTAACACATTACTACTAACATGTTACTAGTAACACGTTAAACACGTTACTACTAACATGTTACTTCTAACATGTTACTACTAACCCATTACTACTAACATGTCAGTAGTAACATGTTACTATGTACCCCTACTCTATATATATTGTTTCCAGCAGCACAGGAATGAGCAGACAAGAGTTCAGGTTGAAGGCCGTTCTCAGCTCTGGCGGCCCCTACACACGACCCTGAGAGTGGCCTTTATAGTGATCACAGCACACACACCGGGAACACACAGCTAGTACCACACACACCTCTACCTCAGGGGCCCATTCTCCCAGGGTCCTTTGCGGCATCAGACTTGGGGGCTGCTGGGGGCCCTGCTTGGGCCCTGCCGAGGGCCCTGACAGGGGATAGGACCCTGCCGGGGGCCTGAGTAGGACCCTGCCAGGGGCCCTGCCGAGGGCCCGCCCCGCCCCGGCACGAGGGACTGAAGACTGGGCCCACGTCAGGGGGCAGGACCCCTTAGAGACCTGCTGGGACTGAAGACTGGGCCCATATCAGGGGGCAGGACCCCTTAGAGACCTGGGACGCTCAATGGTGTTTTGTGCCCCCAACGGAGCCTTCAAGGCAGCGCAGCCTGGAAGGCACTCCCCGCCCCCAAGAGTTTCAGCCAATCACAGCACTGCTGCTAGATTTTAACTTCTTCCCTGCCCCCGACAGTTTCAGCCAGGGGCGGACTGGCCATCTGGCATACCGTGCATCGCCCCGGTGGGTCGTTGACCCAATGTGGGCCGGTCCGGTCCGCTATGTTTTGGTTTTTTTCTCTCTCTCTAAATTCCCTCCAATTGGGCCGGCCAATTGGCTACAGAGGGCTGGCAGTGTGTTGCCAGCATCGACACATATTATTGGTCTATGTTTGTCATTGTCAATCAATCATGGGCTGACAGGCTCAGAGAGCTAGCCTAGTCCTAACTAGACCTTCGTACTCATTTCATTCATACCGATGGTCTAGTAATGTGTTACTACTATAGAGACAAACGATTTCTCACTTGAAGGCGGGTGCTGTTGAAGTTTAAAACCTATTGGCTCTGCCCAGTGCCATTCCGGATCTGCCTTAACCAATCGCTAACGTTTGGTCGTGACGTATTTCATGCTTAGCAAACTCCTTCACCACTAACGGAGCCAGCTGGAAAATTCAACTTTTCCCGAATCCCGTGGGAAGAAGCACCACAGCATCTTCAGCAAAAAAAAATCTGGCTTTAATTTATCTATATTCGGCAGAATTTCCACAACAGACCGAATAGCTTTCTCCATGGTCTTCCTGCTGCTTCCTGGTATTCGTTTGACTACAACTGAAACTCGCGCACGACCTGTGCGTCACTGTTCTCAGGCCGCGCCTCCTGTTCGCTGATTGGAGGGACAAACTTGAGGGAAAAGAAATCGTTCGAACATACAGCACTCCCAGACCTAGTACTGAAGTGAAATGAAAATTGAGCGGAAGTACGGAGGCAGGCGGGACCAGGCTATCAGAGAGCCCTGACAATGCTGTCAATCACAACACAAACCAGGGTGGGCGGGACCTCATGGCATGGGCCGGAGTCGTGGGACGGAGCTGAAAATGGATAAGCGTGAGAAACGCCCGGGTGGTGCTGAAAAACTGCGACTTAAAAAGCTGAAGTCTCTGGAGGTGGAAGCTACTAAATGTTCAAAATTGACAGACCTATTAGCTGGGCTACATTTTGAGACATGTCCAAAACAAAGAAGAAAACGTTTTTACATTGAATGTGATGTGACCTAATTAACTGCATACTTGTGATAACATATTAGCCCAGAGCTGAAGGGCTGTGACTGTTGGTAGTTGTGGTTGATTTTATATGAGAATGCATATCTATTCAGACCTGTAATTCATGTCTTAGACTTTTTCACACAGCTATAGATAATTTTTTTTTTCAATTCTCTATTTATGGTTTCATAATGACTGACTCACAGTTAAAACAAATGAGTTTCAGCTCTAATGCTGCTACTGTCTGTAATATGTTTCTATTTAGATTATTTGTCAGGATATATTGTTATTATTGTCAGAGTCTGGTTTTAACTAATGCTGGGCTTACACCAAAAGATTTTCACAGTCACAGACTAAAAACTGAAAGGGTAGCATGAGGGTTCTTCCCGTTAGTCTCGTCCCACCCCTAGTCATGACATAACTTCTGTTGTGATTTGACACTATAATGAATAAACACTGATTTAATTTTTTTTTTTTTAATGTAAGTTGCGTGTCCTTTGAAATATAGCCAGAATGAACTGTTACGGTTTTTCTTGTGTTTCTTGACTGAACAGACACCTAAGCTAGGTCTGTTCTTTTTACTTTTTAAAGTCATGGTTAGCACAAGTGCAGTCAATGTGTTATAAATATCAGTGGTGGACATTCAAATTATGGTGGCAAGTATGTTGATATCAAGGATATGGTTTACTATTAACGGGCTAGCCGTTGGCACTAGCTAACTTCCAGGCAGCCAATTCATTTTTAGCTAACTCTTTAAAGCCATGATTAGCTCAATTACAGTCAATGTGTTAAAATAACTAGCAATGGTGGACATTCAAGTTATGGTGGCAAGTAACCTAACTAAATCAATATATGACAAGTACGACTCAACCTTGTTTTAAGTGAGGTGCACATTGAGACTAACTTCCAACTAACTTTGTAATGCTGGCTACCTCTGAGGCAGCCTGTTGAATTGCGCTACCTTTAATTCAGTTTGGGTTATGTTGTCACACTGGGTAACTCAGAGGTGTCCAGTTGTTCAAAGATAACTGGGAGTTATCTAGACATAAGACATAAGTAGTCAGACAGACTTCCAACTAACTGAAATGCTGGCTACCTCTGAGGCAGCCTGTAGAATTGCAGATAACTATGGCACCTTGGGCAAGTTTCAAGTTACTCACAGGCATTGTTGCAAACTAGATTTATTTATAATCAGGATAGCACAAGAAAAATGTCTAATATACTTGATCGGTGAAATGATTTCACATCATGTCTGGTCATGGGAATACCTAATACCTACATAAGGAACTTGGACTGACGAATTAGATGAGGAGTTGACTTCTAGATTGCTCTGTAATACTGGTTGCTAATAGTTGACAAGATAAGGACGTATGTGTGTCATGGATAATTGTCTGTTCTATTTTCCTTCTCTTCAGGTATGGAAGGTATATTGCAACAAGAGGTTGGATGACTTGTTACTTATCCTCTATAACCATGTTGTGAAATACTACTGGTAAGTTTGTATATCCATACCTTAATGTGGGTTCTTGGTTCAAATATTCAGTTTTGTAAACAGAATGAAGGTGTCTGCTAACACTGAAGAACATTACCAAGTTCATGTTATTAAAAAGTTAATACTTAGTATAGCCAGAATTTATACACTGTAAACCCGAACGTTCAAAGTAATTAAATAGATTAAGTAGTACATACTCAAAGTTTTAGAAAAAGTTATACTTACTTAATTATGTCAAGTTGGTGTAACATGTTCTTCCTTTTTGAGTAATTGTAACTAATTTTTTTATTAAATTGAACTATTTTGTGTAAGAGTAAGCATTACTTAAAAACTTAATTTAAGTACAACTTAATAGAAATAAGTAATTACATGCTAAACCCGAATGGTTTAATTGAAATAAGTAGTGAAAACGTAAAATCTGTTATTATAACTAACTAACTTAGACATGTTGAGTGTCAGTAGCATTTTCTTTCTTTTGTGTTTATTAAGATTATATTTTTTTGCGGATTATGTAGGGTAATTTGAATATTCGAATAGTTTTTAAAAACAGACATTCGAATGTGGAAAAACACACCCGGGCCAGCTGCAGAGCGGACATGTCACAGCGAGCGAGAGAGAGAGAGATAGAGATAGAGAGAGAGAGAGAGAGAGAGAGGGGGGGGGGGGGGGAAGGGAGAGAGTGAGAGAGAGAGAGAGAGAGAGAGAGAGCGAGAGAGAGAGAAGGAGAGGGGGAGAGGGAGAGAGGGAGAGGGGGAGAGAGAGAGAGAGGGAGAGGGGGAGGGAGAGAGAGGGCGAAGTCTGCTTGCCATTAGTTCATTTACTTGTTTTTGTGAAGGTAATATGTTGCCAAATATGTTTAAACTTAAATAAATGACCTATACAAGTAGTTATGTCTCGTTGTATTAGTTTGTCCTGTTATTGACGTAATGCGCGTCATTGACATAATGCGCAAATATAGATAGGCCTACTCGAATTTCAAATATATGTTGTTTTTTTTTAGAGGGATGCAAACGTCATTTTTGCATCCCTCAGCTTGCTAACCAATTAAGTCGGGAGCTTGGATAATGCCGACGTTTTTCCACACTTCTTAATTTTCGGCAACTTATCAGTGCCATTTGATTGTACGTATTCAACATATAATTAAGATTTATTAAAATAGGTTTGCAATTTCAACGTGTTTTCCCATACACGTACACGAAAATCATATTGGCCATGTACATCGCATGGTTAACAGAACACGAGTCAACTGCCCGCCCACGTGTGCTGCGTCAGTTTTAAACGACCCTGCTTGCAAGCAACCATGCAGTAAAGTTCAAGTGCGTCTGCTTTTTACAGTTATGTTAGTTTTGCTTGATGGCGTCAGTAGCTTGACACTTTGGGATCGACTGAAAAGATCATTAACGGGACAATTTATAAATTGAAGTATTTATAATATGACACTCTTTGAATGCTTTTAATTGTTCATTTTCAGATCAGTTAATGCCTTTGCATCTATCTGTTCCAGTTTCAAGAAGTCAGAGTTAAGGAAGATAACTGGCGATGTGATAAAGATACCAGGTAATCCAATGAATGTGAATTCTTCTATGAACCACCCCTCTTTCTCACCCCCCCTTTCTGTCTTAATACCAATAACTTCAATTGCTCTCCCATATACACGTATTGTCGTTTATTCTACTTGCCTGTTTGATCTAAATATAGCTTTTTGCTGTATTCAAGTCAACAATTCATGAATGTGTTCTGTTCATAAATACAATTTTTCCTAATTGATATTTAATATTTGGCACTGCACAGATCATATTTTTGCTTAACTTTGTATTGGCTTGCAAAAAGATGATTGGTCTAAAAACGAGTCCAAGATGGACGAATAAGTCTACTTATGCTATTTCCCATCTATAGACGTTATATAAAACAAATAGTTTTGGGGAAAACATGTCATTTTAAAGCAGTGTTAGCTGTACCATGATCATGTTTTGGTAAGCTAATAGTTTTATATTGTGGTCTAAACTTTGTCTTTTTTTTTCTTTGCTTTTTAGG
Source organism: Micromesistius poutassou (assembly GCF_964030765.1). Lineage (NCBI taxonomy): Eukaryota > Metazoa > Chordata > Actinopteri > Gadiformes > Gadidae > Micromesistius > Micromesistius poutassou. Next base: position 5,102,449 of record NC_140294.1, read on the forward strand.
TCGCTGGTTCAAGAATGATCTGGAACTGTAAGTTGTGCGCCACTTCTTTCACCTCCAGAATACAGTTATTTAGACACTACAGGCTGCAGCAGAGCCACTATTCCAGAATCAGCCCTCTTCCATGCCTCTACACTGATTGCATTTGTACATTTCAGACACTTAATGCACTGAGTACTCATCTGTCAAGATATACAGCACAACCTAGCAGTTGTACAGAGCAAAGTCAGGGGACTGTGTTATTTAAATGCCCTTTATGCACATATCAGCAACCCTTTTCTAAAACAGATTTTTTCAGTCATCTCAGAAAGCATTTGAAAAATCATGAAACAGTGACGTGCCCATATAAGGATTGCAGCTATCGCACAAATGTGTACTCCTCATTCAATTCCCATAAAAGTAGAGAACACCAAGAAGGTGTTCTTGCATCAGACTTTCAAACTGATATTGTCAGTGAGGCACCCCATAATCTTCAACCCAGTATTTCTGAGGAAACAAGTGATTTGCATGAAGAATGCCCAGGCCCGAGCAGAGAAGTGGGGAATGATCAGTGTGACACTGGCAGTCTAAGAAATCAACTTAAAAGAAACGTATCTTCCTTATTCTTAAAGATGCAGGCTATCCTCCATGTCTCAAACACAGCTACTCAGGAAATAGTAGACCACTTGAATCAGATCTTCTCCTTATCTGAGCCGTTGATCAAAGAGGCAGTTGGTGACATACTGCAAAGAAATGGTCACATTATTACAGAACCTACACTGAGTGAAGTTGTTACTGCTGTCATGGACTGCAATGTTCTGGCTACATCAACCTCTAAAAGGTGCCGAGTTGAGTTCACACAAGCGCAGAAAAACCTTTATTGAGCGCAACTATCCTTATGTAATGCCAGTGGAATATCAGTTGGAGGAACCTGGACATACCAGCATGTATGTTCCTATCCTTTCGATGATTCAAGAGTTGTTTAAAAACACAGACATTCTTAACAAGATTACTGAAACAAATACTGCATCTGGTCAATATCTATCATGCTCCAATGGCTCTCATTTCCTTAAAAATGAGTTGCTGTCAACGGGGATCTCGTCCTACCACTCCAGCTATATATTGATGATCTTGAAATTTGCAATCCGCTTGGCACAAAACGCAAAATTCACAAATTTTGCGCTGTATATTGGGTCCTCGCTAATGTCCCACCAAAATACAGATCAGCATTACATGCTATACAGCTAACAATACTTGTAAAAGTAACGGACGTCCGTAAGTATGGATATGCAGCTGTACTTGCGCCATTGCTGAGTGATGTTCATACCTTGGAAAAAGACGGTGTCTTCATCGAAAGAGTTGGTCAGAATGTCAGAGGCACTGTATTTTGTGTTTCTGCTGACAATTTGGCTGCTCATGGATTAGGTGGCTTTGTAGAGTCATTTAGAACAGGCCATGTTTGCAGATTCTTTATGGGCTCAGTTGAACAGTTTCAAGTAACTGAAGTTAGAGAGAGGAAGTTTCCTCAGAGAACCAAAGCTAGCCATGACTTGCATGTGCAAACTGTGCAAGAAAGTGACACTTTGAGCAGCCACTTTGGTGTTAAAGGTGGCTGTGCCTTGCGAGAATCCCTGAATTACTTCCATACAATCACAGGGTTTCCTCCTGATATACTCCACGGAAGGTATCGTTCCCATGGAGCTTTCTCTTTGTATTAAAGAGATGATCCGGCAGAAGTACTTCACTTTAGAGTATTTGAACAACAAGATTACCTCATTCCCATATCAGCACACTGATAAAGTGGATAGGCCTCAGCCACCTCCCAAAACGTTTCTTTCTCGAGGAACGATTGGAGGTAATGGACATGAAAATGCCACTCTGCTCTGACTTCTTCCATTGCTTGTTGGCAGTGTAGTACCAGAGGGTGATAAGGCGTTTTGATGGAGCTGAAAGAGGTGGTAGAGTTAGCATTGTGCCCATCATTTACTGATGAAACCTTGGACTATTTTGAGTGCAAAATCAGTGATCATAGACAGGCACTGCTAGAGGTTTTCCCTGAGGTTAGGCTCCATCCTAAACATCATTATGTGGAGCACTATCCTGCTCTAATCAAGAGCTTTGGGCCCTTGCTGCACGTTTGAACCATGCGGTTTGAGCCCAAGCACTGCTTTTTCAAAAGAGTGGTGCATGACGCTCAAAACTTAAAAAATATTTTGAAGACGATGGCAATCAGACACCAACACATGATGGCATATGATCTTGCTGCACCATCATTTTTCAAGCCAAAAACTCAGGCATCCAGGATTGAATCTGTTCTGATTTCAGCTCTACCAGAGGTTGCTCAAGTACACATTAGCGCACAAACAACTAGTGACACAATCTACAAGACATCAAATGTGACCATTGATGGCACAGACTATGTCTGTGGAATGTTTCTGTCTGTAGGAGTCAGCGGCGGACTGTCCAAATTTAGCAAAATAGAACAGATCTTCCTTGTAAATCACAATGTATCTTTTCTATGTTGTGATTAGGACTCCTGGTATGTAGAACATCTACTGTCCTATGAGCTGTCAACTGCAAACACAAGCCTGTCAATCCACCTGCATTCTTGTCTGAATGATACAGTCCCTCTCTCAGCATACAAAATAGATGGCTCACTGCTGCTGACCCTCAAGCGCTTCATTCAAGTGAGACATAACTGAGTTCATGTAATTGTTCAGTTATTGTCTTTATTCACTTTGTAGAATTTAAATTTATATGGTACTCTTATTTTACCCTCTTTACAACCTGATTTTGTCTTTTCAATAGCACAATGGCAGCTGCATCCCCACAACCAATGATTCTTCGTGTTGTAGAGCAAGACCTGGTTAGAAAATTAAAACTCAGCTCACGACCAGCCAGTGTTGATGCACTGATCAACATTATAAAACATTATATTATAAAACAGCTGGAAATCGACCTTGACTTTGAGTTGCTTTATGAAGATCCAGACTTCGACGGGAAACGTACTTCCCTTGCAGACATTGAGGAATTGCCGCAAAAAGCTGTTGTGCACATCTCGCTTTCACAAGACTCAAGCTCTATTGCATCTACCGTTGCACTTTCAGATGTGTCATCTCCAGAGCGTCTCAGCAGGTGGCCTCAAGGTCCTTTTCCAGTTCCAACATTTGCGTTTGATGTAGAACTGAAACTTTGCAATGGAAATGCGGAATATGAGAAGAACGATACTCAACTTAAGATGTCAAGAGACCTAAAGCACGACATTTTAGACAAACTTGCATCTGTTATGTATGGGTTTAAAGCTTACCCAAGCGATAAAGAGATCGCAATGGCTGCTGAGGCTCTTGTAGCCAAACATCCCTGTTTGAAGGAAGCCGGTTCTGAGAGTGGCTGGAATGGCTGGAAATACAGCATCAAGTTTAAGATGGGCAATTATAGGAACAAGATGAGACGAGCTGGATGTCAAGAGGTCACTGTAAATTCTGGAAAAAGAAGTAGAAGTAATCCTGAAAACGAACCTTCACATTCCAACATTAAAAGACCTAAGCGAGCAGAAGTAAACTTCCTACCCAACTTTGCCCAAGGAAAGGATCCTTCAATTCTTGAGCAGTTGAGGCAATCAATTGTTGATGAAAACAAGAAGACTGAGAAGAACCTGCCCCTCATTTGAAAGATGATGGAGACCACATTTCCCCTACGCCGGCAGACCATAGTGATGTCCTCCCCACCAGTCAACGAGCTTATGGACCTCTGGCCTGCTCTCAAAATGGAGTCTGAGGTAATATGGATCAGTTATTTTAAAGTGAAAATTAGATTCTTACTCATTTGGCTGCTATTTTCTGCTTTATAAATGTGTGCTGGATTCTTCAAATTGAACTTTTTTTTTAAAAGTTGTGTTGCTGTATTCTCCTGCTGTTATTTCAATCTAGTTGTATGCAGAGTTCCAGCGGATTACGAATCAGAACCTGCCCAACACATTCTTTGCTGAGCTTGACCGCCATCTTCCTCGACTGATGACCTTATTCAGACAGAAGGCATCAAAAACTGGAAAGACAGCAGATGCTCTGGCTGAAATTTTAAAAATCCACGATGAACAGGTAAATAGATTATTACACATTCCATATGTTGAACCAGTGGTTAATCAACTTTGTGTTTGCCATTTGTCTGATTGCATTAAATATGTTTTATTTGTTATTTGTGGACATATGTTCTGATTGGACTGTTTAAAATCAGCTTTGTTCAGTAAACTCTTCTGTGTATATACAATTCTGTTTTTATCTGAATAGGAAATCCATGACATCCACACCAAGCGCACTACGGTTCTCCACTGCCTTCCTGTGTATCTGCGAGAGGACGTTTCTGGATTTTTCAGAACCTGCACTTTGAGTCTCCTTAAGTCACTAACAGATTCTTATGTGTATTATGTTAGTGTTCTAACAGATTAACAGTTAATCAAAAAAACGAACATGTTTTAGGACTTACCTTTTATAGTCTACCCAAACAGTTTTCGTGTGTAGTCTGTTTTCTTTCTCCTCACTATAAAGGAACTGTATTGGCATTTTATTCAAAGTAATAAGATTTCCTGTAAATGTCCTTTAGCTTGGTTTCAGTCTCCCACACCACTTAGATTCTATGGTAATTTGGCTGATTTATGTGTGCAGAACATCAATCTTATGTTTTTCACCTCTTGAAATGAGAGGCTTTGTTCCCAGGTCTCCCTTATTGGATTTCATTGGGATTTGGTTAAAGAAAGATAAATTATGTCTTCTGTTCCATGTGTTAGTTTGTGATTAGTATCTCTTTTTCATTCTTTCAGGACGAGTCTGATGAGCCAGAGCTTGATGTTGTTGCAGTGGGCCTCCTTACTGTCATCGGTGACCATGCCACAGTCCAAAGTCCAGTTCACTACCACCCTGTGAGAATCTCTGTCATCATTGAAAATGATGCCGTGGTCAGCCTCCCCAAGATTGCCGATGCCTTCCTGGTAATCTTTGGACTAATCTATGCACACCTCAGCTATCCGAAAAAACTGAGCAACACTTTTGAATTCACTCAAAAGATTTTACTTGGTCTAGAAGGTGGTAAACTGTCACCCAGGTTGCAGACCCTCAAGAATGAGTTGATGATGTAGAAACTCTGAAAGAGCAGCATTCCAGACATTATAAAAGGCTAGTTTAAAGTTGACCTTTGCCTCAAAAGTTACTGCACTACTCTGCAGGTGTTCAGCCAATACACAATATGCCTATTTTTCGTAAGGCTAATGTTTTGTATGATTCAATGTTGTTTTTAACCATTGTGGGCTCCAAATTTCACTTTGCATTTGCATTTTAGAGTTTAGAGTGAAGATGTTCTTAAAGGTTGCATCAGCGATTCTAGGCCGAAACATGAATGATCACATTCATCTGATCTTTCCTCATGATCCACTAGCTGCCCGCCTCATAAGCAGACCGTCAGAAAAACGCGTCTCTGTAGGCAGCCTGTGCTCCGAGATCACACACAAAAACAAATGCTACTACCAACCACTCCAAACCAAAATAAATATTCCAACCAATCACCGACAAGGGGTAGGTGTTTGCCTCCACAACACCCACCCCTCGTCAGTGATTGGTTGGAATATTTATTTTGGTAACACAAAAACAAATGCTACTACCAACCACTCCAAACCAAAATAAATATTCCAACCAATCACTGACGAGGGGTGGATGTTGTGGAGGCAAACACCTACCCCTTGTCGCACAGCCAACGCACTGTATCTGCTCTGTATCAACGCACTGTAAAATGCTCAATGATTTGAGTAGCTGGTGTGACAGCGAAAGTTATAATCATACATTGGCCCTATATACCAACATTAAAGCAGCTCACCAGAGGGGTGTTCCAAGAACGGAGGTTTAACAAACACAGAGTTAACGCTGAACTCTAGGTTGTCCGATCCTGTGCCGACTAACCCAGAGCTGTCGGTTCCACAGCACCGGTTATGAATTAGTTCAATCAACACGGGGTTGGTTAACACAGGGTTGTGCGCGTTCATGGCAAACCTATAAAGACGTGATGTATGGATCATGGAAATCCTGATCAAAATGGCGAAACGGGCCGCATATTTTACCGATCAAGGTACTAATTATTCTTTTTCCTCCCTCAGCAACTAAAGAATAAAAATGATGGAAGAAAAGTGTTTTTTTTAATTGTTTTTTATTTAAATGATTTCTGCAAATGTGGTCTCGCATCCTTTGTCAGCCCTTACAAACATTTGCGAATGTGTTCCTCCTCGAGGAACGGGTAAAGTGGGGAGGCATCTCTTTGCGCAGAGTGGCTATATTGTGGAGGACGGCGCATGCAACAATTACATCGCATGCCCGTTCCGGACAAACTCTTAGTCCACGTAGGCATTGGAATCTGGACTTCAATATCCAGAATGTATTTTCAATCTTAACGCGGGTTCTGCTGTGTGCCAGGTTAAATGTTGTCTGTGGTCCAGGAGCGGGATTAGGGTACGGGGTGATGAGCGTCGGGAGGCATTGATACCCTCGATCTCCTAGGAGATCCCCATCGAATTGCCCTGCGATCAAATACAAACTTTGAGCTATCTTGCACAAGCACAACAATTATATGAGGTCTATGATATGTTCATAATGCAACGCACCCTGTTGAAATGTATTGCTCACATTGGATGTGTGCCATCAATGCACCCAATTACATTAGGAAATCCTGAAATATAACACCCAGATGAAAAGTCAACAAGGATAATTTCGGAGCCATTTGGGAACACTTAAAGTAGATAATGCTGACCTGCAAGTTGGTGAAACTCCATGAAGTTACGCAACAACCGCTTCAGCGCAAGACAGACGCACGGAGCGGCAGACGGTATGCCTATGTGCTCAGCATCTCCTACACTGTACAAAAAGCTACCCGTCGCAAAAAAACGGAAAGCTATGCAAATTGTTTGTAGTGAACTGAGGGCAGATCCACGATTGGTAACATTTGCAATGTAGGGTTGGAGAAGGCTATTTAAATATATCAAAGAATCACGTGAAAAACTATATCTCTCCAGCAAAAAGTCATCCGGAAAGGACAATATGTCGAGCCGTGGTCTAATTAATCTCTCTGTGAATTGCACAAATTATTTGCGCTCCGATATCAATAGGCGAACACGTAAAAGCTGCGATAAACGTGGGTTTAAATAGCCTACTCTGAGCAAAACCGGGTTATCTTCCAAACTTAACCTGCGCAAAACCTGCTCCGACCAGGTTTGATTGAGAGCATATGTTTCCATAGCAACTTACATGCCGTGGTCATTTTGGAACGGAAAACCTAGGGTTGCCGCTAAACCTGGGTTAACTTAGCTGGGTAAGTGATAAAACCGGCTTTGTGGAACACCCCTCAGCTTGCCTTAGGTAGGTTCCAAACACAAAGCAAAAAGAAGAAGATATAAAGGCTACCCGGAAAGTAATTGAACTCACAAAAAGGAAATTTGCAAGTGCACACAAATCCAATCCAAATATCCAAATATTACTATTTTATATTTTACTTGAGATCCCAAAATGTCACACAGTATTCTTTCTTTACTGAGCTTGTACATAGTAAGAGAACATGGGGTGACAAGTTCTAAACTGATCTCAGAGTGGGTTGGTTGTCTATATATTTTTTTATTAAAAAATTTCTGATGCTTTTGTTGCATATTTCTAATATATGTTTTACTTGAGACCCCAAAGACATCCTGCCTTCGGTCAGTATTCTTTGAAAAATGTGATTGTCTTGTAATGTGTGAACCCATAAAGATGAATGATTTTTGTTGATTGATGGATACATTGACTTCATTAGAATTCCATTTAAGTACTGTGTTTGTTACAAAATTACAAACAAGATCAGATATTGGAAGAAGAGAGCAGAGAATCCTTTAACAACACACACACACACACACGATATAACCTTGGGCCGGTGTGTGTGTGTATGTGTGCATCGCACTGTTTCTTGTATACTGTTTATATGTTTTACTTGAAGGTGTCTGTCCGACATGAAACTGGCTTTAATTGTCATTAGTTTTTTATAATGTGAGTTGACTTAGGACATCCCGAACAAAGTCAACATTTACGGAACAAAAGCTGAATGCTACTTAACCAAAATAAACATTAACTTAGTGTTCATAGCATTTAATTTCCCCTTGGGGATGAATGAAGTGCTTTGAATTGAATTTGAATTTTCAAGTAAAGTGTTACCAGTAGCAGACTTTTTTCTCTCTCTCTCTCTCTCTCTCTCTCTCTCTCTCTCTCTCTCTCTCTCTCTCTCTCTCTCTCTCTCTCTCTCTCTCTCTCTCTCTCTCTCTCTCTCTCTCTCTCTCTCTCTCTCTCTCTCTCTCTCTCTCTCTCTCTCTCTCTCTCTCTCTCTCTCTCTCTCTCAGAGCTTAAAGCATGAAATCATACTGTGGCTGAAATCATCAAAAAGTCATTATATATGACTATCTACAATCAAATGTACTTGCCCACATCTGATTTCAGGCACAGTGCCTGCAAATTAAATAGTATATTGTAGTATTTTTGAAAATGCTTACTTAAACTCTGTCGCCTTTCCTGCTGCAACACTTCACTGGGTCACTGGGCAGCGGCATGGCCACCGCCTCAAAATGAATGCCCTTGGGGAAAGCGCCCCAACTGAATGGCAGAGCTCCTTTGCTTCACCTTGAATAACAAAAAGGTAAAACAGAAAATAAATTTGAAAAGAATGAACACAGCTTTCGATACACTGTTATGTTAAAGTGAATTTTTCAACTACATAGCCACATAACAAACGTTTTGTTACACCACGTCCGGCTACATGGTCCAACACCCCCATCTAGTGGCCGCTTGTCGCCACTGGTCCTCATTCTCCCAACACACATGTCTGCAATCTGCAATCTCCATTCCCTACTTCAGTCGGTGATCTTCTATCAGCCAGCGCCAGTTCGTCGTATACAACTACCAAGTTCGTATCGGTCCTACCAGCATTATTTGAGTCTAGTTCAGTTTCCCTGACTTCCTCGTAACCCTTTTCCCTGTCCTCTAGTTCTCCGTTCTGTCTACCGTTGCCGAACACCTGCATGCCTGACCACCCGCCTGCCGCCGAACCCTTGCCTGCTTGACCGCCTGCCCGTTACCGGACCCTCGCCTACCTGACCACCCGCCTGCCACCGGACCCTTGCCTGCTTGACCACCTGCCCGTTACCAGACCCTTGCCTGCCTGACCACCTGCCTGTCGCCGGACCCTTGCCTGCCTGCCCGTTGCCGGACCCTTGCCTGCCTGACCACCCGCCTGTCACCGGACCCTTACCTGCCTGACTGCCTGCCCGTTAACGAATTCTCGCCTGCCTGACTACCCCTTGGTTCCAATAAATCCCACTTCCTTTCACCCTGTCTCCACCTCCCTGTGTCCAGTGTTTGGGTGTCCTTGGAGTCAGGCGGTGGGGGATGGAGGGCCGGTGGAGTGGTCGGGGGGAAATATGGTTATTTTTGGCCCTGGAAAGTAACAGCAAAAATTCAGATGAATATCTGGAAGTGACTGGATAGGGGTTGATTCATTTTGTTAAAAGTATGGATAAATGGATGAACATAAATGGTAGATGAAGCTGTGAAATTTAGTGAAATTTAGAAACTAAAATGTATTCAGGTTAACCCTTACCTCTTGTTAAAACAGGCATCTTCTCAGAATATAGACCTACATAATGAAAGAGTAAAGGGTTAGCAATATACAGTTAAATACACCCAACTATACAGTTTAAGAACATTACTTCAAATGCCTTGCAGTTATCTGAGATCAACAAGTGGATAGCTAGTTTTACAAAGTAGCAGACTGTCTCAGATTAAGCCAGCATTACAAAACAGCCCAGAAGTCAGTCGGTATGTCTAGATGCCTTCAAGTTATCTACTTGCTTGATGCTTTTGAGTAAGCCAGTATAATAGCATTGCCAAAGTTACCTTTCAGTTCTCTAAAATCCAACAGGCTGCTTCAGAGGTATCCAGTATGATAAAGCATGCTGCCAGTCTGTCTTATGCTACCTATGACTAGATGCCTTCCAGTCATCTACATGCTGGATGTTAGCCAGGCTTGCGAAGTTAGTTCGAAGTCAGTATCTCAAAGCGCAACACTGGCGTTATTCGACCCATAGCCCTGTTGTTCAAGGTCACCCAGTTCTGCGGATAGGAAAAACAATGACAACATTTAGTTCCATGTAGAGAAAATCTTGGCCTGGCAGCTAAAGCTAACCAGGTAGCTGCCGGGCCACAATTGGTCTATGTTGTACAAAATGTTCTCATGTTTTTTTTCTACTAACAGGGCTAGTAACAGCTTACGAGTTACGCTTTTACCTACTTATGTCTAGATGCCTTACAGCTATCTAGCAACTATGGGGTGCCTGTTTCCCCCAGTATTACAACATTATCCAAACGACCTTGCAGTTACTAGTCTGTCTTAATCTATATATGATGCTTTAGCCTTCCCAGTAATGCATTTTTACAAAGTCAACGTCGTTCAAGCTGCCTTCCAATTATCTACAATTAAACAGGCTGCCTCAGGGTATGCACCATGGACATGTTGCAGCATTGTGGGGCTGTATAGAGCACATGGAAAACAAGTCGGCGCAGAAGCACTCTTAAGAGGTTAATGTGCACCTCACTTAGAACAGGTAGTTGCTAGTTATTTTAATATTGACTGTAATTGAGCTAACCATGACTTTAAAGAGTTAGCTAAAAATGAATTGGCTGCCTGGAAGTTTGCTAGCGCTAACGGCTAGTCCATTAATAGTAAACCATATCCTTGATAAACATACTTGCCACCATAATTTGAATGTCCACCACTGATATTTATAACACATTTACTGCACTTGTGCTAACCATGACTTTAAAAAGTAAAAAGAACAGCGAGCAAGCGCCAGGGACATTATGCTAGGGAGTGTGACTTGCAAGGAGGGAGACGGCCCGGAGCGGCGGTGAATGCGGAGCCAGCCGGCGGCGGCGAGCGGTCCGGGGAGGAGCAGGACGAGGACATTGCATACTTGCCACCATAATTTGAATGTCCACCACTGATATTTATAACACATTTACTGCACTTGTGCTAACCATGACTTTAAAAAGTAAAAAGAACAGACCTAGCTTAGGTGTCTGTTCAGTCAAGAAACACAATAAAAACCGTAACAGTTAGTTCTGGCTATATTTCAAAGGACACAAAACTTACATTTTGAAATATTGTCAAAATCGAAAAAATTGTAAGGTCAAAATACTGTCATTAAATATCTACTTAACTTACCAGTGTAGAGCTCACTCAATGGAGAAAGAGCGAAAGATGGAACAATTTTAAATCTAGCAGCAGTGCTGTGATTGGCTGAAACTGTTGGGGGCGGGGAGTGCGCTGCCCCCAACAGCCTGGAGTCCAGGCTGCGCTGCCTTGAAGGCTCCGTTGGGGGCACAAAACACCATCGAGCGTTCGCGCTCTCCCCTGATTATGTTGTTCTAAAGAAATAATAGCTATGAATGCCTGTATCATACTGCATTGCAACCAAGATGTTGGAACGCTACATTTCTTCAAACGTTTACACAAACGCATACGCAGTGTATTGCATTGCGTTTTTATACGGAGCTTTGAGTCTGGAATAACGTATTCCTTCATTCATCTATTCATTATGGTAACTAATCATTGTTTCTGTACAAGTGCGACCCCTGGCCTCAGCAGCTTTCTCACTCCTAATGTGCTCCTGTATAAAAGCGTGTTTGGCGACGGGTACAATTGCTTACGGCCATACCACCCTGAACACGCCCGATCTCGTCTGATCTCGTTCAGGTGTGCAAGCAGGAAGTGAGCAGAGAGCAGTCGAGTGTTTGTTGAGACCGCGTGTGCTTGTGAGTGAGAAGGTACTTTTGTGATAGTTTTATGTTTGTTTCATTTCCCCTGCAGCCTGGCTGTTTGGGGGATTGTTTCATACTTTTTTTGATTGGATGGATTACTTGGTAAATGAAAAAATAGAAGGTAAGGCCACTTTGATTCATGTAGAACCCGAGATTGATTATGCTTTTCGTGATTGGATGGATAAATTGGTAAATGAAAACATGGAAGTTAATACCAGTTTGACACATGTGGAACGGGAGAATGATTCTGGGCATGTTGAAGCGAGCGAGAAAGGAATAACAAAAGGAGAACAATTCCGTTAGTAATGAGAGAGAAAACATGGCGAATATTAGGAGAGATAAAGAGAGACTAAATAAAGAGATGAATGCGGGAGAAATTGAGAGTGATGGTGGCTATAAAAAGGAGCTGACATTGATTGTAGAGCTGGTTGATGAAGACTATATAACCATGATGGAACTGTTGTGGGGAATCAAGGATAAGTGCGGGATTGTTCTGGCCTGCAGGGTCAAAAGTAGGAACATTTACAAGATCACCATGCAGGAGGGAAAGGGCAAGACGAGGTTATTGGATGGTTTCAAAATCAAAAACACTTGGGTGACGGCCAAAGAAGTACGCAGCAATGAAATAGTTGTTTCATTTCTAAACTTGCCACCTTACATTACTGACGCTGAAATAAGGCAGAAACTCTAATGTGGGGCGTGAAGGCGATTTCGCCCATCAAAAGAAAGAAATGGACTGGGACAGACATGGTGGACAGGACAAGGTTCTGTAAAGTACAGTTCACTGAACTTGTACAGTCACTGCCCTACTCAACAAAGTTTGAGACGCTAGACGGAGGGGAGTACTTCCACGTAATTCATGACAGGCAGGTGAAGGTCTGCAGGCTGTGCATCCAGCCAGGACATATTGTAAGAGAATGCCCAGACTTCACCTGTTATAAATGCAAGCGCCAGGGACACTATGCTAGGGAGTGTGACTTGCAGGGAGGGAGACGGCCGGGAGCGGCCGGTGAATGCGGAGCCAGCCGGCGGCGGCGAGCGGTCCGGGGAGGAGCAGGACATTGCACGCTCGTCATATCATTGGCGGGAGAGGAGGACACCGGAGCTGCCAGCGGGGGAGAAATGACCTCCACCATCGGCAGCAGTGCGGATGGCGTGTCCAGTGAGACGCGTCGCACAACGGGAGGAGCATCCGGGCAAAGTGCGGAAGAAGGCGCTAGAGCAGCACTCAAAACTCCCTCAGGGCCGCCCCGGTGGCGCACTGGGCTAAGGCGCATACCATATATTAGGCACAGTCCTAATCGCAGAGACCCAGGATCGAATCCAACCTGGGTCATTTACTGCATGTTTTCCCCTCTGGCTTCAACACTTTCCTCTCTGTCTCTCTCTATAATAAAGCTGAAAAATGCAAAAAATAGATCTTTAAAAAACTCCCTCAGCCCGGGCAAATGAACGAGGAGGCGGCCAACCTAGGGAGGTGGAGGCCCCGGGTGCAGATAGGCTCCCCGGGACGGGGGGGCTGCTGCTGCTAATGCTTCACCTAGAGAGGAGCCAGACGATTCCAGCATGGAGGTGATGGAGACGGGAACATCGGAGGAAGGAGAGTCGATGGATTACGATGCGGTGAGAGCCAGCAGGAAGAGAATGAACAAAAAGAAGGACAAAAGAGTGGAAGGTATGACCCATCGAGCATCTATGGAAAGCTGTGTTTTTCTCTTCATTATAACATCCTTAAATGCAAACGGCCTAAGGAACATGATCAAAATAGAAAGAACGATTGAACTCTGTAAATCTGACATTGTGCCTTCAAGAAACGCAATCAAGTTAATCAATATATATGCACCAAACGTGGAAGAACTGAGGAAAGGTTTTTTTAAGGACTTGGAGGTTCTGTGCACGGGAGGTTGTATGATGGTTGGTGACTATAATGTAAAATTATCAAGACTAGATTATTCAAATTACGTAACATACAGGTATGATGGGTCAAGGAACTTTTTGAAAAGCATGATGGCAGAACACAAAATGGTTGACATATGGAGGGAGGAAAATGCAGACAGGAAAGGGTTTTCGCGGAGGCAGGTGGTTATGGGGACCCTTAGACAGTCGAATAGACCTGGTTCTAGTTAAGGAAAACATTGTCAGCAAAATAAGAGGTGAAATATACTTTTACCACTCTTAGTGATCATGCAATCCTGTCGCTGAGGTTAAGGGACGTATGTGTAAGGAATGTAGGTGGAGGAATGTGGTGCCTAAACAGCTTATTAAAAGAGGATTCATATAAAGAGATGATAGCAAAATGTATCAAAGAAGAAATAGAAAACATTAAACAAAGATAATATTTGTATTAGGTGGGAAAAATTGAAAGAAAAAGTTAAAAAGAAAAGCATATACTATGCCAAACAAATGAACTTTAGAATGGATCAGGTAGAGAAAGAGATACAAAGAAGCAGGGAAGGCAGACAAAGATGCAAATTATAATATACAAAATTATATGAAGTTGAGAAGGGAACTAAAAGATTGTGAGAAAAATAAATGTGATGGGGCGATAGTAAGGAGTAGAGTACAGTATGCTGTAGAGGGGGCTTTCTAAACCTGGAAAAAAAGAAATAGGAAAATAATTATATAAACTAACTACAGAAACATGAAAATGGAGAGAAGGTAAATGATTTGGTTAGCAGCTTGAATACAGTGGAAGGCTTCTATAAAAAACTATGTATAAAAAAGGGAATACAGAAAAATAATGTATTGATGAGGTCTTGAGTGGTGTGGATGCAAGGATATCAGCAGACGAGCTAGACATGTGACAGAGATTACAGTAAAAGAAATACAATTAGCAATTACAAATGCAAAAAATAATAAAAGCCCTGGTTCAGATGGACTTAGCAGTGAATTCTACAAAGAGTTTGCTGATATACTGGCACCCATATTATTAAAGGTATACCAAAGCATGGAGGAGGGACAACTGGTTCCAGAATCTATGGCTACTGTAATCACAATATTATGCCCTTAAAAATAAGGGCAGTAGGTTGGAGTTAGGGAACTATAGACCAATTTGTTTATTGAATAATGACTATAAGATATTGTTACGACCCGGCTCGTGGGGAAGAGGGAAGCAACATGAACCAGAATGTTTTTGGTGAAATTGCAAGTTATTTATTTGCAGAACAAGAATAACAGGGAAAAGGGCGGGTAGATGCTGCTTAAATCAAAGAAAGGAATATAACTTAAAGAGATCTCTTCAAAATGAGAGATAGCTACCGGCTGCTTCAAAATCAGTGTAAACAAAATACCGACCAGTCATAGATAATCAAAATACAAAGTAAGCAGCACCCTCTAAAACCTAATGGGTCTAACAGAAAGTATCTACAGGTGTCTGGGTGGTGTCAGTTTGCCCCACCTAGTCCCTTGCCCAATTTCCTTACCACAGGTCTTCAAGTAATGCAACACAGCACACACAAATGGTTTGACACTTAACAATTCCTAGGGTAAAGCTTCTACAAACGTCCGGATTCCGGCCCTGAATCACAACTGAGGACAGCCTTTTAACCCCAGGGCTGGTCTGGAAGACGGTAGATGATTGGAGGACCAATCAGCAGCAATCAGATCACCAGCTGGAACCAGGAAGTAGACAGGTTTCGTGCCAGCCAATCCTCAGCAAGGGATCACACATCCTGCTTCACATGACACTGCTGCACAACACATAAACACATAGACAAGACACATACCCAGGTAATGGCGGTGGCCGTAACAATATTAACAAGGGTTTTAGCATATAGGATTAAGAAGGTAATGGGAGGAATAATAGCACCGACACATGGATATAGTATCGAAGGGAGAGACATAACAGATATAATAGGGACAGTTAGGGACGTTGTTAGGCACATGAAAGAACAGTCTGGGATAGTGTTGAGTGTAGATTTGAATAAGGCTTTCGATAGAGTGGAGCATGAGTTCTTGTTTCGGAGTATGAAAGAGTTTGGGTTTGGGGATAGAATAGTGAGTTGGATCAGGCTATTGTATAAGGAAGCTAAGAGTAGGGTCAAATGTAATGGACTGATGACAGACACCTTTGCTTTGGAGAGGTCAGTGAGGCAGGGCTGTCCCTTATCAGCACTGCTATATAGCATGTATATTGAACCCTTTGCTGTCCTTATAAAAAATGATAGTAATATAAAAGGAATACAAATACCAGGTGAGAAAATTAATATAATTCAACAATATGCGGATGACATGACAATAACAGTAGAAAATATGGACAGCATCAATATAATTATGAAACACATGGGAACATATGGGAGAGCAGCAGGGGCTAAAGTGAATATAGAAAAATCTGAACTAATGTATATAGGTCAGGAGAGGGATAGGGTAGACAGTATGATTGCATTTAGAGTGGTAGACTGCATCAAAGTTTTAGGAGTAAACATAGGTCCAAAAGAAAAGGAAGTAAGAGATGTGACTTGGACAGGAGTGATAAATAAGATAAAACACACTTTAAATGCATGGAAGCAGAGGAAATTGAAATTAAAAGGTAAGGTAATAGTTGTTAACTCCTTATTATTGTCCAAATGTGTGTATGTTTTGGGTGCACTAGATCTTCCGGTATGGGTTCTATCCAAATTAAATTGGCTGACTTCAAACTGCTTGTGGGATGGGAAGGGTGTGAGGATATCCCACAAAACGTTGATAGCAGGGTACAGTGAGGGAGGCTTAAAACTGGTGGACATTGACACAAAACGTAAAGCACTGAGGGTTAAAACAGTGGAGAAATATCTACATGATGTGAATGACTATGGGTGGAAACAATTCTTTAAAATGTATGTTCAGATTGCTGGTAGATGTGGAGAGCATAGTCTGCTTATGGTTTTGAAAGAACCAATGTATGAAAAGGTGCCTTTTTTCTACAAAGGTGTTCAGAGCGTTGGGAGAGTTCCTGCCAACATATCATACAACTGTAGTAATATAACAGAAGTAATGAATAAACCCGTTTTTCTCAATACAGCATAACAACAAAATGCAGGAATTAGGCAAAGTAAAGGAAATGGTCTATGGGTTTGTGCCTGGGTTTGTGCCTGTGCAGGCAATGATAGACTGTGTAAGAGAATGGGATGAAGATGCTAGGAGAGATGTGATTGTAAAAATGTATGATATAATCAAAGGGAGTATGCCTGGAGACTGGAGGAATTTGATTGAGAGAGAGTGTGTGAGGACAGGGGATGGACCTTTACCTAAACTAGTGTTTGTTAAAAATGATGTAAGCAAAGAGTTTAAAGAATTAAAAGTAAAAAACATATATTTAGAACTAATAGCAAAACAGTTGAAAAGGCCGTCATCAGAACAAATGTGGGAGAGGGTTCTGCCAGGTATGAATGCACAGTTGATATGGGAAAACCTCAAAATCAAATATAATGCAATAGAATGTGAAAACAATGACTTCATGACCAGACACAACAGGATCTATGTAAACACGGTGCTGCATCAGATTAACAAAGGAAACAAGAGAGAATGTGACGTGTGTGAAACCGAGCCAGAAGATTTGTTTCATATATATATCCGATGTGAATGTCTATGTAATTTTGTGCTGAAGTTAAAAGATATGCAGTTTAAGCTGGGGAAAACTGGGAAAAGGGTTTTGAAAAGGCATATGAATGGAACAAAATGTTGTTGTTTGGAGTAAATGGGAAAAGGAAAGATGTGAATGTTTGTTTAATTTTGTGTAAGTCACGTAAGGTATGCTATTATGTCAAGAAGGAATCTTGCTCATTTTGAGGGGAAAAAGGTTCATGTGTGGGATTTGTTTGAATCTGTTGTCAGGAGGAATGTGGGTTTGATCTTTAAATATGGTGCTGAGGACTTTGCTAAATGCTTTATTGACGGGTGTGGTTTTATATCTGTAACATCGGAAGGGAAACTAGCATTTCATTTCTGAGTGTGCCTCTATGTTTATAAGGCGCACGTGTTATTAAGTGATTTCTTTTGTGCTTTGTTACTCCTTAATATGAATGTGATTTCTGTGTTTATGTCATTGTTTTGTGTAAATATTTACATCTAAATGTATTTTGTATATATAAATTGCTATTTTTTGATAATAAAAAAAAAGACCCATAAAACTAAATTGTCAATATTGCAATTAATAGGAAGCCCCAGCAATATTATTTTCAGTGATGGCTTGTTTATTAAACGTTACATATTTTACGGACCACGCATGACATATGATCTCTCTTCACACATTTGTTGTGAAATTCTTGACCGCAATATTATGTGATGTTGAGTGGAGTAAGCACAAGCCATTGTTACTTAAAATCAATCCATCAATGAACCAGTCGGCCAGTTTCGAATTATGTACATATTATTGACATACAACCTATCGTCAGCATGCATCCAAATAAATGAGAATATAAAAGCATGCGCAAAATGTGGCAATAATCGATAGGTTGACAATGGCAGTGTTGGCCTTGTTAGAAGATGGTCGCATTCAAAATTAACGGGTGTTCCGCGACTATTTATATGATTATTTGGTCAAAAAGGAGCCGATCCCAAATCACAGCTGCCACCCTTTGCTCAAATAGGGCGAGCTCCCAGACTCCGCCCCGCTGCGCTCTGACCCACGCTTCTCCGGTAGGTAGAGACCTTTCTTTTTACGTCCACCTTGACGTCCTTTTTTTAATGTCAGCCACAGTTCGGCTTTCCGCCCCAACCTCGACCGACTTGGCAACGTTTTCCCACGCCAGTTTTTTGCTTTTGGTGCTGATTCCGGAGGAAAGAGAGCCAAACAAGATCTTATTTCTGGCCTCTACCTCCGAAATCAGCAACTCCACCTCGCATTCACTAAAGTTATTTTTTCTTCCTTTCTCCATTTTCTCCTAACGAGCGCACTACTGCAGGCCTAGTTATACGAATTAGCATATTAAATGAGGGAGGAGACTGGGTGGAGAGACGGGCTCGTGCATGTGCGCTCAATTTCACGTTAATTGGGATGTACAAAGAGAATCTGCGTGAAATCGTGCTTACGCAAGGATTGATACATCCGGATTTATTTGTGCGCAGCAGCTTTCCAGATTTTGGCGTCCGCAAAGTTTTAGTCAGAAATCCACGCAAGTCTTTGTACATGAGGCCCCTGATCTTTACTGCCAACTGTTTGGGAGAATTTAAGCAACATACAGACACTGACAACGTCTCTCCAAACTCTTTTTGTGAAACATGCGGACAGTATATTAAGACTGCCAGCAGGGAGCACCAGAGAGCTGCAATGAGGACTAGGCCCACAACAGAACATGATACCTGATATTATAACTTAGAGGATAGTGAAATATCAAAAACTATTCAATCTGATAATAATTTCACTATTTGAGGATATTTGCCTACCTGTCACTTATAAGGTCCAAGAAGAATTAAGCAGAATCTGGCTCTGTCCTGCTTATATTGCCTGTGAGTTCTGTTGGTAAGGCTGCCTGGGTTTGTGAAGTCATAATGAGGAGAGTGTCTCTGAGGACCTCGACTGGTCACCTGTTAGGCTGGCTGTTTGTGACGTCACAATGAGGAGAGTGACTCTGAGGACCTCGACTGGTCACCGGTTTATTCAGACGCGCCAATGTGAGTTTATTAAGGAAGCGTAAACCATTCACTGCTTTTCTGAATTAACGAGTGAAGTATCTCAGAATTCTGGGATAAGGCAATCCCAGAATTCTTGATGGCAAATAAAAATGATGCTGTATTTTTCTGAATGAACCAGATAATCGCAAGAGAAACTGTTAGCACACACACACACACACACACACACACACACACACACACACACACACACACACGTTGCTTCTGGCGTCATCACTGGCCATCGGTGTGGATCGTATAGGCCTACTGGTCTTTTTTTCTTTCCTTTTCTTTTTTCTAAATTGTCTGCATGGTTAAGGGGACACCTGGAGTAAAAGCAAAGCATGACCAACACTGAACGCCCCGTCGTACCACATGATGCGCAAATGATAAATAATCTTGTTTCGTTTTTCAGGATGAATATAGTCTGACAACACGCTATGTGTGGTGGACGAACAAAATACCACTCCTCCTGAGAGAATACACGTCCGAGTGTAGACAATATAAAGTGACATTGACCGTTTGCAATCGAAACATGTATAGAAAAACGCTTTACAATTATTCCAACAAGCTTCTGTTATTTAAATTGAATGGATAGCGGTGGCCTTTCAGAATAGTTGAATTAATAATATACTTATCAAATCTCCTTTTCCCACCAGATACTGGACTTGTGTATGGATCTATTAGTGCTAGTCTGTATTATTATATTACCCCTGAACAGGCTACGTTTGTGTTACTTCTGGATCACATATACGCATTGTGTGTATGCGTGTGCACGTGCGTGCCTGCATCTGGCAGGAGGGTATCGGTCCTGGTCTAATGTACTTACGTGTTGGAGTGTTAGTGTGTGTCTGTGTGTAGATAGAACGGCACCCTTCGAAAGGACCACCAACCCTGAGTAGAGGTATAAATATCACCCATGAACATGCTGCATTAGAAGTTGAAAATGTACTGTTTACACTCATTCCAATTAGATTAATTTATTTAACAAAAAAACGAATATTTTGCAGTGTTCAAATAACTCTGATCTCCAGGTTTGCTGTCGTTTTGCTTCCACCACGCCAATATCAGATCCACGATTCAACGTGTGCCTCTCTCACAAAAAAATGTAAACAAAACGCAACTCCCCCTGAGAGGATAATTCCGTCCACGTGTAGATTAAGTAGCCTAACATTGGCCATTTACAATTCATACATGTATATGAAAACGCACTGTTGACAATTATTCCAACGAGATTGTTATTAAAAAAAAATTAATACTTTGTAGTGTTCAAATAACTCTGATCTCCAGGTTTGCTGTCGTTTTGCTTCCACCCACGCTGATTTCAGATTTAAAGTTAAAACGTGTGATCGGCGGTCTACAGTGTCTATACAACACTTTTCTGGAGCATGCTCTTGACTTGTGTCCTTTTGTTCCGCACCTGTAGCACGTCACGTCGGCATCGTCACTTTTTCTGCTGTTGGCGTGCGTCTTGGCGGAGCCTTGGCCTGGCCTCACACTAGTCTTCATCACGTTGTCCGCAGATTCTGCCATGTTCATTTTCTCAGACTCTTCATAAATCCATAGCCTTCTCTTGAAGTCTGTGAATGTAATCTTATCTTCATTCTGTGTTACATGGACAGCTAGTGGCTTGAAGGAGTCTGGTAGCCCGTTTAATATCATGGCTATGGTCAGTCCATCACTCATGGTCTCACCCGCGTAGAAGTAATGACATTCTCCGCTCTTATCATATAGTCTGTAACACTCGTTCTCTGCTATGCTCAATTTGGTCAAAGACGTGTACAAGTTTATTATTCTAGGCTTGCTTCTTCCTGAATAATGTTCCCTCAATATTCGCAGGGCTTTCCTACCGTCATCAGCTGCATCGTGCCTGATCAGCGATAGGCTCTTGTCATCTATCAGTCTTGTCAGCTCAGCGTAACAATCAGCATTCTTCGCGCCATCTTCTTCAAGTTGATCTTCATTGGCGCCGGTGGGCTCATTCAAAATTGTCCCTTTTAGCTTACGAATGTGCAAGTGGCCTAGGAATCTTGTTTCCCACAGTTCATACTTGTCTTCAGATCCATCTAATAAAAGTTTGGCCGTAATGATTCCTGCCGTTGTGCTTGCCATTTTTGCTGGTCCGCTAGTTTGCTATACTTCCTTGCTAAACTAGCTTGTTAGCTTCTTTAGCTCTTATACGTCGTGACTCGCATTATACTTCTTCCGGGAATCTAAACGTTAATTTATCTCCAAGCTGGTACTCATAGCATCCACGTTAGTCAAGCATGTACAAGTTCCGTGTGTATACTGCGCGGTAACTTCTTCCGGTAATTCGTCCGTGTAAAGCTTACATTTCTTTACTTTGCTTGTGTCCAAACTCTGCCTGGGCCCATAACCTGTAAAGCATCGATGGAGCGGTGACTCCTCGTCTGTGGCGTGGTGGAGTATAAATGAAACGAATGGTATTCTCTTCAGCCTTACGGCATATTTATTCATTAATGAGAAGAGTAGGATATGAAACACGACTGGCTGCCACTCAGTCATTCGAACAACAACGTGCACATGATTTGGCGCACTCATATATGTGGCGACACGAGGAGGATTTACTAATTTGTAGATTAGTATCTTTTCTTTATTACCGACAACGCCACCTTGGGTTAGGGCCCAAGGACCCGTAGTAACTACAACGATTGTCACCTCTGATAAAAAAAAGGACACCCAGGTTCGTTCAATCAGAGAGGGCGGGAGACGGAGTTCACGGATAACATAAGACACTTTATTATAATAAACACAAGATAAATAGACAACAAAATAACAAAAAAAAGATAAAAAGAAAAGTGAGCCCAACTGGGGAAGGAAGTGGGTACAAGGCTGAGGCTTACCGGCTGGAGGAGGGGTCAACAGGGGGAAGGGATACCCAACAAAAGAAACGGGAGAGCACCCCACTCACATGGCAAACGGGAAGTGCACACAAGCACACACACACCAGGGATCACCACCACCACCCAGGGGGACCACCGCCACCACCGTCGGCCTTCAGCTCTAAAACGAAAGAGGCACAGTTAGGAGGGCTCACAACTAACAATACCAACATAACATAACAATAGCACACAACATAAACCAACTGATGAATAATCAATCAACTAAAGAGTAATAAATTGCAGTAACCAGAAAATCAAAATAAAAGAAAACAAGAAAACCAAAGAGTCTCTGGCGGAGCTCGCAGCGGCCTAACCGAGCGGCAGCCACACACGCACACACACTGCACCACGCACAGCAAGAGCGGGAAGCAGGGTCAGCAACAGGAGGCAAGCCGACTAGGGACAGCCGACGGGACCCCTAACCAAGCGAGGGAAGCGGCGGCGAAGCAGCAGCAGCGGCAGGGTAGCGCAGCAGCAGCAGCGGCAGGGTAGCGCAGCGGCAGCAGCAGCGTAGCGCGGCAGCAGCAACAGGGTAGCGAAGCAGCAGCAGAGCGGAGCAGTAGCAACAGCGTAGCGAAGCAGCAGCAGCGAAACAGCAGCAGTAGAGTAGCGTAGCAATAACAGTAACAGGGACTAATTAGCCATAATTACTCGGCTCCCAGACTTAACGTTTGTAGCTCCGGTTCTCAGTCCGGTGAATGCGTCCCTGCTAAAGAGGGAGAGGGGTGAAGAGGGTCGGTGTAGCAGGGGGGACAGCCACCACACACCATGCGACCAGCAGATCTGTTAGAGGGAGAGGAGCGGAAAGGGAGCTTAGCACCTGGCTAACAGCAATTAACGACGAAAAGCTCACCATGACTCACTATGCTCTGGTCAGCGGCGGTAAACGACCAATATCTTGCCCTGATCGCGGTGAGGACGTCGGATCTGTGCCATGAGGTGAGCGGAGCGAGTAACGACCCGGAAGTGGGCGGGCCGAAAAGGCAGGAAGCGAGAGTTCAGGAGGAGAGGCACGGCCTACTTTTATCCCCCCGGCATAACCAATAATTGGCAAATAAGCCAGAGAGGGTTTAAACAGCTTAAGTTAAGTTAAGTTAAGTTAGTTAAGTTATCCTTTATTTATCCCTTTTTGGGGGAAATTCTTTCTCTGCTTTTGACCCATCTGGGAGCCGGTGAACACCCAGAGCAGTGGGCAGCCGCAGTGCAGCGCCCTGGTTTAAACAGCAGTGGTGCCTCATACCACTACATATACTTCAAGCGTAGTGACATCATCACGTTACCGTGAAACATGTAAAGTGATGACAACAGGATAATACTATTATGGAGTAAGGGCGCAATCACATATAAACACTTAACAGGGGGACTGCGTTCGCGCTCTCCCCTGATTATGTTGTTCTAAAGAAATAATAGCTACGAATGCCTGCATCGCACTGCAGTGCAACCCAGGTGTTGGAGCGCTACATTTCTTCAAACGTTTACACAAACGCATACGCAGTGTATTGCATTGCGTTTTTATACGGAGCTTTGAGTCTGGAATAAAGTATTCCTCCATTCATCTATTCATTATGGTAACTAATCATTGTTTCTGTACAAGTGCGACCCCTGGCCTCAGCAGCTTTCTCACTCCTAATGTGCTCCTGTATAAAAGCGTCTTTTGCGCCGTTGAGAATTGCTTACAGCCATACCACCCTGAACACGCCCGATCTCATCTGATCTCGTTCAGGTGTGTTACCAGGAAGTGGATGAGCAGAAGCCGTTTCTCAATACCAAGTACGCGGACTACATTCTCGCAGACTTGGAAGTACGTACTTGGCAAGTCCGGACCTTCAAGTACAGACTTCCGAGAACGCGAGTACGCACCTGCAATTGGAACAGCAGCGGACTCGATGATGCATTCTGGGATATTTAACGGTCCCAAGTCCACACGAGTCACCTCCGATGCATCCTCGGTAGAACGGCCTCATCGAGAACGCATCGAGAACACTTCCGGGTTTCACGACAGTACTCGCGTACTCGCGTACTTGGAATTGGAACAGTGCTTGGGCTACCACTGATGACGTTTATCGAGAACGCAAGTACACGAGAACACACGAGAATGCAAATTGAGAAAGGCTTTGGAATTGGAACAGTGCTTGGGCTACAACTGATGACGTTTATCGAGAACGCAAGTACACAAGAACACACAAGAACGCAAATTGAGAAATGGCTAGAGAGAGCAGGAGGACTTTTTTGTGTTAGATTGATAAGAGTGAGTGTTGTTTTTTTTTGAATGAGTGAAAGAATGGAAGAGAGAGAGAGTGGAGAGGAGTAGGATGGATACACAGGCAAATGACAGCGGACCGGTATATACAATGAGACAGAACACGGAGGACGGCATGGAGAACCAATCGACAAAGAACACCGACCAAGGAAAGGCACGACTACGAGCAGGATCGTGAGCAGCGGCATCGTGCAGATGCCGGCAACCAACGAAGCCACAGGAAGGGCAACGACCACGAGAAAGAATGCAGACAACAGTAAAAGTACCTCGGAACTTCTTCAAAGAAAAGAAAATAACTTTGAGAAGGAGCTTACCTTGGCGGTAGAGATAGTCGGTGATGAGATGGTGACGCTGATGGAGCGAGATAAAAAAAGACTTGTGGGGTGGTGGATGGATGCCGATTTAAAATGCCCCCAAAAAATATGAAATTACAATGGCCAATGTCGAAGGGAAGGAGAAGCTGTTAGATGGAATTAGAATAAAGAGCACGGTAATGGCAAAATAAATTAGAAATTATGAACTAGTCGTATCTTTCTTAAACTTGCATACGTTTTGTAACAGACTGTTCTATGTTTAACTGGGAAAAGTAGGTGTGTCCCTTGGGAGTTGCCGTAAGGGGGTGTGAAGAATTAAAGTGAAGCGGAGTTGGCTGCTGAACACACTATCTCGTCTCCGGTCCCGTTCATTGTTTTCTATAGTCCTACAACAAGGCGAACCCAGAACGCTCAGCTACATTGGTGGCAGCGGTGTTCTTCTGTGAACTGCTGTTTGTGTTTCGTTGTGCGTTTAGTCTGCTGCGGCCCCGTGTCGGTGTTCATTAGCTTAGCTGCCCCAGTATAGCTAGCTGGCGACCTCATGTAGTGCGTGGAAGACGTACGGAGGAGCTAGTGAGGATTCTTCCTACTCGTCTCGGCAAGTCCGCTTTTCTGCTGTGGGACAGTCTTCCTGATGCGACCAAGTCGGAATATGCTGCGATTAAAGAGAGGCTGGGAGCAGCATTTGGACAGAGACAATTAATGGACCGGTTCAGAGCAAGCCTGTCAGCCCGTGTGCGTGCTTCTGGTGAAAGCCTGGAGGTGTACGCTGCTGATGTGAGCCGGCTGGTCGCAGAGGCATTTCCGGATTATGGTGGTGTTGCACAGAGGGAGGAGAGGTTTCGGCGCTTCCTGGCTGGTCTTGACCCGGCGTTGAAGGCCAAGTGTCTGGAGATGGGCGCCACAGACCTGGAGGAGGCTTTACACGTGGCGGAGCAATGTGAGAATGCCAGAGTGGCCCTACAGAATGACTATGTGAGTACTGCTGCTGCTGCCTACGGTGGTGGGAGCCCATCTGTACAGTCCGTGTCGGTCTCTGATGGTCTCCAGAGAGCTGTTGAGAAGCTAACAGAGGACATGCGCACCATGAGAGTGGGAATGAAAGAACTTTATGAGGAAAATCTGAGACTGAGGGCGGGGGATACTGACACAAGGGGGCGAAGGTTTCGCTCGCCCTCAGGAGGATGCTGTGGACCTGTGGCGAGTGAGGCTGCCAGTTGAGAGGCTCTCATGAGGAACGTGGCCGCTCCCCCGAGCCTGGGCGGTCCCCACGCCAGGGGGGTTTTCCGTCTCGTGGCTATCGTTCAGATCCATCTGGGATGCCCTCCAGGCCGCCTGGGGGTAGAAGCCCTAGCCTGAACTGCAGTGCCCGACGAGAGGACGAGCCCAGGCGACGTGAGGACGAGCCTAGGCGACGCGGCGTGCACTTCCTGCCACGACAGCAGGATGCTGACAACGGCCATCAGGGAAACGGCCAGTAGCTGGTGTCGAGGCCCAAACGCCAGCTACTCCTATGGTGGGTCCCTTGAGCCATGATTTTTCCAATGACATTGCTTGTATGGATTATACTGGTCACTCTACTTCTTTCGTCAGGGGTGTGGTTGAAGGCACCAAGGTTCCCATGTTGGTGGACACAGGGGCCTCGGTGTCACCGATTAGTGCAGACTTCCGTATGTCAGTCCCTGCCCTGCGAAACAGGCCCCTGAAAAAGAACTATGTTGACTCTCGGGCAGTTAATGGACAAAAGTTGGACACACCAGTACCAGTGAGATCACCTTCCGTCTGGGCCCGACCTGCTGGCAGCACACTTTTCACGTGCTAAGGGAATCCACCCAGTGTGTTCTGCTCGGACTGGACTTTCTGGCTAAGAATCATGCATTGCTGGATTTGGGGCGAGGTGTGTTACAACTATGGGATGTTTCTGTGCCCCTGCTTCAGGGTGGAGAGTTGGTCCCAAGTTGTTGTAACGTATCCCTCGCTGACGTCATGACCATTCCCCCGCTGAGTGAGGCTCTGGTGCCAGTGAACATTCTCACTCCTGCTGGAGCTAGTCAACCTGCTGCAGACTTCGAGGGATATCTGGAACCTAACATTCCAGAAACAACAGGGCTGGTGGTTGCTCGTACAGTGAGCAGTGTGAGGAAGGGTGTGACCTCAGCCCGCATCCTCAATCCCACAGGGGAGGCGGTTGAACTCAGGCAGGGTCTACACCTGGGTGAGTTTTACCCAGTCGAAAAGAAAGACATTTTAGTGCCACCTCGTGTCGTCGACAATCATCCAGCTGTGCCGCCGGCTGCTGCAGGTTCTGTCTCCTTGGAGGAGTCTCCTGTTACGGCTGAGCAGAGGGCCAAGCTGGCTGAGTTGCTGCTGAAGTTCACTGATGTTTTTAACCTGTGCGACAGAAACACGGGCAGGTGCACACTGATCAAACACCATATAAAGACTGGGGACCACCCCCCTGTGAAGCAGCGTGCTTATCGTGCAGCACCTGGGAAACGGACAGAGATTGAACGTCAGGTGGCTGAGCTGCTGGCTGATGGAGTTGTGGAGGAGAGTTGTAGCCCCTGGGCATCGCCAGTGGTGCTTGTGAGGAAGAAAGGGGTACAGTGGAGGTTCTGCATTGATTACCGTCGGCTGAACGCAGTGACGATCAAAGACTCACACCCCCTCCCGCGAGTGGATGATAGCTTGGATGCTCTAGCTGGCTCTGCCTGGTTCAGCACGCTTGACTTTTCGAATGGCTACTGGCAGGTAGAAATGGCTGAGGTCAGGGCCTTTGTGGGTCTATGCTCCTATTATAGGAGATTTGTGTGCAATTTCTCCCAACACGCTGCTCCATTGAACCGGCTGGCAGGGAAGAATGTGCCCTTTGAGTGGTCAGCTGAGTGTGAGGTGGCGTTCACCTACCTTAGGCAGGTGCTTACGGCCTCTCCGCTGGTTACGCTACCTAACTTTGCACTTCCTTTCAAAGTGTACACCGACGCCTCTAAAGACTCTGTTGGGGCAGTGCTAGCGCAGGATGAAGAGGGTTGTGAGAAGGTGATTGCCTACGCCAGCCAGGCCCTCACACACACACAGAAGAGATGGTCCACCTTCGACAGGGAACTGTGGGCTGTGGTGTGGGCAGTGCGTGAGTTCAAACACTATGTGGGATTATCCACGTTCTGCATCATCACTGACCATCGCCCTCTGCTGGGCTTTAGACGGATGGCCATTGATAATGACCCTACTGGACGGAGGTGTAGGTGGGTGTTGGAGCTGGACCCGTTTGACTGGGTCATGGTCAACAAGGATGGCTCCCGCCACAAAAATGCTGACGCTCTGTCCCGCCGTCCCGTGTCTCCAGACCCTGTCGAGCCAAATGCTCCTTCAGCCGGGCTTTACACCGTGGCCTCAGTGGAGGCGTCTGACCACTCTTCACCTGCTGACGGGGCACAAACAGAGCCAGTTCCTGTTTATTCACTCTGTGGTAGTGGAGCTGAATTGCGGTCGGTACAGCGTGAAGACCCTGACATTAGTGCTGTGTTGACTTGGTTGGAGCAGGGCAGGGTGCGGCGGCCTCGTAGACTCCCCGGGGGTTCCTCTGCCCGCTTGAGGAAGTTATGGACTGGAGTTGGAGTTTCACCGTCTATCAGTGATCGAGGGGCTGCTGTGCCGCACGGCGTTGCCTGAAACCACCGGAGAGAAGCGGATTCAGGCTGTTGTTCCTGCAGCCATGGTGCCGGAGCTCCTTCAACAGTTGCATGGGGGGCCGGCTGCTGCACACTTTTCCGCTGAATGTGTGTGGGAAAAAGCCAGGCAATCCTGCTACTGGCCCTTCGTGGTGTGAGCAATGCAGGGCCTGTCAGACTCGCAGGAGCCCAGTCCCAGGGCCGAGGGCTCCTATGGGGGGGTCCCAAGTTGACCGTCCTCTGCAGAGGGTGGCCACAGACATTCTGGAGCTGCCCATGACATCTCGGGGGAACAGGTACATCTTAGTTGTGGAGGACTACTTTACTAAGTTTGTTGCCCTGTATGCTTTACCGAATCAGACAGCGCACTCAGTTGCGCGCAGTTTTTTTGAGGATTATGTGTTGGTGCATGGTGTCCCCGAAATCCTGCATAGTGACCAGGGCCGGCAGTTCGAAGCAGAGGTGATTCAGAGCCTCTGTCAGTGGCTGGGGATTAAGAAGACACGCACCACTGCCTATAATCCCAAATCCGATGGCATGGTGGAGCGTCACAACCGGACTTTGATCGATCAGCTGGCGAAGATGTTGCTGTCACAGGGAGGTGAATGGGACACTTATGTGAAGCAAGTCGCCTTTGCATATAACTCCTCCAAACATGCCAGCACCCAGTTCACCCCCTTCTACCTCATGCACGGACGTGAGGCCCGGGTTGCTGCTGACGTGCTGGTGCCTGCTAGTGCTCTGGACTCCCGTGGCACTGGATCCCAGATGGATTATGCATCCACCATTGCAGAGCGGCTGGAGTTAGCCTTCAGCACAGCCAGGCTTAACTCTGCAGAGGCTTGTGAGAGACAGAAACTGTACTATGACGAAAGTAGCTGCCACCGTCCCTTTGGTGTAGGTGGGCTGGTGTGGCTGAATAACCCCACGGAAAGGCGTATGAAGCTGGCACCGCACTGGAAGGGCCCATATCGGGTCATGCAAGTGCTGGTTTCAGGTGGGGAGGCTGCGCTAACATATCGCATTATCAATGCTCTCGACCCGATGGAGCGGGCTCAAGTGGTTCATCATGACAGACTGAAGCCGTACACTCTGCCATTGCCGGCACAGACTGTTCCTGCCACTCCTGTTGCCGTTGGGTCTCCTCCTGTGGTCGAGTCTTCACCGGTTCACCGGCCCCCACAAAGCAGGGATCAGCCTCGGGCTGGTGAGTTGGACTATGGACTGTGTTGGAACTCGCCGGAGCTCAGGTCCGGACAGTCTCGCGGTGGGCGAGTGGTGCGACCTCCGTCCCATTTGCGGGACTTTGTCATGTTTTGAAGTTATTGTGTTCTGGGTTGGGCAATGCAGTGAAAGCTTGCTAGTTAAAAAAAAAAAAAAAAGGATTGAAATTAATGAAAATGTGGTCTTAGGTTGGTGAGAAGACTCAGGGTATTGTAAAAAGAAATTATTAAAGTTTATGTTTTTTTTATTTTGTTTCAGGTTAGGTTTTATGTGTGTAGTCTCAAGGTGTTGCATAAATGTTTGGCAGTGTTGGTTTTATGTTTGGATCACTGGTTACAGGGTGACGGTATAGTTTGCACTCGACCACTGCCTAGAGCAGGGGTTCCCAACCTTTTCCAACTCAGGGCCCACTTGAAAATCTAAAAAATGCCCGCGGCCCCCCTCTGACCCAATAAACAATACAAATGAATAAAAGGCCAAATAATGTGTTCTCAGACCACTCTTTTTAATTTTGATGAGACATCTGGAACATTCAGGACAAAACTGAAAGCACAGGGAACATACAGTAAGCTCCACAGTACAGGGAGCATTTGTTGAAGTTTTTAAACTGAACTACAATTTTATGTTTCATCTCATAGGAACTACAGCAGAATACATTCAGGACAAAACTGAAAGCACAGGGAACATGCAGTAAGCTCCACAGTACAGGGAGCATTTGTTAAAGTTGTTAAACTGAACTACAATTTTATGTTTCATGAACTACAGCAGAATACATTCAGGACAAAACTGAAAGCACAGGGAACATGCAGTAAGCTCCACAGTGCAGGAAGCATTTGTTGAAGTTGTTAAACTGAACTACAGCACAAATGTATGTTTCTTCTCATAGGAACTACAGCAGAATTGTATGTTTCATCTCATTAAGTAGGAACTACAGCAGAATTTTATGTTTAATCTCATTAAGTAGGAACTACAGCAGAATTTTATGTTATATCTCTTTAAGGCTATGAGTGGACAGACAGACACAAGGGCAAAATAAACCTGACAACAGAGCTCAATGGGAAGGTTTGCCCTGTTGTGTGATGTTGTCTTGCTGACACACACACACACACACACACACACACACACACACACACACACACACGTCAATCACCACCTAATCAAGCCTAACCTGGAGGAAACTAGCAAAAGCAACAATTGAACAATTATAAGGATACAAAATTACAACATTGCACTCAGGACTTTTATAAAGCTGCTGTGCAATCGGGTCCAAGGCCTAATGTGAGGGCTGATGTTGCATGGCGGCAACCAGATGCTTAATGTCCGGCACAATGGATGATAGCCTCAGTCGAAGATCTGGCTCAACATTCAGTTTATTTCTGTACTTAGTTTTTAATGCCACAAGTGCAGAAAATCCGCACTCACAGAGATACGTCGTCGGGAAAGGCATCAGAAATCTCACAGCTTTGTCGGCCAGGTCGGGATACTCAGAAGAAACATGGAGCCAAAAGTTAATTAGGTGCTTCTGCGAGAAGACCAGCTTCAGCGCTGTGTCAAAAGAGAGATCCAGGAGACTATCTTGCTCTTTTGCGCTCAGGGCGGCAAGGGCCTCGTCAGTGTGGCTGCCGAATGGATTTTCAATCCAGCTGCACTGCACATCTGGGACAGGGAAGTACTCGCGCAGCTGCGTTTTCAAACCCTGCAGGTGCTCTTTGACGGTGTTGGTGACGGTGATGGGAAGCTTCATCTTTTCCTTTGTCAGAAAATCAGACAAATTTTCAAACGAGTCACAGTTTGAATTGTCGACTCGCTTTGCCCACAGCGCCAGTTTCCTTATCGTTGCTTCCACCTTATTCTGAACATTGAAGGTGTTTACAGCTGCTCCTTGGAGAGCGAGGTTTAGCCCATTTAAATGGCTGAAAATATCAGCCAGGTAACCCAATTTGGCCAGCCATTCAAAATCAGTGAAGCGGTGTGCGAGTTCAAATTTTGAGTCAAGAAAAAACACTCGCACTTCATCGCGCAACTCAAACAGGCACGTCAGTACCTTGCCCCGGGAGAGCCACCGCACCTCAGTGTGTAACAGCAGCTGCTGATGATCACTGCCCATCTCTCCACATAACACGGCAAACAAACGTGTTTGCAGTGGTCGGCTCTTGATGAAGTTGACTGATTTGACCGCCTCATTTAAAACAGTCTTAAGATCTGGGGGCATTTTCTTTGTAGCCAGCGCTTCGTGGTGTATGCTGCAGTGGACAGATGTTGCTTGCGGAGCCACTGCTTTCACACGCCTGACAACTCCGCTATGCTGCCCCAGCATCGCACGGGCTCCGTCACTGCTCACTCCAACACATCTGGACCATTCAATCCCGTTGGAAATGATGAAAGCGTTAAGAATGTCAAAAATAGCCTCAGCAGTTGAACGGGTGATCAGAGGTTTACAAAATAGAAAGTCTTCTTTTATTTCGCCATTTTTTTTCATATCTTACGTAGGCAAGCAGGTTTGACACATTTGCAATGTCCGTGGATTCATCTAATTGGAGGGCATAAAACCGACTCTCTTTTATGTTTTGTACCAGCTGTTCACACACATTATCTGCCATCTCATCAATTCTGCGCTTTACTGTGTTATCTGACAATGAGATGAGGTTGATGGGCTGCACTGCCTTCTCTCCCAACATCACTTCAACTATTTGTTTGGCTGCGGGAAGAATTAAATTCTCTCCTATTGTGTGTGGTTTCCCCGCCTTGGCTATGAGTTGGGAGACGCGATATGATGCTTCCACAGCCTTTGTGTTCTCGCTGCCCATACACTCCATAACTTTCTTTTTACTTTGATATTCTTTGAGCTTGTTCTCAAAGAAGTGAAGTGGCTTTGTCACATACTGCCCATGCTTTGTCTCCAGGTGACGGCGTAGTTTACAGGGCTTCAAGGCTTCATTTGACAGCGTCTCACAGCACAGCAGGCACACCGGTAACTGTTCAGTTTCTGAGCCAGTCCAAAAAAATCCCAAACCTAAGTACTCTGCACTGTACTTTCTCCGACATCTTCTTTTTTGTTTGACAGTGGGGAGATCACCTGTCGATTCGCCATCTGTTTCTTGACTGGATTTTCTTTTAATTGCCCCTGTTGCTAACCAGCCATCCATTTTGATATGTGCAATACAAGTAACGGCTACATATCAATCAAATGTAAACAAAACAACCCGGTCCAGCCGCAAAGTGGTCCGGCCAGTAACAACAAAGGTTCCGATCATTTCTGTCTCTGCTACCCAGCCTAATTGAAGGCAGTGGTGGGCAAATTACTCTGAAAGAAAAAAAATTAAAATTTATAATAAAAAAAAAAAAAAAAAAAAAAAAACCTTTTAGCTGGACAGCGGACGGGCCGGCAACACCGGCACTGTGTTGGGGTGCTTAAGTGGGCGAGAGCAGCAGAGAGACTGAATTGAAACATTTTATTATCTTGTAAAATAACTATTGCTTTAAAAAAATAATAATAATAATATAATTTTTTTTTTCCACACAAAAATCATAATATTTTGAAAATGATTTGACGGCCCACCTGCAATACCTTCGCGGCCCACAGGTTGGGAATGACTGGCCTAGAGGATTTACAGTCTGGGTATTTGATGTATATTCTGTTTAGTTGTGTTGCCTATATTGTAGTTCTGTTGGGATTACAGGTGATGGGAATTTAGGGGGATATTCTCCCCATGTTTTTTTTTTTTTTTTTTTTTACAGGTTCAAGTGAAACATGGACGTTTCTTATTGAGGAGGGGACGTATGTAACAGACTGTTCTATGTTTAACTGGGAAAAGGAGGTGTGTCCCTCGGGAGTTGCCGTAAGGGGGTGTGAAGAATTAAAGTGAAGCGGAGTTGGCTGCTGAACACACGATCCCGTCTCCGGTCCCGTTCATTGTTTTCTATAGTCCTACAACAAGGCGAACCCAGAACGCTCGGCTACAGTTTATTGAAGACAGTGTCGTTCTTGCAAAGCTTGCAGAATGGGGAGTGAAGGCAATCTCGCCGATTAAAAGTCTGGTTCACTGAAACAGTGACATCGCTACCCTATTCAACCAAGGTTGAAACGCTAGAGGGGGGTCGAGTACTTCCGCGTGATCCATGACAGGCAGATAAAAGTATGCAGACTATGTATAAAACCGGGACACACTTTCAGAGAATGCCCTGAATTCAGATGCCATAAATGTAAAAAACAGGGACACTATACAAGAGTGTATTACAGAAGCAGCGGAGAGAGAGGACGTCAGCGTCGCGGAGGACGTCAACAACACCGACAGCGAGGAGGATGACATGCAGACGGAGGGAGACCCGGGTGACGTACCAGAGGGCAGGGCGGAGACCATAGAGCAGAACCAAAGACGGCATCCCCCGAGTGACGTCGCAGCAGGAGACACGTTGGAAACTATGTGGCAGGAGGAGAGCCGGTCCGGAGAGGAAACGAGTGGAGAGAGGGCTCCCCGCGAGATGACTCACGCAGCATGGAGATGGAAACCGAGACGAGGGGGAAGCTGCGATGGACTTAATGCTGATCGAAGATATTTCAGAGACAGAGAGTGAAAGCAGACCGCCGAAGGAACGAAAGGTAGAGGAGACCACAAAGAAAAGAAAAGCTGCGCTCCAAGCTGAGGAGAAAATGAGATAGAAGGAGGAAAGAAGGACAAAATGAAGGTTGGAAATGAAACCATAATTATATGTTTAATGTTAAGCTTGATTTCATTCAACACAAATGGGCTAAGAAAATTGCAGACATGTTATGTCTGCAAGAAACAAACTGGACAGACCATATCATGAAACATATAAAAACAAAATGCAAAGACATTATATGCAAACCATGGTACAGATCAATCATGCGGGATAGCGATCCTGATAAAAAATAATACTGTAGAAAACCTCAAAGAATTTTTAAATACAAAAAGATTACAGAGTACAGAATAATTAATATATATGCACCAAATATAGAAGCAGACAGGAAGGGTTTTTTCTTTGATTTAGGAAAATGGTGTGTGGGGAAACTGTATAATAGTGGGAGATATGGCGAGAGGGAAATAATTAAAAAAATTATGCTTCAAGAAAGGTTTTTCTGAAAACAATTAATTGATGTATGGAGAAACGAAAACCCAAACAGGAGAGAATACTCAAGAAGACAAATGGTGATGGGGGAATTAAAGCAAAGCCGAATAGATTATTGTATAGCACATCAGACAATGGTTACATATATAATAAATATGGCGTATAAGTTCACATCATTCAGTGACGTGAAGACATGATTATGAGCCACGGCGGGTCCGCGGTCCATCTCCGTAGTGGACCAACGAAAGCCACGATACTCCGCGGCGGATTTGTCCGAGTCCGAGTTCCGGACTCGATACTCCGCGGCGGATTTGTCCGAGTCCGAGTCCCGGACTCAAGTACTACAACACTGGTAATGTAGTGTTGAATACATGATTATTATATTTATGAATACATGATTCATAAATATATAGGATTCTTTTTTAGTATAGGCAGCACCGTAGTATACGCCGGTGCTGCCTCTACGGTGCGGCCGTTTTGTTTTGTTTTGTTTCAATGAGAGAGAAAGAGACATGCACCGGCCCACAGAGCTCAGCTGCAGCCACGGCTGGTCCAGTCTGTCATAATACGTAACCCGGGGTGGGTTACAATCGCGCGCAACACCCCCCCCCTGTCGGTCGTAGGTCTGGGGTGTGTTACGATCGCGCGCAACCGCACCCCCCCCCCCCCCCACCTGCGCCTTATAGTCCGGTGCGGCCTATGCAAGTACAAAATAGAGTTTCTTTCTAAAATTAGAGGGTGCGGATAATATTCAGGTGCGCTCTATAGTCCAGAATTTACGGTATTGCTATGCTATTTTTACTAAATCTTTGTTATGATTGGGTGCAATAAGGATACAAAAAAAATCTTACAAGATCCTGGAATTACTAATTGTGTTAAAACACTAGAAGCCAAGACATGTGCCAACCTGCCCTATAGAGAAGTGTATGTAATGTACCTTTTGTCTTAATCTGTTTGTGTGTTTTCACA
Source organism: Micromesistius poutassou (assembly GCF_964030765.1). NCBI lineage: Eukaryota > Metazoa > Chordata > Actinopteri > Gadiformes > Gadidae > Micromesistius > Micromesistius poutassou. Next base: position 5,138,308 of record NC_140294.1, read on the forward strand.
GATGTCATTGGGCAACTCATCAGTGGAAGTCCCAAAACGTCTCTATCAGAGGCTGAGTGGGAGGAGGATGTCCCTCTTCACACAGGAACTGGCCACATTGGTTTTTGGAAGGGAAACTTTGGCCAAGGCAACCCTCACAGGGAAAGGGAAAAAAGGCGAGCTGAAGGAGCAGCTTGAGCCAGAAAAAATCAGCGCAATTATAGGTACAGTAATGTCATAATTATGAATACACATCCATTGTCATGATTAATTGACAAATCCATTATCATCAATGATTGTATTTCAGTGTTATACATTGTCTATCTTGTTTTAATTCATGCCCATGTCTCTTTCCTGTTTTCACAGATGCAGTGAGGGAGTGATTCCCCAACACAGAGGTGGCCGAGATCCGGGCCCTTCTACGGAGGAAGTGCAACAATGAGAGCTACAAGGCCTCATCTCATAATCAGAGTTAGATGTTGCATGAGTGTATCGTCTTTCTTGTAAGTGTGTTTGTGTTGTTTTCCCCTCTGTGTCAGTTCTAGTTCTTCTTCAGATCTATGGCACAGAATGTTGATGTGTTATTATGTTCCTGTTATTGTGTTATTGTTATTATCATTATATGTCATATATGTTATATGTCCTATTTTTGTTTGAAGAGTAATAAAGTTACTTTTCTGAAATGCAATTTGTAATCTGTTGATATAATGCACTTGAAATGTATTGAATTATAATACACTTGTAGTATAATAGCAACATTTATGCTTAAGTATAACAAAATGGGGATAAAAGTACAAATGAAATATACTTCAAACACAATTGTTTTCAAGAAAACACTATAATAACATTGCACTTAAAGTACGTGTCTATGATGTTTAGATTGTTATTGAACTTCACTATAAATACACTATTATTATCATAGTGGGACACTTTTAATAGTACTAAAAATAGTAAGGAAGTGTATTTGTAGATCACTTGAAATATTGAAGAAGCATACTAAATTGACAGTTTATAGTAATAAGTATGATAACAGTATGTACAAAATGTACTTCAACACAACTTGAAGTTGAGCTTCAATGCCTTTTTAAGTGTATTTCCATTAGAATGGTAATATAATGTAATTGTACTGTAAGCGTGCTTAATCACTCATGATTCTTGGTTTTCATTAGTATACTTTAGTGCATTTGAAGTTTGAAAAAAGTTGTTCGATTTTAGCATACAATTTACACTTGAAGTGTAGTCAAATTGGTATTAAGTTGAACTTAATACATAATTGAATACACTTAACTACACTTGGATTTGACGAAAAAAGTACAAAATGTACTTAGTATGCTTTCAAAAAGTATATTTTTAATAGTTGTTTTTTTTTACCTGGGATGCGATGAAGGGGGAGAAATGCACAGGCTATTTTCTGGGATTAGAAAGTATTTCTGGGATTACAGTATTGAGTAATATTAATAAAACAATAACAAATGATGAGAAAAGTATGTGCGATGACAACATCAAAGACATAGAAATAAAGGAAGTTAAGACAATGTCATTAAAAATCTATAAAAGTCCGGGAACAGATGGCCTTATAAGTGAATTTTTTAAAGCATTTATTGAAGATCTGCTCCCAATTTTAAACATAATATATGCAGAGATGGAAAAAGAGCAGGAGATACCAGAGTCACTGGCAACAGGACTAATAAAGATAATATATAAAAAATAAGGGAAGCAAAAGAAAATTAGAAAACGATAGGCCGCTAACAGTACTAAACACAGATTACAAAATATTAACAAAGGTATTAGCAAACAGAATAAAAACAGCAGCACCAACAATCATATCACCAACACAGGTGTATGGGATACCAGGGAGGGACATATTGGACATTATTAGCACAACAAGGGACACAATCAGTGGTGTAGTCTACGTGATACGCAGGTATACGCCGTATAACCACTAAGAAAGCTCCAGCATTTCCGTATGCCCACTTAGAAATGCGAAATGACACGTATCAATTTCGATAGACAGAATTTCTCTTAAAAAGTCTGAGTACAATGGAACGCAGCATTATAGAGCGAGAGGCTTCCGTCCATGGCCCATGCCCCGTCACCTAGACCTGACGTCACGTCACCTAGCAACAGCGAAATCATCTCAGTCGGCACCTCGGTGATTTCCAACTTTGTGTCCAACTTCTCATCAACAATGAATATGAAACAAAAACAACTGTTACGGCCTTGAGCCGACCGCATTGTCTCCCCTCCCTCTGCATGCGCTACCCCTCCTGTTTTCCCCCAAAGCAGCTCAAGTGGGCGGGTCCTTCCATCCCCTGATTAGCCCTGGCGGCTGAGTGGTGCGGGGCCCAGCCAACCAGAGAGCGACAGCGCCGTGGAGGCGTACAGGTGTCTGCCGCCTTACAAGCGGCGGCAGACACCTGTAGGGAACAAAGGCGTGTAGTCGCATTCTGTTGGTCGCAAGAGTTTGCATGTGTGTGTTCCCAGATTTGGGCCAGGGTAAGAGGAATCTCTCCAATACTGATTTTGTTCACTTGCACTCCCATTTAGGTTTTTCACTGTTTAGACACACTAGGTTTAGGGGGTGCTGATAATTTGTATTTCTGTTTCGTTATGCTAGAGTAGCCGGTTAGGTTTTGTTTTAGGACTATTCGGGTTTAGTTATTAGATAGGTAGCTCCATTTTTGTTTTAAGGAGTTCTCCTTTTGTTATATTTGTTCATTTTCTTTGACAGCACCTAACGGCCCTTTCTGTTGGTTGTTCCTTTCTATTCCTTAGTCGGATTGCAATTAATTACAATCCCAATCCACCGGGTTGTGTGTGTTACTTCCCTTTTCCCCCCTAACGAGTAAGGTTCGTAACAGCAACAAACCACTTTAAGCAATTTTTTAAATCCAAAAAAGCCTGCTGCTGCCTTGGACGAAACTCTGGTAATCACTAGGTTAGAAGATGAAGAAGACTTAGAAGAGGGAACTACAGCGGAGCCTGATGCCAGCAGTGTACCGAGTAAGTGAAAGTTGTATATTGTATACAAGTTAACTTTAGCAGATATTAGCCTAATAGTTACTAGCTTATAAGAGCTTTCCCAAACTGAATAAATACCACACATAGCCTATATTCACATAGGAATATATAACAGCCTTGCTAGCTTAATCTTGGTGTAGTAAAGATAAACAGCCAGGCTGATTTGTCAACAAACATTCTTCCCACCTTAAAGGATTGCGTTGACCAACGTAGTTATTATTGCACATTTTAGTGAGTGAGTGAGTGTGTGTGCTAAATATGTCATTGTTCCTTCTAGATGATATCTCCTGGCCAGCCCTGTGGACTGAGAGTCAGGCTAGGGAGTTTAAAGGCAGGCATTCTTGGTTAGAATGGAAGGACAGAAAGTTAGGTAAATACCAGCCAACTTGTAAAGCTGGTATAAACACATAAGTCAACGTTTTGCGAGCGAGAGTATAGCTGGTTTATTTTCATCTTAAAGATAAATTAATTTCACTTGTAAACAATTAAATTGTAAAAATTGTATTTTCATGGTGAAACTTATGTACAGTTCATTCAATTATTTTGAATAGATTCCTATCCAGTTCAGAAGGTGTTATTGCTAATTTACATTAAAAAAAAGAAGCTTGTATGATTTTAATTAGTCATGTTTTTGTTTACTTCCAGGTTGTGCTATTTGCAGCTCGACCAAGTCCACTGGTGTCTTAACAGAAAAAATAATTTCTATATCGGAGGAGTGGGCGATGTTCAAGATCCAGTCATCAGGCTCAAGCAGACAAACAGCCCTGGCCTCCTTGAGGAACAAGATCAGACGGCATGAGATGTCCAGGGCACACGAAATAGCTCAGGAGCTCACTGAAAAGGGTGGACAGGATGTCCTTGGGAATCTTGTGATAGCTGTGTCAGACACTGTTAGCTGAGACAAATGCTGTAGAACAGCATATTATCTTGCCAAGATGAACCAACCTTTCTCTGACCATGACGATCTCATTGAGCTTCAGGAAAAAAACAGTGTCAACATGGGCACAAGTCTGCACTCAAGGTACAGTTCTTTTCAATTGTGGAACACATAGCAAAAAAGATGCAGACAAAAATAGTTGACAGCATTGTGTCATCTTCAAGCAAGCTATCTGTTCTCATTGATGAGGCAACTTCTCTCAGCCATAAATCTGCCATGATTGTCAATGTGAAGGCCTCTTTAGATGGAGCTACTCCTGAATTTGTTTTTTTGGAGCTGGAAAGCCAGAGGGCAGAGTCTATAGAGGAAGCTCTGTTAAACTGTTTGGACACTGCAGGCTTTAGTGAAGAGTGGCTTCAGAACAACTGGATCTCATTTGTTTCTGATGGAGTCAGTGTTATGCTAGGCAAAAACTCTGGTGTGGCAACCAGGCTGACTGCAAGGTACCCTCACCTCTTCACATGGCACTGTATGAACCACCGTCTAGAACTGGCTGTAAATGATGCTGTGAATGAGGTTAAGGCAGTCAACCACTTCAAAGCTTTCGTGGACAAACTCTACAGCAGTGTTTCTCAACCTTTTTTGAGCAAATGCCCCCCTTACCTTACCCCGATCCTCTGGCGCCGCCCCCCCCCCCTCAATATTATTGTTCATTTTGTTTAAAAAAAAAAATTTGTGACACCCGTGGGTAGGCTATATCCATTACCAACTCCACTCCAACTCGTGCTACATTGCTTGAATAAAAAACTTCTGTGCCGCTGGTTTTTTCTGGACAAGAAAATGTGTACAAGAAAATGTGTAACCAGTCGCCACGGAGTCGAGCTGTGCATGCGTCTGCCACCGCCACCTCAAGCCAACAAGGGCCCATCTCACAGAAAGCAGATGAACCAGACACTCTGATTGTAGGAGACTCAACCATAAAGGATATAACCGGTAAGAAGATCAAAACATGCTACTTCCCAGATGTGATGGTTAGTGATGTCAACCAGAAACTAACCACAATTATATTGGAAAACCCCAAAATCTCACAGGTTATTGTGCATGCAGGACTTAATGATATTCGAAGAGAACAGTCAGAACTTCTGAAGAGGGATTTCACTGAACTATTGGACACGCTGGACAAATTACACGTTAGGTCATTCATCAGTGGACCCATACCAGCAGTTGACAGGGGAATAAACAGATTCAGTCGTCTACTTGCACTGAATACATGGCTTTCAAGAGTCTGCAATGAAAGAGGAAGGGGCTTTATTGACAATTTCAACTTGTTCTGGGGGCGCAAATATCTTTTCAGAGCAGATGGCCTACACCCAAACAGGTTAGGCTCAAAACTGTTAAGGGACAATCTTCTCTTCTCACTCTCCCACCATGAGAAGAAGCGAGACTACAGCCTCCCCCACACATCTACTGTCCCACTATCTGACACACAGATAGCAGACAGACCACAGACCTTGAAGAGAGACAACAGCCTGCCTGACACCATCTACACCATGCCTCCCCCCTTTGCCTCTGACCTCCAGCTGTCTCCCGTTGATGATGACCACCAGCCTCATCTCTCCCATAGCCACGACAACTCCAGTTCCACTGTCTCCTCCTGCGTCAATGATACCATCCCCACGTCATGATCACAGTCTGATAACACCCAAGCGGAGGGTGCCCCAGCCCCCCCCCTCCCTGTACTGATAGTAGTCCTGATTATTACTGAGACAAAAAAGGGTTCAGCCGTAGACACAGCACAAAGGAAGTTTTGCATAATCTGTTGAACCCAAGGTTGCCTACATCAAAACATGGCAACTTTTGCATTCCTGCTGTAATCACTAAGAGAGTAAACAAAGGGAAACTTAGACGCACTGCTAACCTCTCAAATCTCATACCTATTCCCTCCAAACCCAAATCAACCTTAAAGCCTATCAATAACACCATCAGGATGGGTCTACTTAATGTTAGGTCTCTTAATAACAAATCTTTTTTAGTTAAAGACCGGGTAAACCAAATTCAGTATTTTTCTTCTTATCATATTAATTAGGCCTTAAATGTGTCCCTCAAAACATGTAAAAAATATTTTTCCCATTCATCATTTCCTTGAGGAGCTAGGCCTCAGAGAATGTTCTGTGTGCAGGTTTAAAATGGGCGGGTCTACATCGGGCGACCGCTTTACGTAAAGCGGTCGCCCGATGTAGACCCGCCCCCTGCTGCCCTCTAGGTATAAATACATTAACCGCGCACTAGCATTCTGTGGTTTCACCCGTCTATGGTTTTACCGCTCACGAGTCTGGTTTGAATTGTCAGTTTGCAGCTAGCTTGCCCGTTATGCCTCTTCAACCTCGTTGGTGCATCTTCCCTGGATGCCACAGTGGGAAACGTAACGTTAACGGTTCGTTTACTTTATTTAAGTTTCCGGACCTCTCCGGTGATGGGCGTGGTTTCCTGGCCTGCAGCGCACACGCCCCCACCGTCCTGAGCCAGGGATTACTGCTCATTTTTCATCAACTTTGAAGCATAATTTTATATACTTCGCGATTTTTTTAGTCCTTCAAATTTGGCAGGGTGGTTAATAATATATTTTCCTGTGGTATTATAAACTCAAAACCCATAATTATTCTTGGTTTACCCGGTCTTTAATGATTTTATTACCACTTCTCAACTGGATTTTATGTTTTTAACTGAAACATGGCTAGAACAAAATAACAGTGCAACCGTTCTGATAGAGACAGCTCCTCCCAACTATAACTTTTTTGATGTATGTAGATCTGGAAAAAGAGGTGGAGGGGTTGCTGCTATATTTAAAAATGTATTTCAGGGGAAACAGATGCTATTTGGTGATTTTCCATCATTCAAATACCTTTGTGTTGTATTGAAATCCCCCAGAGTTCTCCTATTAATTATTTACAGGCCACCCACATACGCTGCAAATTTCTTCGATGACTTTACAGAATTATTGTCTAGCATCTCCACAGATTTTTACTGTCTAGTTATAACTGGTGACTTCAATTTTCATACTGATGATTTTAATGATAAGTGTGCAAAAAAACTTTTTACCATTTTGGACACATTTGAAATGTCTCAACATGTGAAAGAGGCTACTCATTGTAAGGGGCACACTCTAGACCTGGTTATCACAAAGGGTCTCAATGTTTCAGATCTCTCTGTGACTGATCCTTCACTGTCTGACCATTTCTGTGTTTTCTTTAACATATCTTTTATTCCCGACATACAGACAAAATCAAATACTGTCAAAAAACGGTATATCAATGAACATTCTAATGTACTTTTTAAAAAGGCCATCTCATAGTAGTCATAGATGTCATTGCACCTTATAAGGTTAAAACGATTTCTGGAAAGCAAAAGGCACCCTGGAGAAAAGTTGCTTTTGTAACAGCCCAGAAAAAAGAATGCAGGAAGGCTGAACGCATATGGCGTAAAACAAAACTTCATATTCACCATGACATCTATAAAGAGAGCCTCTGTGCCTACAATTTAGACTTAAAAAGTGCTAGAGAAACATTTTTCTCCAATATCATTAAAAACAATACTAATAATGCCAAAACCCAATTTACAACTGTTGACAGACTGACCAAGCCCCCAACACAAATTCCACCTGACCTTCATTCCACTCAGAAATGCAATGAGTTTGCAGCATTTTATACTGCTAAAATAGAAGGCATCAGACGCGCCATCAATGTCTCCACTTTAAACAAAAATGCTGGACTACCACCATATCCAGGCAAAAGTAACATGGCAATGACATGCTTTAATGTCATAGACTCTAAAACTCTTGTGGAAACTGTGACACAACTGAAGCCATCCACCTGTTGCCTTGATACTTTACCTACCAACCACTTTAAGAATGTTTTTGACTGCCTAGCAATATTACAGACATATTGCAAATTGTTAACAACTCTCTCCAATCAGGCACTTTCCCAAAAGCCTTAAAAACTGCAGTTATCAAACCCCTTTTAAAAAAGCGGAGCCTAGATGCCTCTATTATTAACAACTACAGACCAATATCAAATCTACCCTTCATAAGTAAAATCATTGAGAAAGTTGTCCTCCAGCAACTTAGTGACTTCCTGGCATCAACTGGTTGCTATGACACCTTCCAATCCGGATTTCGACCCCTTCACAGCACTGAGACCGCCCTTATTAAAGTTGTAAACGACATCTGTCTTAACACAGACTCTGGCAAAATCTCAATACTAATGCTACTAGACCTCAGTGCTGCATTCGACACTGTAGACCATACAATACTTTTGGACAGATTAGAAAACTGGGTGGGGCTTTCAGGCACAGTTTTAAATTGGTTTAGGTCCTACCTACAAAATAGGAACTACTTTGTTTCCATTGGCGACTTTGTTTCAGAATCAACAAACGTGACATGTGGAGTCCCACAAGGTTCGATCTTAGGACCCTCTCTATTCAACATCTACATGCTCCCACTAGGGCAAATCATGCAAAATAACAATATTGACCATCACTGCTATGCTGATGACACGCAAATCTATGTATCTCTATCACCAAATGACTATCAGCCCATTGATCTGTTGTGCCAGTGCATTGAGCAAGTCAAAGACTGGATGTGCCAAAATTTCCTTCAACTAAATGAGGACAAAACCGAGATAATTGTATTTGGTGCTAAAACCGAAAGGCTTAAAGTTACCCAACACCTTCAATCTCTGTCCCTGAAAACCTCAATCAAAGCCAGAAATCTAGGGGTTATCATGGATTCAGATTTACATTTTGACAGTCACATCAATTCAGTTACAAAATCTGCATATTATCACCTTAAAAACGTAGCAAGACTTAGAGGGCTCATGTCTACCGAAGACTTACAAACACTTGTACATGCCTTTATCACTAGCAAGCTTGATTACTGCAATGGTCTCCTTACAGGTCTCCCAAAAAAATCTCTAAGGCAACTACAGCTTGTTCAGAATGCTGCTGCTAGAGTTCTAACAAAGACCAAAAAATGTGAACATATTACACCAATTCTTAATCATTACATTGGCTCCCTGTATGTCAGAGAATTGATTTAAAAATCATGTTGCTAACCTATAAATCCCTACATGGTTTAGGGCCAAAATATTTAACTGATATGCTTCCACTACATAAGCCTTCTAGGCCACTAAGATCCTCTGAGACCAATCTGTTAATTATCCCCAGAGTCAACACGAAACATGGGGAAGCAGGATTTAGTTACTATGCAACAAATAGCTGGAATAAACTCCCTGAGGATTTAAGACTTGCCCCAACTCTGACAGCTTTTAAAACAAGACTGAAGACTTTTATGTTTGCTTTAGCTTTCTGCTAAATCTTAAATATTTATTATTTTAACTTTGCCTTTATTTTCTCACTTTCTAAAATGCATTTCTTTTAAACTCTGCCTTTCTAAAATGTTTTTTAAACTTTGCCTTTATTTTCTATCTATTTTACTTTTTACTTAACTATTGTTTTCTTTTATTGTATGACAATGTTTATATGTGAAGTACTTTGAGTCTGCCTTGTGTATGAAAAGTGCTATATAAATAAAGTTGCCTTGCCTATTCAGAGTTTTATTCAAAGGTTTTAATATTGAGCTATTGAAGTTTAATACGTAACAGTGCTTGCGTACATTTTTATTGGTTATTGAACTGTTAACCCGCGAACTTGGGTTCAATATGTGCACGAAAGACTCCCTTTGTTTACGTGACGTTGCCTAGCAACGCTGTGCATGTGCAGCCTTTATCCGCTTCGTTCTGAGTTGGCAAGTAGCACGTTTAAGTTTGCGGCCAAATAGTAATTAAAGTAGTTTGTTACTATACAAGTTAAGCGCCTGTAACATCAGTGTTAAATGCGTATGTGCCGGTTGGAGTGCGTACTTTATGAAAGTGTTTATCGGTTCGCAGACGTAATGAGCGACGTTGCAGTGGTCTACATGTAATGCGCACGTTCTATTGTTTACAATTAGCATGCTAAGCAGAGTTAGCTTTATTCACGTCTTATGTTGCCTTACTATGTAATATGGATGAGATTCATGTTGCTTAGTGAAATGCCCCATCCACCGCTTGCTTTGCATGTCCCGCAAACCAACCAGTGGAAGTCAGGGGAGGGTGAAACAGTTTCGGAAAGCACCACGCTGCTGCGATGAGGTGGATTTGTTAATCGGCGTTACTATAGCGATCATGACGGCACTGAGCATAAAGTAAAAAGTAGATGAGACGATAGAGGGGTTAGAAACCGATATGAAGATAGGCTTTTTATTTCAGTTATCCTATTTTTGCACCGAAAATATTTGCAAACCATGAAAGTTTAAAAAGTAAAAAATAATGACCAATACAGAAAGCAAAGTTGTGACACCCGTGTTCGTTCCCAGCACCCCCCTAGGTTCTACGAACGCCCCCCAGGGGGCGCTGCCGCCCCTGTTGAGAAACCCTGCTCTACAGTCTCTACAGTCAGTCCAATAAAAATTCACGGGAACTTATGGAAGCAGCACAAGAAGTGGGCTCACAAGTCCTGAAGATCAGCAGAGTTTTAAACACCCGATGGGTTGCCAGCAGTTTCCGTTCTGTAAAGGCTGTGTGGAGGTCATACAAAGCACTTACCAGACACTTTGAGAATGCTGCAGGAGACAAAACAAGAAACGGCAAAGAGGCAAACCTACAGAGGCCTGGCCTGTCGTATGCAAAGCAAGGAATTTCTTTGTGACCTTGGATTGATGTATCATGCACTATCTGAACTTTCAAACCTGTCCCAGCAATTACAGCCCATTCAATTACACTTTTAAGAGCAGAACAGCTGCTGAAGCGCACCATCCGAGTGCTGGCATCATTTAAATATTCTCCAGGAGAGAAATTGGAGGAAGCATTGAAAGCACAGGCTTTGGGACAGTTTGGATCAGTGTCTCTGGACTCAAATGCTAAGCTCATACCGATCAATACAAAGGAGTTCCTACAGAGTCTACAGATCAAAAACATGGAGAAGCGGCTCTCATTCAAGGATGAAGTTCTTCATGATCTAAGCATTCTGGATTCCAGCATCTGGCCATCAACCCCTGGCATACGGCATGGTGAGGCACAGGTAAAGCGACTGTGCAGGTGGTTCAATCTGTGTGAAGAACAAGCTGTCAATGGAATGAGAGACTTCATTGAACACCCAGAGAGTGAACCTGAATGCGTCAAACCACTCATCCGCTGCATGCAGACCATGCCTTGCAGCACTGCAGAGTGTGAAAGGGGCTTCAGTCTGATGAACATTGTGTACACAGACCAAAGAGCTAGAATGTTGTTGTCTAATGTCAGCAATTTGATGATGATCAGCATCAATGGGCCCCCTGTAAGCCTTTTTGAGCCAGGCAAATATGTATCAACATGGTTACGGAGCCATCGCTCTGCCACGCAAGCAAGAAGGCAGAGCACACCTCAGATGCCTGAATACAAGAACATTTGGAGAGTTTTGTAAACTAGCAGGGATAGTTTACAAAAGGAAAGCCATCACCTGGAAGTGGCTAAGGGAAAATCCGCCAACTAAAGACGAATGGATTGCAGTCGTCAACGAAATAAACTGTATGGAGAGACTGACCTTTTCCTTAAGGTTACAGTTTGATCGCTATATCAAGGCTTGGAAAAAATGGTCTGTCTACTGTAAGGAATGTAACCCACTTTAATTTTCTACTTTTTTTTATTATTATTATTCTCACACTCTAATATGGCCCATGCTTGCCCTAAGTGTTCTTTGTCTGTCTATTTGTTCTCTTTTATCCTGAAAAACAAATAAAAAGAAAGTATCAAAAAAAAGTTTCACAGGCCCCATGTCTTAACATTGTTCTTCCCTATAGGCCATTTTTGGGTCCCGAAAGGGAATCAATTGTGAGGTGTCATTACTGCAAGCTTTCTGCCAGTCTGCCATACAGATTTTGGACTTTGGGGGACATCTTGTGTTGCTCAAGCTGCATAATGATTTTCTGCAGCACTTCAAAAGTAAAACAAAGGGGTTTGGGATAAGCTAGATTAAGTGCATAAAGCAAACCTGGAAGCAGGGCACAAGCTGAGGCAACTGAAGTCAGTCCATGCAACACCGTCACGCCCTCGATGACGATGCCTATGTCTTCAGGTGGCTCCTGCGGTCCTTCCCCGTCCTTTCAAATGACAAACACTGCCACAGTGAGAAGCTCCAGGTCCCTTTGAATGTCCTCTGGTCCAGAGTCCTAAAGTACATGACACAAAACATCACTGTCATCACTTTGCACTTTTATTCATGCCTCACATTAAAAGGCAACTGCAAAATCACATCAACTTCATTTCACTGAATAGTGCTATATGGATTGGAGCCTTTTATAGGCTCAGCCACACATCTCATTATTGGCCAAGCCTGGTATCGTGACAGGGTCAAAGTACTTTGTGTCTTGATGTTTTGCAGGACTCTAGACTAACCTTTTCACCAGTAGCTCTACGCAAGAATTACTACATATATTATAAATACAACATGTAGTCAATCCATCCAGGTTTCAGTAATTATAGTTGACAAAAATGTCTGTATGTTTTACAGGATTAATATTATGAGATGAGCTGACATGCAAATTGCTGTAGAAACTTACACAATATTCCTTGATCAGGTCATCTGCATCCTCGCCGAGGAAGATGATGAGGGCTTTCAGGACACACTACCTTCGAAGATGAATGTCCTCAGTCTAGGACAATAAAATCTTGATTAATTTAATCTTCAAAATCTCTGAAGACAGGTGTCCTTACTCCTAAAACTTAAAGGAATATTTAAAATTTTTAGTTGCCTCACTCACCGGCTCAATATAAGGCAACAGAAACCTTCTGTTTAACTGTGCGTGCATTTTTAATGAAGTTAGGGGCAGAGGTCGCTCATCCAGGTTAGCTTAGCTCCAGCACCGGTAGCTAAGGGGAATGTAGCCTGCCTCCGCTTACAGCAAGAAGATAAAACTAAACCAATCACCAAACGCTTGTGTGCTCGTTTATTTACCACATTATGTTGCGCTCGTGATTTTTGGCACGTTGTGTCATTTTAGAACCAAATACATATCGGTAGGAAAGAGCACAGCGGGCATACACAAACTTACGCAGATGGGCTTTTCAGTTTGTAAACAAGACGTTGGATGGAGCAGAAGAGAGATTGCTGTGAAGATCTATATGGATATAGAACTATATGGATTTGAACCACGGAGGAGAAACTACATGTTTTGGAAGGAGAGCGGGGGAGGAGAGGCTGGAACGGTTAAGCCTGGGGACAAGAAGAGAGTCATTAGCGGTGTTGGTGTGGGGCTTGTCAACCTGCCGACAGAAAACTTTGAGTAGACTGGGAGCTGCCATCGATTGGAAGGCTTGACATATCAGGCGAAGAGGACCGTACAACAGAGTGTTAAAACGAGTGACGATTTTCCAGCTGTTGTCACTCAACCGGCAGTTATTGAAACTTTTTCCCACGTATCCACTCAGTACAGCAGCCTCAGCCTCTCTCCTCACCAGCTCCCCTTCCAAAACATCTAGGTGCTCCTCTGCTTATTCTGGTTAAAATCTATACGGTTCTGGATTTTCACATCAACCTCTCTTCTGCTCCTTATAGTCACTGACGTCTTGTTTACATCCCATGCGGTTTCCTACCGGTATGCATTTGGTTCTAAAATAACATGTGCCAGAAATAACGAGCATAACGCAACTTGGTAAATTAGCAGGAGTGTTTAGTGATTAGTTTAGTTCATCTTCTTGCTGCCAGCAGAGGCACGCTATTGCTCCCCTTAGCTACCTGCACTGGAGCTAAGCTAACCCGGATGATGCATCTTTAATAGATAGGGGTACTGTGAAACCCTCTAAGCAACCAAGGAAACGTGTTACATTTGATGCTCTAGATCAGGGGTCGGCAACCCTAGGCATGCGTGCCACCACTGGCACGTGGACGCATAATCATTGGCACACTTGCAAAAAAAAAAATTTTCACCGCTACAATGCGGCAGCGTAATCATTACTACCGATTTGTTTTGCACTTTATTCCGTTTTGGGCATTTCCTCCCAGTGCAAATATGTTTAAATTAGTTACTGAAAGCAGTGTTCTGAATTGGGATCAATTAATCATTTTTAAAGCTATGTTGTGAGTAATAGAGAAGAAAATATTTAAAAGATTGTTGCAAGTGGCCTGTATGCATGGCCTTCACATGTTTTTTTGTAAAGCTCTACATGTCTTAAAGATATTGATGTGGATGTTTCCATCATTCTCATATAATCTCACAGTGCACATATGTTTTTGAGTTTCTGAAAGCAGTATTTTAAGATGGGATATATGTAATTATAATTTGTAAGCCCATGTTGCAAATATAACAACAAAAAAAAAACTTTAAAATGTTGATGCATGATTGTGGACTATATGGAAATAATACAATTCCAGGTCTTCTGGAAATGTTTTTGGTCGCTGTGTCATAATTCAGCTTAATATTTAATATATTGTTCCTTAAGGCACACTCATTAACGAGAAAATGTCCAACTGGCACTACATGTTGAAAAGGTTACTGACCCCTGCTCTAGATGTACCTGGTCCAAAATGTCCATGATGTCAGCAGTCTTTTGGCGTGTTGATCCACCTTTGGCACGGATGACTCTGATTAGCTGACTTGAGTGGATGTCTAACTGGGCAAAGAACTTATCCTCAAGAGGAACAGCCATGAGCCTCAGGAACTCTGCATTGATCTAAAACAAATGACAGTGAATAAATAAAAAGTAAATGCAAATTACCTCACATACAATCTCAGTTTTATCAATCTCAGCTTTAACAACGTAAACACTGAAGCCTGCATACACAACAGGCAAACCGAAAAATTTTAACTGAATATGTAAATTCTGTTAATAAACAGTGTTCAATTCAAGAGTCATTTCAGTTCCATTGTTACCATACCTCTTTCTGATGGAACAGGGCAGGCCACCTGTCTTTAAAGTCTTGAATGCTGGGTTCTTGGTTGACCACCTCTTGTCGTCTGTAGGCAAACGTGCAAGCCATTTTGACTGTTTCTTTCATTGTTCCTCATCTTGACATCTTTCAGAAGTTCTATTCTCTCTTTTTCCATGCTGTCCTCAGTTTCTCCAGTAAGGAAGGATGGATAGAAGTTGGCTTTGGCTCATTTTGGCCTCTTCACCTTTTTAGCAGGGAAAGCATCCAACGTTGATTTCGATTTCAGGGAATTTACTGACAGCTCTGGACACCCCTGCACTTTGAGTTGAGTCCGGTAGTTTCCCATTTTGTACTTGAATCGCTGTTTCCAGTCGTAGCAGCCATTGAATGAGCCAGGCTCTTTTAAACAAGGGTGCTTCTTGACTAAGGCCTCTGCAACTGTGCAGAAATGTGCATCCTCCGGGTAGGCCTTATATTGGTAAATTTTCCAATTTTGTAGTCCGCCAGTGGGTATGTATCGTGTAGTTCTTGTGGCTCAATAAGTTCCACTTCCTCGACTGGGGATGGTTTGAGATCAAAAGCTCTAAAGTGTTCAATATACCATCCAATGAGCTTCTTCACAATGAAGATCAACTTTTCCTTCAGTATCACCATTTGGATGATTTCACTAAACTCTGGCAGTCCTCCCAGTGAGTCTTGGATCAAGATCATTCCACACTTGTAGTTTAGTCCATCATATGTCACGCTTTTGGCCAAGCCCACTGTATCCATATCTGAAGACTTCTGTCTCAGAGCATTTGAAATGTCCTTGTTAAGAACATCAATGTGTACAGTGGAAACATTTGTCACTTCCAATAGAGGTCTGGTAAAGCTACATGCATGCAAATGATGGGCAATCTGATACTGATGTCTCTCTGAAAGGGAAAGTAGCACGTTTTTGAAGCACCTGATATTCCTGGCAACTCTTTCAAAAAAGCTATGCTTTGCTTCAAACCGCATCGTCTATAGGGAAACTAGTGAACCAAACTGATGGATCAAGTATGGGTAATGCTCTAAGAAATTGTGTTTTGGTTTAAGGTGACAGTCTGGGAAAACCTCTTGGAATCTAATTCTGTGCTCAGAGATCTTAAAATCAAGATATGCAATGGAGTCCTGGGTTTGAATGGGACTGACGACCAGATCAACAATGTCCTTCAGGTCTGTTAAGATCTGGAAACTTGGGCAGGTCTTCACTGTGATAGGCTGTGTTGAATTGAAGTGCTGGTGAATTCAACCAAACGGTTAAAGAGAAACTTAAAACCACAGTGAAACGAGCTGAAGGCCTCATCAAAGAGCTGGAGCAGGAAATAGAAGCTCTGACCAATAGAAGCTCAGAGCTGAAGCCACTCTCACACACTAAAGACCACCTCCACTTCCTCCAGGCCTTCAGATCCCTGAAGCATCCTCCACCCACCAGGGACTGGACGACAGTGGAGATTCGTCCTCCGTCATACGTAGGGACCTTGAGGAGATCCCTGGATCAGCTGGAGGAGACAATGAACATACTGAAAATGAAGAAAATGCTAGAGGATGCTGAACTGAAGAGGGTCAACAACTGGTTCTCCAGCAGCCTGCGTTGTTGCTCAGCACCACTTAACGTATCTGTGCCATGGAAGTCTAGCGGCTACAGACAGTGCCACCATTTGCTTTTGGGAATAGCCGTGAAGTGGTCCATTTCCAATCTTGGCAGCGGCCCTCCCTCCTCCCAAATAATCTGTGTGTGAGATGGCCCGCAACTACACACACACACACACACACACACACACACACACACACACACACACACACACACACACACAGCAGTATGAAGTAGAAGACGTGACTCTGGGTCCTGATACAGCTCAACCCAGTCTCATCCTGTCTGAGGATGGGAAACGAGTACATGGTGGAGGTGTAGTGAAGAAACTCCCAGACAACTCTAAGAGATTTACAAATCTGAGAGCTGAGCTCCAGAAGGTGGGGGTGTTTGTTGATTATGATGAGGGTCTGGGCCCCGTTTCCCGAAAGCATCGTTAGCCTAACGACGTCGTTAACACCGTCGTACGATCATCGCAGAATTTTCGGACCGTTTCCCGAAAGCATCGTTACGTAACGACGTCGTTAAAACCCTCGTAGCTAACGACGCCTACAGGGGTACTCGTTAAGCACTAGGATGCATCGTTACTATAGCCTCAGTGGAGTCACCAGCTGGACATTCCGTGTATTGGATGTGTTTTATTAAAACACGTCATCCAATACCACTGAATATCCAGCTGGCGCTATTTCGCAATACCCCCAAAACAGTGGTTCCCGCATATATATAGACTACTGTTAGATTTAAACAGCAAAGACAGAGACATGTTAGAAGTCAACACAAATATAATTTATTGCAGCAATTTAAAATTCCAAAAATAAATGTACCGATGAAACGCCACGTCACAAGGCAACCCTATCACAAGGCATATAATAAAATCAAATGATTCCGTTGCTCGTGTGGGAGGTCGCTTGCGAGCGGCACTTGCTGTCTCCCTCTGATTTTAATTCAACCATCGTGGTTAAAATGTCCTCATATTGATCAATGACAGAAGACATACTGTATATGAATCATGCTGAAACCAGCGGGTGTCGGATAATTTCTGCAGGCGTTTTTTGTTGCGATTGTTTGACATAAAGCACTGTAGGCGCGTCGGTGAGGCTGTGATGAAGTTCACTATTTATTGGACCGTGTCTAGACAGTTACGAACTCCCTGACCTTAGTGGAGTGCACAATCGCCAAGTTGAGAGAGTGGTTTTCTGTACGTAGACTGCTGCGGGAAACTGTGCTGCGATGCATGCCATTCCCGCTTACATTGCCCGCACCATCATACCCCCTGCCCAACAATATGGGCAGGAATCAATCTAGACCAGCAACAGCAATAGCCATGTCAATGCCTCTGCGTTTGAATGATAATGAATGAATGGAACGTTGCATTTTTAATGTTGACACCAAAGTTTCTAGAGAGTGCGCGGCGCGTCAATCACTGAATGAATGAATGAATGAACAGACACATGCTATTTTTTATTTTTGTAATATGGAATTATTTCAAGGGAGAAAATGCCGTGGAACAATGTAGGCTACGCACGGTGCGTTCGGGATTAGGACTGATAGGCCTATAGCATATGTCGGCCTAGACCAAATCAATTGTGTTTTAATATTTGTAGCATTCATTAGTCTATTCTTTTCGTAGGCTACTCTGCTGTTGGCCTTGATGGGGAGATATTTTTTTGCTGCCACAAAATATACTTTAATCCAACAACATTCCTGCGTCTCCCCCTCCTACGGAGCCCATTTCAGCACCGTGTCAGTAGACAGCTACAATCCTACGACGTCGTAAGAGCAGAGCACGCGCGTTCATGTTAAGATGAGTTTCGGGAAACGCTCCCCTAAAATTAACGATGCTGCGTGAGATCCATCGTACGATGGATCGTACGAGCGTGGATCCATCGTTATCGGGAAACGGGGCCCTGGTCTCCTTCTATGATGTGGAATCCAGGGTTCATATCTACTCTGCTACCGGCTGCACCTTTAGAGAGCCTCTCTATCCAATCCTCTGCCCAGGTTTACATAATGAAGGCATAAACTCTACCTCCCTGATCATCTCACCTGTCAATCAAACAGACTAGGACCTTTGTTTGAATAATCAAATAATATAATAATCAAATCAAAAACAACCAAAACAACTAATGCAGTTTCTTGAATGATAATCTGTACTATGTGAGATCTGAGAGATCTGCATTAATGTTGTTGTTGAAGCCATTCTGCATGTTTTCTATATTTGTTTATGATGTGATGGTTCTTACATGATATTGTTTGTTTTTGTTAATTGATGTGACCGTGAGTCACATCAATGTGACACCTAGAGGTGTGGTGAGGCCCTTTAATTAGGCTCAGGTGCATGGTAGGGTAGAGTGGAAGGTATGGAAGAAAATTTACCTTTATTATGTTATGACATTATTATGTTAACATATACTTTTTATCGGGCCTATATGCTATATAAATATAACAATGGTGGAGAAAAGCTTAAAGAAGACATGTCACCACTCCTCTCTAACAGTGGCCTAGAGTGGTGCCAGAAAGTCTGGTGATTGGCTTGATTGTGGCGACGAGGATGGGATAGAGGTCAAGAACCAGGTGAACTGAGGTTAGCCTAGGGGCAAAAGAACAACTGGACACTCCACTTGATGCCATAAACTGTTGCTGACCCACTCCTTAAATAACTCAGGCATGTATGTGCAGGAGATCCAGATGGGACAAACATTCTTGATGGACAGAAAGGGATACATAAGGAGCAGCCCGTGACCAGCTCTCGAGTTCTTTGTCAAACCAACTCGGCTTTGCTCTTACTTGTTCGCGAGTAAAAATAAAGTCTTTTGTCATTCTTGCTCCGGTCTCCTCAAACTCTCTTATTTAAGCTATAGTGTTAAATGCGGTTTATCTACCACAAAGGGCAAACAATTTTTCAACCGCACGCACGCACGCACACGTACAGCACGTATACAAACTATTTTTTTGTATTGATCTCTTCACACTTAAAATAAATGGTTAACGATTTGCAGCGAGCGTGCGTTGTCTTTAACTGACCACTCTCACAGTCGTACTGCTGTCATTTAACGAGGAGAAGATCTTTAAGAATCTAACCCCAGTTGTTGAATGTAACCCATTTTAAAGGGTTAGATTACACTCTATTGTCAGTTTTCTCCAGATTTGTTTATATGTTTAAGGCTATTGTTTGTTAACAGTTGCAGTTATGTAGAACCTCTTTAGGGGATTAATTTTTATGAATAATAATTGTTGTTTATTAACATTTCTATTGGATTTAACTTTTGAAAAATGTATGACAAAACAATACAATGACGACAAAAAACAGAAACTACATTGAACAACGATGGTGTACCAAAGTTGCAGTATAGTTTAAATACATACCATTCTTCGTTGGTAGTCAAAGTTTTCCAGTCGATGCTGCTTGTGCCGCTCCAGCTGCTGGTTCTTCCCTCCTGATTGAAAATAACTTCCAAGTGTCGCAAAAAGCGTGACCGCGTAGGACCTGCAATGTCAAGAATGTCAAAACCCTCTGCCTGTGGGTGGGTCCCTAAGCTCCTGAAAACAGGGTATTAATTACTGCACTGTCAAACGAATTATTCTCATGTATTCACACTTAACTACACTTAGGCTGGGTTGCACCAACATGGATTAATTTAATCCTGGTTTAGGGTTAATCCAGGGTTAGTAAATCTAGGTTTAAACTGGTTTATAATTAATCCGAGACGTGTTGCACATCTTAGTTTTAACCATGGATTAGTTAAACTAGTTTAAACAAGGATTAAAATAGGATTAGTTTGTGTTGAGTGTCTGCGATGATTCACAATGTATGCTTGATAAAGATGGACCACAATATATTCACCAGCTTTCTCGTGAATAAATTGTTAACTTGTTGCTTTTATTTACAGAGTCTATATTTACCAAGTCTATATTTACAGAGGGGAGAAAATGAGTGGCCACTGCCCAAGTGGCACAGCCCAGGTCGGCCTTGAATTACAATGCAAACATAAACCTCCTCCAGAGGTGGTTTAAAATTACTGGTGCAACAGACTTAAATTTAATCTCAGTTTAAATGGAGTTTAAACTGAGATTACCAAAGGGTTAAGAGTTAATCCATGTTGGTGCAACCCAGCCTTACTCTACTGCACTCAAAATCAATCGAATACTCACTCCCATCCCGTGATGGAGGAGTTACAGAAGCCAGTGAAGCACACTTCATTGGCCGCCCGCCACTCAATGAGGGCCCTTGTCTCATCAATGGTCCCTTATTAATTGAATGCATAATAAAGACAAGTTTAACAATTTAATAATGGATAATATCTATGTATTGTCGAGTTACGGCTGAGTCATTCCATGAGAACGGTTCAAAATGGACTTTGACATTTTCACATTTTTTACCAAAATGCATCATTTGTATGTATACCCCACAGCATTAAGGATATTTTTAACTATCAGAAAAACATATTTTCCCATCTCAAGCATTGCCTCGCTATTATCATTGGTCATTTTTTCAAGATATGGGCAATGTTATTCTTCAACCCCGTTACGGACACAATGAAAGCTCTCTGAATATGATAATAAAATGTATTTCTAAAGAAATCTATATTTTCATATTAATCAGATGTCCCCCACACTAATTCAATAATTGCAAATACAAAAATGATATAAAATCTCACTTTTTTCCTATGCTAAACCCTGAAATGTCTGTTTTTGTGGAAGCGCTTTTGTCATTTTTCATCAAAAGCACAGTTTAACTGATGAATCTTCACCAAAATCAATAATCTTATGATAGCTCTCAACATTTTAGACAGAAGTCAACAAACATTAAATTAGTATTATCACATTTAAAAAAAAATAATCTAAGAAAATGTAGGTGTGACGGGGTTGAGACTAGGATAACGGGGTTGAAGAAGGTAACGGGGTTGAAGGGACAAATACAGTTTAACATTAATAGTTGTTTTTTTAACTCTCAAATTCACTGTATAGAATTTTATATGAACTTTGTATTTCATTGTATAACCACAAGAAGCAGGGGGCGTATTATTGGGTCCAGCAACAATATCCAACCACTACTGTGCAGCCCCCATCAATACAACCAATGTCTGTGGTGTTTAGTCAATGATTATGGCACACAAAGGGTTAACAGTGGCGTCTGTTAGAAGTCCCTCCTCTAACCTAAATATCGTTCACCAATTGGCTCTGCTGGTTTCCCGCCAACGTACATGTGATTGGCTGTTCCCGCTGTCACTCCATCTGCCTAATTGCCACCTGCAACCTGCTAATTGACCAGGACAGGAGGACACCGTCGAATGTCTGCAACCGCGAGTGTACAGTAAGTTCTCAACATGTCGGGCATTTGTTATGCTGCTGCAGCTAGATGGATTTTAATATCAGTGGTGTCATTTACAACATTTGTGTTTGTGTCTGTTTGCGTGCGTGCCTGTGTGTGCCTTTATGCGCACCGTGCGTGTGTGCTTGGTAATTAGGATCTCAAGGATGTCAAAGAGACACTTTTTTTATAAGTCAAAGTCTAAGTTACTTTAAATGAATTGTAGAGCCTCAGCAGTAGGCTATAGATATTGAATAAAAGCCGATATTTAATGCCTAAGAGATACGCATTTTTAAGTTAGTAGCTACTTATCATTTTCAGTTAAGCCCTTTTCACATATGGACGCGGTGTTTTCCATGCGCGCCGCGGGGCAGAGCGCAGAGCGCGCTCATGTTGAGCCTGGCTCAGGAGCGCGTCTGCACCGCGGTAGCACATACACAATGAATGGGTTTGGCTACAACTCTATGATGATCGTTGTATAATAACGTTAATCTGTTCATGTCTTGCATCAACATATTTTTGTCAGGTGACAAGAGGCAGGGGGAGGTAGATGAGAGACCATAGAAGGTAGAGGAGGAGAGGCAGGAGGAGGTAGAGATGGAGGAGAGACTGGAAACTCACAGGTGAGCTTAAATAATGATGAATATGTCATGAGATTCAGCATTCTGAAAAATGTTAGTGATGATGATATGAATAACAATGCAATGCGAACAAACAAGAAGGATATCAATTGCAGTTGCAGAAATCAATTTATATGTTTTTATGAACTTTACAAAAAAACAACAAGCTGTGACTTTTCATGTTAAACATAATTTATAAGATTGTCTTGTGGGATGTGGGATTATAAGTAGAATTGTGTGTGTGTGTGTGTGTGTGTGTGTGTGTGTGTGTGTGTGTGTGTGTGTGTGTGTGTGTGTGTGTGTGTGTGTGTGTGTGTGTGTGTGTGTGTGTGTGTGTGTGTAAAGGAATTCATTAAACCGTGTGTTTTAAGATGCTCTTATGTAAACTGCAATCGTTAGCAGGTCTGGCTAACTATTCCTTCCTCCAAAGTCTTCACCTGGTGTTACCTTGCTGTTAATAATATCAGTTTGTGGGATTATAGATAACCCTAAAAAATAAAAATAAAATATCCCTGTTCTTGACAAATACTATACCCACTGTATAGTTTCCCCCCATTGTAAACCAGCTAGTCCCAGATGTTATCAAAGTTTATCAAAGGTCATTGTTGCTCTTTATTGGACTTAGGAAAGTTTAAAAACTATACCAGCCTGACCCAAAAACACAAACAATACAGAAGCTAAACAGCTAGGCTAGGTTATGAAAAACATACATATGAAAAACAAACATAACCTATTTGCTTTCAATATTAACACTAACTATCCCAATAACAAGGCTATTCTGTTTGTTTATAGAAATGAAGCTTTAGCTTGTTTGATGATAACCAGCTGAAACTGAAACAACAGCAACACTCTACAACTGCATGCTGTGTGTGTGTGTGTGTGTGTGTGTGTGTGTGTGTGTGTGTGTGTGTGTGTGTGTGTGTGTGTGTGTGTGTGTGTGTGTGTGTGTGTGTGTGTGTGTGTGTGTGTGTGTGTGCGCTTCTTGCTTCATGGACTTCAGGTTGTAAGTCTGTTCCACACCTCTTTCAGGACCTGCACATGGCGCTTGGTCACAGGCTGCGGGGGTGGAATGACTTCAAGGACATCATCAAACCGGTACCATAGGATATCATCCTGATGCGGCCAGAAGAAACGGTTTGGCCCGATACGATGCATACATTTGACCTGGACATGTGTTTCCTGTATGTTCAGAATGATGCCTGGATACAAATCATCATCATATCTGAGAACACACCATTTCCCAGTCAGCTCTGAATTTTCCCACTGGATTTCCTTTTCTGGATTCCCTCCACAGGCTGGCTGTGGCACAGCAGTTGTCTTCAGGCCAAAACTGAAACACTGGGTGTTGAAGCACTTGCAGTTAAACTGCTTCCGTGTTGTGCACATGCAGCTTACATCACAAGCTATCAGTTCTCCTGGAGCTGAAGTAATGACCTGGTGAATCCTCATGGTGCCAGGAACTGCAGGTATCACCTTTGGCATTTTCTCCATCGCTTGCTCAACGTCTTCACTTTTCACAAAGAACAGTTTCACTGTTGTGTTTGTCTCAGACAGAGCCCTGTACAACTCTGCTGCATCTGGGAGGTCACGGCCCTTTGCCACCATCAAATCAGCTGCTCTTTTTAAGGCTCCCCCAACACCATCTGGTGCTCCTTTCCCATGACTGGCCTCGAAAAAATTCCAAGAGCCAGCCTTGAATCCTCTTCTGTCCAGCTCTGTGGTGAAAAGGATAAAGTTGCCTCGTTGTCTGTACTGAGTACAGGGGCCATCACTTAAAAAGTGTAGCACAGACACTTGTGGATGTTGGGCCTGAAGGTAATCCAGCACAGGATGTAGATGCTGCCATATTGCTGGAGGGCCTTTGTATCTACTGGGAGAGATGGTGCTGAAACACACAGGCTCTGGGTGTCCACCAACATACAACACACCCGTATGAATGAATGAATGAATGAATGAATGTATTTTATTTTCGAACATGTATAAAAATAAAAATAAAAGAAATTGTATGTAACTATTGTACATACAATAGATAGAAAAAAAAAACCAAACAAAATATTAAAATAAAGAGCTAAGACATAACAAAACACCGCACATTGTTCGAAAAAGGAAGTGGGAAGAAGTACAATACTTATTTTAATTTCCCACCCCTTTTATCTGCTCTTTGGTTTGCAACTATACATCCTAACTACAGTACATAATAGACCTATATAAGTATATACCATGTGTAACCTTAATAAATATCTATATAAATATATAATTACAAAATTAAATATATACTACATCATTATCCATATAAGTATATAATTACAAAAATATATTCTATATAAATATCTATATAACCAAAATAAATACATACTACATACATATCATCATTAATATAAATATAAATATATAAGCTATCTCCATAACTAAATCTTTACCCTCTATACCATATACTAAGTTAGTTACAATATATCAATCAACGCTATTCTACAGTTTATATAAATTTAACCCTTATCATCCTCTATTAACATGCTTCCTCTTCCATATACTTGTGTAAAATAAATTTTTTGTACCTTTTTTTAAACAGATTTATATTTGCACTTTGTTTTATTTCTGTCCCCAGACTGTTCCACAAATTCACTCCACAGCTCGAGACGCACATACTTTTCATGTTTGTTCGGACTTTCGGTTTCTTAAAATTTAGTTCTCCCCTTAGATTATAACCCCCTTCCCTTTCATTAAACATGTCTTGTATATTTTTGGGCAGTAGGTTATTTCTTGCTTTGTACATTATTTGCGCCGTTCTAAATTTGACCAAATCCATGAATTTCAACATATGTGATTTTATGAATAGTGGGTTTGTGTGATCTCTGTATCCTGTTTTGTATATTGTCCTTATAGCTCTTTTCTGTATTGTGCATATTGGCTGCAGAGTGGTTTTGTAGTTGTTTCCCCAGACTTCGACACAGTACAACAGATATGGCAAAAATAAGGAGTAATAAAGAGTTTGCAATGATTTGCAATCAAGTATGTGTTTTGTTTTCCAAAGAATAGCCGAGCACTTTGCCAGTTTTGCTCTTACGTATGCTACATGAGTTTTCCAGCAGACTTTATTATCTAAAATCACACCAAGAAATTTAATTTCTTCTACCCTTTCTATCTTAGTATTGTCTATAATCAATTCTACATTACAGTCTATCTTATGTCTTCCGAACAACATGATCTTTGTTTTGCTTAGATTTAATGATAATTTGTTTTTGTCAAACCATACTTTTAGTTTATTTATTTCAGTTGTGATTGTTTCCAAAGTCTGCTGCAAATTCTCACCGGAACAAAAAATATTGGTATCATCTGCAAACAAAACAAATTTCAATTCTTGTGAAACTCTGCATATGTCATTGATGTATAATATGAATAATTTAGGACCTAATATGGACCCCTGCGGAACCCCGCATGTAATGTTCATGTAATCAGATTTATGGTCACCTATCTGTACAAACTGTTGCCTGTTGCTTAGATAGCTTGACAGCCAGCTCCACCCAACTCCCCTTACACCACACTTTTCTAGTTTACCCAATAATATGCTGTGATCAATGGTGTCAAATGCTTTTTTTAGGTCCACAAATACTCCCACTGCTACTTTTTTATTGTCAATACAGTTTGTGATTTCCTCTATTAGTTCCATCAGTGCCAGCGATGTTGATCTTTCTGTTCTAAATCCATATTGACTGTCTGTAAGGAGGTTGTGTTTCTCAATGAATTTGTCCAGTCTATCTGAAAAAAGTTTTTCGAGTATTTTGGAGAATTGGGGGAGTAAAGAAACAGGCCTGTAGTTTGTGAAATGGTGTCTATCTCCGGTTTTAAACAATGGTATCACTTTTGCAATTTTCATTTTATCTGGAAATGTACCTTTTTGAAAGGATAGGTTGCAGATGTGGGTGAGTGGCTTCACAACTCCTTCAATGACTGTCTTTACAGTTGACATGTCTATGTCATTACAGTCTGTAGAGGTTTTGTTTTTACATTGTCTTACAATTTGCCTAATTTCTTCCTCATCAACTGTACTTAGAAAAATTGTACTTGGATTTCTTTCCGCCATATCTTCTATGTCTCTACTTTGTTATCTCAGGTTCTTTTATTTTAGCTGCTAAATCTGGTCCCACATTCACAAAGAATTTGTTAAACCCATTCACCACATCCTCCATATTATTTATGGTCTTGTCATTTTCAGTGAAATACTCCGGATAATCAGTAGTTTTGGATCCATTTCTCACTATGCCATTCAGTACAGTCCATAAACCCTTGATGTTGTTTTTATTTTTCTCCACTAGTTTGTTATAATATTCTTTCTTACATACCCTCATAATATTAGTTAATTTGTTTTTATATTTTTTATACTTTTCCTCTGCCTCTATAGTTCGATGCTTTAAGAATTGTCTGTATAATGTATTTTTCTTTTTGCAGGCATTTTGTAGCCCCTTGGTGACCCACAGACTATTTTTATGTTTATGCATATTACTGTATTTCTTTATAGGACAATTATTATTGTATGATTCGTTGAATATTATAATAAATTTCTCATATGCTTTATCAACATCATTTTCTTTATAGACTGCATTCCAGTCCTGTATCATTAAGTCATTGTTTAGTGCATTCATGGTTTCTTCTGTTTTCATTCTTATATATTTATAGTTTTTGGTACTTTTTTTCTTGCTATAGTTACAGTAATATACATTAAAAATAGGCAGGTGCTCACTGATGTCTGTTAGTAGAAGTCCACTCTCCATGTTATTAACCAGGACATTAGTAAATATATTATCTATTAAAGTGGCGCTGTGTGAAGTGATCCTGCTTGGTCTAGTGATAGTTGGATACAATCCCATACTTAACATTGAATTAATGAACTCGTCCGTCATTTTATGTTTTTTATGACTTAATAGATCGATGTTAAAATCACCACAGAGGTACAAGTCTTTCTGTGTTGATTTTATGAACATACTTTCCATCCAGTCACTAAAAACTTCTATGCTTGATCCAGGAGATCTATATATACAGCTCACCGTTATATTTTTCATTTTTCCACAACATATTTCTACTGTTATACACTCAGTCAAATCATCAACAACAACTGTCATTTTCTTATTAATTTTATATTCCAAACTATTATCAATATATATTGCCACACCCCCTCCGCTTTTGTTCTTTCTGTTGATATAATTAAATTCATACCCTTTTAATTCAAAGTCTACTCCCTTCTCCTCATTGATCCATGTTTCTGATATGGCTATTATATTGAATGGGGTGTTGAACTGACTGAGATATTCCCTCATTTTATGGAAATTGGCATACAGACTTCTGATGTTGAAATGAATAATTGATATCTTCTTTACTTCTCTGATCTTTGTATTGTATTGATTTTCAGAGTAATAACGGCAGTTGATACTAATGTTGCTAAAAAGATTACTTTCTGGATCAATATTATCTTCCATATAGTGTGATTTGTGTTCAGTATAAACAAAAGTGTCCAGTTCGTGTGTCCAATGACCAGTGTCCATTTCTTGTGTCCAGTGTCCAGCGTCCTTGTGTCATTTTTTTTTTTTTTACCCTGAGTTAGATCATGTCCTCACTTTGATATGTCCCCCTCAGAATTTGTCCAGTTCCCCAATGTCTCGGATGACCAAGACCTTGGCTTCCTCTGGAGATCCCTTCAGTTTTATGAATATTTTGCAGTTTTGGGTCCAAGTGTTTTGGATTTTTCCTTGCTTCCTCAGGAATCTCGCCTTCCTTGCAATGTCTGCATTTTTTTTGGTTAAGTGCTCATTCAGAAAAACGTCTGAGCCTTTCAGTTTCCTCCCTTGCTTTAGCAACTGCATTTTATACTTTCTGTTTGTAAATCGTATTACTACAGCCGGTTTGTCTGTTTTGTTTCTCCGGGGGAGAGGGTGACATGCTTCGATGTTTGTGTTGTTTACCTCAATCCCTTTGGACTGCAGGAACGCTGTCACCTGTTGCTCCACAGAGTTAGCATCCTTCTCGTTCTGCTGCTCTCCGTCTCCTCTCGCCACTGCCCCCGCATATGACCGGGGCTTTATCTGCAGCCCGGTCACAATGATGTTGTTAATCCGGGTGTACTGCTCCAGATCCTCCACTCGGTTCTCGAGAAAGTCGATCCTCTTTGCCTTCTCCGTGTTCTGCAGCCGCAGAACTTTGACCTCCTCCACCAGGTCCAGGATGTTCTTCTGCTGCATCCTGACAGCAGAGACCTCCTCACCCAGAAAGTCGAGGGCTTTTTTGATGTCATCAATCTCCTCGATTGAAGGAGCTCTCTTCGGGGGCATTGCGTTTGTTGTTGTTACGCTGCCCGCAGGTAGCCCAGCCGGCTAGTTAGCGCGCTAGCTCAACTGTCTTACCCAGCCCGGCTCCGCCGGCTTTCCAATGTCCGTCTTCCTCCGATCGGTGTCGCAATGTAGGCAGTGGTCAAAACCAGTAGTCTCCTTTACTCAGCCCGAGGTCCGTAATCCAAATCAGTTGTCAGTGTCGAAAATAATGTTCAAAACCAGGGGAGAATACACAGAGTAAACACAAGCGACAGCACAGCGACCCGGAAGCGATCAGTGAGACAACATGAGCAGTGAGACAACATGAGCAGGGTGAAGGGTGGCCTGCTGATGTGAAGCCCCAAAGTGGACCGCCTGAACTTGGGAGCTGTATTTACAGCTGTAATTTTCAGAAAAGTCAACGTGTATCAAAGCCTCTTCCCCTGACATGTTCTTCTTCAGCTCACGGCAGAAGGCATACTGCTGCTTAATGTTAAAGTGATGCTGTTTAAATCGCTTTATGTAGCTGTGGAAGAGCTCCACGAGGTCTTCTTGGGTGCCCTCCACAGATTTCTTAAACGTCACCTTTACAGTTGCCTTTTCTCCTTCTTTCTTTTTCTCCATCTCTTTCTCCTCTGTTACCCACTGGGTAAAAGATACATTTAAAGTGCTGTTATATGCACTCGAGATGGGGACACTCTTGTCCTTGCAGTGGACACACTCTCCATACATGCAGCTTTTGTTGGATGAGTTGCAGCACACCATCTCTACCAGCTGTTCCAGATTTGCAGTGTCAATAAGTTTAAGATGACTGAGCTTCACTGCCTGAAAGCTCAGATTTTCATGCAATTTACACAAGCATGTGTCTCGTTCAGAGATTGATGGATTAACAACCCAAAAAGGGCGAAGATAACAAAAAAGAGAATAAGATATTTTTCGTCCTGGGTTTTCTGCTAAAAATCTTCTGTGGAGATTTTGCAGTGTATCCATCAGGAACCTCTTCTGCATTTTGACCTTGTTCCTCGTCAGTGTTTGTTTGGTTCCTGTGGTGATCCTACTGACATCATCTCTTAGATAAAATGTCTTTACCCTTTTTTTGAGCTCATCTGTGAACCTGCTGCTCCTCTTTCTTTGAAAATTAAGACTATCATTATGTTTGAAATTCTTATTTGAAAAGCCAAGAGACTTACATGCAAATTGTTGCAACCTGTATTTTTTTACAATCCTCCCTGTTGTAACCTTTGCAATAAGCTGTCTTTCTCTTTCCTTGCTGGCTTGTTTGTATTTATTTCTGATATCTTGAATTAGTGACTGGTGGTAAAGCAATGTCTTCTTGATTTGGGGGTTAACAGGGCAATTTGCTGTAAGTTGATTTACTTTTGACCGTGGTGAATCAGAATGCTTCTTTAAACGTTGGCACCTTTTTTTGTATTTTTCCCTCTTTTTTCGAGTTTTTCCTTAAGTTCTTCTATTTCCCTCTTGAGCTTGTTCCTTTCTTTTCTGTGCCTCTTCCGTGCCACCAGACGTTGCCTACAAAACAAAACAATGAAGTTGATTTGGGTCTGGAAAATTACCCCCCCCCCCCCCCCCCACTCTTTCTAAAATCAAATTGTGCAAGAATCATTTTCTATCACTGTTAACTGTCTGCTGCCCTAACCTTGAAGATCCTGGCTGTGGAGACTGCTCTGGGTGATCACCCTGATCTGGACTGTGTGGAGGAGTGCTTAAGTTATTGAGTGCTACTCTCCTCCCCTTGCTCCTTTTGTAAGCTGCTCTCCACATTTTTCGTTTCTGCCGCTGTTCTCTTTCACTTAGGTCTTTAATAGCTTTCTTTTTGCCTTCATCTACATTTCTTCTCCATCTCTCACGTTCTTTCTGTAGGTATCTCTCCCTTCTTTCAGGATCATTCTTAAGGCGTTCCCGATACTTCCTTTGCCTCTCGGCTGCTTTTGTTGGTGCCATCTTACTCACATCTTGAACATGGAACATAGATTATTCAGCATGCATGTGGCATAAAAATGTTGAGCAAATGTAATAATAATTCATTTAAATAACTGGATAACTTAACAACCAAAGTGTTAAAATCACAACCCCGTCACAATCTCACAACCCCGTTACAGTCAAACACGTAACGGGGTTGAGTGTGACAGGGTTGTGATTTTTTCACAAAATGGCCGCTGCTCTACATAGTGAATACCAGACAGAGAGCACATGGCATGCACAAGATTCAGAATTAGCATAATTCTTGAAATAACAAAAATCTTTTTCATAAGTAAAAGTTTTCTATCTTTTTTTCATGTGACGGTGTTGAGTCATTATGCTTGACGACTACAATATCAAAAGATAAATGACCAAAATACAACAAAAGAAGGGAGCCACTTGCCTGTTTCTGTTGTTCTGTTGTCCAAAAGACTTAAGTGATGTCACTTCCTGATGTACATGCTTGTAGGGATCATACCATTGTTTTTATGGGGGGAGAATCGTTTGTGTAACGGGGTTGAGGGGTAACCCGGGTACAGAACTAAATAATGTGATTTTAATTAATAATTATCAATTTATTTTGACATGAAATATCACCAACAAATAAGCACAGATATATGTTTAGGTTTATATCAAAATGTATGGACTTTTTTTCAGTTTTATTTGGTAAATTCAAAGTATACTTTCACTGAAGGCCATCGGGGACATGACAAAACAGGTGGTGTCAACAAAAAAACAATATAATTTATGATAAAAAGATAAAAATTGAAATAATGTTTTTTACACTTTATTAAAGGAGATATTTCAATGTATTTGTAAAGTTGTTAAAATATAGATTTTTATGACCCAGTGGATAAAATATATCTTAATAGGTGATAGGGACTCAAATTGCACCGTTTTCATGGAATGACTCGGCTATCTGCCTGGCAAGCTAGCTGTAAGGCTCCAAAAACTAAAACGTCAGAGAAAATGTCAAGTAGGTCTTGACAGATTGGAGAATTCAATGATAGCCTAATAAAAACGTTAAAAATACCTCCGCCATTGTAAACAAACAATGCGAAATGCACCTGGGATATTTAACGGTCCCAAGTCCACACAAGTCACCTCCAATGCATCCTCGGTAGAACGGCCAGTTTAAGAACGCATCGAGAACACTTCGACTACGACTGTACTTTTTAAATTATTTGAACCCCCCCACATTGGGGGACTTTTTTTTTTTTTTTTTAATTGTTGTAATTTAATACAATAATTTGTTTTCAGGATTAAACAACAGAACAAAAAATAGAACTCTCATACAGAGTCACCTCAATCCTACAAACAGACAAACAAACAAAACAAAACCTATTTTAAATCTATTTAGTTAAAAATAAATACAAATATCTGCAGCATCAGGAGTTGTTGTTGATGTACATATTTGAGGCATACTTATATAATTACAACTAACAGCTTATGTTAGCATGTCAAGAACTACTTGCCGACTGACTGCATCCCACCGAGACAAAAGTTGTTCCATTTGTTCCATTCTTATCTGCAATGTGTGATTCTATTATAAAATTATGTTTGAGAAAGTGCTTAAATCTATTTATATGTAAAAATTCAGCTGATTTGGTCCTAAATATAAATATTTTACCCAACAAAATTGTTATTATATTATTTATGAATGTATTTTCTTCCTCAAGATCTCCCAATACTACATTCATTAAATCCAGTTCTATTTCATGTAGGCTACACCGTCTAGGCTTCGCCTTATGGGCTTGTCCCGTGCGCGTGCTTGCACGCACTGAAAATTTCAGCTATGCACCAATCAACGTGGGCACCGCCCACATTCCCCACGGCAACGTGTATATAATGCGGCGCAGACCAGCGTTCGTTCTCCCTTTTCTTTCAGCAATTGCTGAAACCAGTCAACTACTTTGACTATCTACGATGAAGAAACGCAGCGGCGGCGCGACGGAGCCCACAGAGGTAAGGCCTCTCTGCTCCTCCTGCCCGATGGCGTGACGGAGCCCACAGAGGTAAGGCTTCTCTGCTCCTCCTGCCCGGCGGCTCTTTCAGCAGCACGCCGGTGGCGCCACGCCATTTGCTTCGACGGTGCCAGTGAAGTCGGCATCATAGAAGAAGACTTAATTTCCTCATGGTGGAGGAAAAACCCCTAAAAGCGGTCTACTGTCCAGACGCCGGGTGCCGTCTGGACAGTAGACGTAGAGCCGCTGCCTCCCACCATCCCCAAACAGCTTGCCGCTCTGTGGGATAGACATGTGTCTGCGGATGTTACGAACATAACCTGCTCTCCTCTGCCTGTCGGCCATGACAGTCTCCTGCCAGACGACGTAGAAAACTCCATCGTCATCGCTACGTCGAGGGGGACCAGACTGCGGAAGGACCAACCTGTTTTATCTTTCTTTCCTCACATAATATGATATATATGTTGTATATATAAATTATGGAAAGTTATAAAGTCACACTTTACACAACCACATGTAGAATTGTCATGCTCCCTCGCCCTCCCTTCAGCCTAGTGGTTGTAGTGTGGCGTAGTATAGCCCGTATTCGTCCGCCTCCATGAAGTGACCCCGTGTGCTTCATGAGCGGGCTGGGGACTCATCGTACATGCGGCCTCGTGTACCAGTCCCCTAGACCCCGACATTTCCCCTCTTCTCCCTATAGTCGGTTCGCTGTAAGGAGAAGTCCGGACGGATCCCATGCATCTGGAGGTGGTATCAGCCATCGTCTTTTGTGTGTGTGTGTGTGTGTGTGTGTGTGTGTGTGTGTGTGTGTGTGTGTGTGAGAGACAGTGGCTGTGTGTGTGTGTGCATGTGTGAGACAATGACTGTGTGTGAGGCTGGTGACTGTGTGTGTGTGAGAGGGGGAGCCTGTATGTGAGAAAGAGAGAGAGAGAGACTGTGTGTGAGGCTGGTGACTGTGTGTGTGAGACTGTATGAGAAAGAGAGAGAGACTGTGTGTGTGTGTGTGTGTGTGTGTGTGAGGCTGGTGACTGTGTGTGAGAGGGAGCCTGTATGTGAGGAAGAGAGAGAGAGAGAGAGACTGTGTGTGTGTGTGTGTATGTGAGAAAGAGACTGTGTGAGCTTCCTTCCTCCTGGATGGCTGTTGGCGTTGCTCTGATGACTTTGTATGGTCTTTCTCTCCTGGGTTTGTTCTTGAAAACCCTTAGGTAGATCTGGTCACCCGGCTCCACTCCCCTTGGTGGGTTCTCGTCTGGCTTTGAGGTTCTGCTTTTCTCTTGTTGGAATACAAACTCATGTACAGCAGTTAGTCGTCAAACATATTGTTCTTAATTCTATATAATTGCTTTAACGGAGGTCCCTTATGGGATCCTTGAAATGAAGTTGAAGGCATGGATCAACCAGTAAATATTTCATGTGAGTGATGGGAAAAACAGCCCAATGAGCACACCACATGATATGTACGTTATGAACACACCACATGATACGTACATTACGAATATAGTTAACCCGTGTTCTAAACACACACATAACCAGCTATTCTTCAGGTCAAGGCCTGAGCCGGAGGCCGGATGTCCCAACATGGAGAGATGCTAGAGACTCAGACAATGCACCACACATTCGCAAACCCTGGAGCCAGTCTACTGATAACATAGCACCCATAACTCCCAAGATACTCCTTGGGAACCCCTCGCACCTGGTCAGAAGGAACAGTGAGCACTCATAAATTGTATCAGTGCCCAGAGGCTCAAGGTCAAGATGAGCACTCAGAGACACACACAAACACCTACCCTAAGCACACACACCTCGATAGGAGGAAAAACACAGCATAAGACTATACCACACAGATCATCTCACACTCTTCTGAAGCAGAACTTCCAAGGAGGCGAAGCTCCAGACGACCTCAGCGCTGATAGGGACTTAGAAATATTCAATCGTTCACGCTTTGCAAACCTGTATCACTTTTACCATTTTACTTAATAAATCCGAGGCCCTCGTGCTGACAGACTTTATTACCTCTCCGTCTCATTTTCTCTGGTCAAGTAGCTAGACAGACTGATTTTTCCCAACATGAGGTTAGATGAGTCATTCTGTTAGCTTGCATGTGAGAACTCATTAGTGTTAGCGGTATTGTTCTACACAATTCAATTGAGTCAAAAGTTTGATTACAGTCTCACTACTTCCCTCCTTGCTCATGGTTAACGCCATGAGCATTCAATGATAATGTAAATTGAGAACATAGCATGTAGGATCACTTCCTAACAGATAGCAGCTAATCTACCTGTTGTCCATGATTCTATATTTTAATTGATGTAATCCTACTTGTACAGTTTATTAAGATTTACGTTTTATTATATGTATTTCAGTCTCATAATTGTCATACCCATTTTTATTCAATTATCCTTTCCAGTGTGATTTTTCCTATTACCTTTTATATATATGTTTTATAATATTTTATATATTTTTTTAATTAATCTATTTCACACTTTTTTTTTTTTTTTTCTGTGATATCAATGATATCTGTGATATGTTGAACTGTGCATTAACTCCGCCGTCCCCGAGTCCTTTTAGGGCGGGTCCTTCTGCTCAGATTGGTGAGAGAGGATTTTCCCTGAACTCTTAAAAAGAGTCCCCAGCGCTGGTTGACCCCTGGACTTCTGTGGACGAGCGGTGTGTGTGCTATGGACAACTTTATATGCTAATTGTTCACGTTATGGAGTCTAGATAATAACCCCTAAATTCTGCGATTACCATGGGACGTACTGATCTTGGTGTCCCTTTACTAGAAAAGATTTTACACCTGAAACACCATTTGGTGCTTTTCTCACCTTCTGTGATCTTCTAAAGTTTTTCTCCCCTGATTTACTACCTCTGGGCTGGGCCCTTTTTCTCTCTGCGTCTCTTTTTTCTGACTCTAAACATTTTTGGCCGCACCTTGGGTCATAAATTGATAACCCCAAGAAGTGCCCTTGTCCCACTTCTCTTAGTGGGAGACAAAATCTTGTGAAAACAATCTCCACTTTATAGGGTTTCCTTCAACACATGGACAATCATACATTACAAAAAATAATGTTCATCATAACTAAACACATATTTACAAGTTCGAACCATATAAGTCGAACTGACCAATTTCAGGTTTTCAATAATCTTTTCTGGTTATTCCAGATTCCTACACGTCTAAATTCAACACTGTCATGGGGGATTTTAACCCTAATAGGTGATTTGAACCACTTGCCGAATAGAAAAAAGGGGACTCAAATCTCCCACAAAAAATAGAAACAGCTGCAAACTAATATGTACATTACAAAAAATAACACAATCCAAAAATAAACACCAGCTCAATGGGTTAGTAGCTGATTTTGAAAACGTTTACTCTGACGATAATCTGTAGATAATATTTAACGATGTCTCTGTCTCTTCCTATCTCTTAGAAGAGACAGGGACATGGGTAAAAATGCCGGTTGAATAACTAAGTATCACTGTTAGTGTGCACGATGGATCTTAGGTGTACAGAGCAAATATTTTCATAGACTCTCAGGGAGAACGAAAAGTGTTTGAGTATCTTTGATACCTTTTTTTTTTTTTTTTTTGAGGGGGGGGGGGGGTTGTTACTTCTTCTGGGCAGTGGGGGGGGGACGATTGTTGGGAGTTGGTGGAGATTCTTCTTCTGAGCAGTAGTGGGGGGGAAGCGATTGTTAGGAGTTGGAGGTGATTCTTCTTCTGGGCAGTAGGGGGGCGATTGGGTAATTGTTGAGAGTTGGATATGATTTTCCTTTTGAAAGTAGGGGGGGTGATTGTTAGCAAGGACGTTGATTAGGTGCCAAGCACAAAGTGCGAGGAACCTATTGTAATTGTTAGTTTTATTAGGGACCGAGCCAAACATGGCAAGGTCCCTATTGAAACCCTCGTGATTATTCTTCCGCCGTATTTTTAGCCACTTCGACTGCATTTCCCCCCCCCTGAACATATACGAAAACTCAATTTTTTTTGGTGCAATTGTGGGGACTGGTGAAAAATTTGATATTCTAGCCCTCAAATTCACATTCGCCCTAGGTGGCGCTATAGCAACTGTTCAAAAGTGCAAACTTTGCACAAGCAGCACGCGTCACCGGTTTGACCTACACTCATGAAACTTTACACACACACATGAAAATCCTCATGATGAACAAAAAAGTCTCTTGAACTGAACATTTCCGGGTTGCCAGATTTTCCGCCATTTTGAATTATGTTAAAAACAGCAAATTGCCTAAAGGTGTGTTCACACCGCACTTCGCCCCGCGACACGTTTCAATGTTAAGTGAACGTGGAGACGCGAATCGGGCAAATTTTTTTTTCGCCGATACGCGCGACAAGATTTGATTGACAGCGCAAAATTTAATAAAGTTAAAATATTTCAACTTCTTCGCGGCATTCGCGTTGAAACAGCCAATCAGCGTTCACTCCCTGTGGGTAACGTGGGTGAAGTAACGTAAAACAGCCAATCAGCGTTCACTCCCTGGGTGACGTCACGTAACAGCCAATCAGTTCACTCCCTGGGTGAAGTAACGTAAAACAGCCAATCAC
The DNA here is from genome assembly GCF_964030765.1 of Micromesistius poutassou. Lineage (NCBI taxonomy): Eukaryota > Metazoa > Chordata > Actinopteri > Gadiformes > Gadidae > Micromesistius > Micromesistius poutassou. The sequence continues at coordinate 5,175,475 of NC_140294.1, forward strand.
CGTTCAACCGTTCAGTGAACCGCAGCTTGGAGGAGAAAGTGATTGGTGCCGTTTGCGACTCCCGCTCTATATCTACATATAATATATAAATATCTATATCATATAATATATTCGATATATATAATATCACGGCACAAAGCGGTGTGCGCCTCCGGATTATATTATTAACCCATAAACGACGGGCTCTCCCTCTTCCACAACAGGTACAGACACACATCTCGGCCATGGTTGATGAGAATGGCATGAATGACCGTTGTCAGGCAAAAAAAAAATTCGCCCCGCGAATGCACACAAAAATGCACAGCGACAGATTATGATTTGTCGCGCGGCAACATTCGCCTATTCGCGCGAATAGGCGAAATGGGACAAAGTGCGGTGTGAACACACAGTAAGGATCCCAGGTTTTTCGACTTTGACAAAAATCCTTTGGCAGATATCATCTATGGCCGATTATCTTCAATATGACTTAAGGATTAGTCTGTACAATAAAATTTCAAGCTCCCATGAGCCATTGAGTTCTAAAATGGGTGTGGTTGAAAATGCCTAAAAAGTAAATTGCTCATATCAACATCAAGTTGGACTCCTATGATCTTGACTCCAATACAAAAGTTGTTTGGAATCAAATTCTGAACTGGATAAAGTCAACATATTTACAAATAGGGCGTGGCATCGAAATGGGCGTGGCCTGTCACAAAAAACACCACAGTTCATAGACACAATGTTTGATTTGAGCGGGACCAACTTTGTGGCTGTTGGGGCCCAAAGTTCCAACTAAGTAAAATGAAGGTGATTGGCAAAACAACATGGCTGCCAGAGGCTCAAAATCCTCAAAATTCGTCAAAATTTAACTTAACGTCAAAAGTCAGGGTTAACTTAACTCAATCACCATCAAACCTGGGATAGTCAAAGGTACATGGGTCAAGATGAAACTGTCCAAATTGTATCTAAATCAGCCTAAAGTTGGCGCTATTGCAACAGTCCAAAAATGCAAAAAATGGTGTATTGGTCGGGTTAGGGTTAGGTTTGATGGTTTATTTGTCGGAAGGGTTGTATTGGTCGGCTCAGGCTTGGCACCGTAAAATGCTGCTTGCAGCTTTAATTCACCTTATTATTGTTTGACCATGAAAAAAATCACAATATTAAGATTTGCATCTTCAATAGTAGGCGAATATTCTGCTTTGATCGTTATTCATAATCACAATTATGCTTTATGCTACCCAATTGTCTCTTTCTAACTCAACTATTTAAATCGGATGACCTGATCTTTATTTATTCTACATATTGTTTGTATTTAATATTGTCTAACCTTTGCTACACCTCTACCTTCCGCATACCACATCAAACGTGCATATGACTTATTCTAATAAAGTAAAACCCGGTTTCATCTTTACGTTCTTATAGTTACATTTGCCTAGACATCTTTTTCAGTCACACCTGGTGGTATACACTGGCCAGTGTGTGTGGAGATGGCGCCAGTGTGTGTGGCCGGCCGTCTGCTGCTCCTGCAATGCGTGTTGTTTTTACTGTTTTTAACCATCGGCACTAGACAAACTGAGTCTCTGCTGGTGTATGATCGCCAGTCTCTCCTGTTAATCAGGCAGAATGTTGCACACTTAGGTGCGTTTTATCAGGATGGACAAAATACTTGTCCTCCGTTCCTGGCGGGGCTTCCGCCTCACCTGTGCCGGGCTTCGGCCCTACCTCCTCGGCGGAAGCGCCCCCGTCGCCGCGGCAGTCGCGGTGGCCGGCTGGTGAAGCTGAAGCTCTGGCTGTCTCGCTCTTCGTCCTCCTCCTGGTCAGGATATGGATTATCATCCGGTTTCGCGGTGCCCAGACGCTTCCTCGACCCCGCCGATGTCTGCCTGGTACCTGCCGTCGGATCTTTAGAGGGACTCCTGCCTCGCCGCCTCTGCCCTTTCCGGGCCTCTCGGCGCGGTGTGGATCATCGGCTCCTGCGGACGTTTCCCCGGGCCTCTCGTTCCGCTGGATTACGGCCCCCAGCTCCCACCAGGTTTGGCCTGGTGAACGCCAGATCCCTGGCAAACAAAACTTTCATCCTGAGGGATTTTTTCTGCTCCCGTGCCCTGGATTTCTTCTGTGTGACGGAGACATGGATTGGTGCCGGTGAGTCCAGCGCTCTGGCTGAGCTGTTACCTGCTGACTGTTGTTGTTTTAATACCCCGCGGACATCGGGTCGTGGAGGAGGGACGGCGGTGGTTTTTAAAAACACTTTCAAATGTAAACAGCGCACAGTTTTATCCTCACCTCAAAGCTTTGAAGTGACTTTATTTGAGGTCGGTCGTTCAGACCCGGTGCTGTGTGCTGTCATATACCGACCCCCGAAATACAATAAGGACTTTGTAAATGACTTTTCTGGTCTTTTGGCTGAAATCATGCCGAAATATGACCGTGCCATTTTTCTGGGGGATTTTAATATTCATGTGTGTTGTCCTGAAAAGCCTTTGGTGAAGGACTTTTTAAGCCTTATTGACTCTTTTAACCTGGTGCAGTGTGTATCTGGCCCCACACATGAACATGGACACACGTTAGACCTCGTCCTCTCTTGTGGTTTATCTGTGTCTAACCTGGAGATTTGTGACGATGCGTTTTCTGATCATATGCCTGTTTTGTTTGAGACTGTTTTATCCTGTGCTGATTCTAAATGTGGCGCCTCTGTTCAGAGCCGTCGGTTTTTTAACCCTTCAACTGCTGGTCAGTTTTCTGTGGCTTTTAATCAGCTCTCTGCCTGTCCTGCCTCTGCTAACACAGAGGAGCTCAGCTCTTGGTTTAACTCCTCCTGCCGAACCATATTGGACTCTGTGGCTCCGATAAAAAATGTGCAGCCCAAGCCTAAACCTGAGCCCTGGTTTAGTGAGGAGACTCGTGCAGCTAGACGGGAGTGCCGCAAAGCCGAGCGGAGGTGGAAGAAGGACAAGCTGCAGGTTTCCTTCCAAATCTTAAAAGACTGCTGGCGCTGCTACCAGGACACGGTCAAAGAAACCAAACAAAAATACTTGGCAAACCTCATCGAGTTAAATTGCCACAATCCCCGTGTATTATTTAAAACAATTGACACCATTCTTAATGCCCCACAGCCTGTCAGCTTGGAGGCATCCCCTGAGACTTGCAATAGCTTCCTGGACTTTTTTATCGATAAAGTTGCTACTGTAAGGGCTCTCATTTCAGCTCCTGCATCGGACCCCTCTGTTCCTGTTCCTTGTTCTGCAATTTTTGAAATGTTTGAGCCGGTGTCCTTATCATTTTTAGAAGACCTGATTGGCCACCTTAAACCATCAGGCTCTCCGTATGATGTGGTCCCTCCTGGTTTTTTAAAATAAGTTTTCCCATGTTTAGGTCAGTCTGTCCTGTCCATCATCAATACCAGTCTGTCCTCTGGTGTTGTTCCTCAGTGTTTTAAGCATGCTGTGGTCCAGCCCCTACTTAAAAAACCTGGCCTTGATGGCAGTGTGCTGGCCAATTTTAGACCTATTTCTAAGCTGCCTTTTATTTCCAAAATTTTAGAAAAAGTTGTGTTCACTCAACTCAAGTCGTTTTTAGATGAACATGATGTCTTGGAGGTCTTCCAGTCAGGTTTTAAAAGTCTGCATAGCACCGAGTCAGCTTTGATTAGAGTGTTCAATGACATCCTTTTGGCAAATGACTCTGGTGAACATGTTATTTTGGTTTTATTAGACTTGACTGCAGCGTTTGATACCGTGGATCACAACACCCTAGTGGCTCGGCTACGCTACCTAGTGGGTATACGTGGTACTGCACTAGACTGGTTCAAGTCATATTTTACCGGTAGATCAATGAGTGTGACAGGGTTGCCGCGGATCTTGAAAAGTATTAAAAGTCATTGAATTTAAGTTTCCATATTCAAGGCCTTAAATGTCTTAAAAAGTCTGGAATTATTGGGTGGGCGGCATTAAATTTAATCGGGGGGAGAATTAATGAGCGGGTGTATTTTGTTTCATTTCTATTTTTGTATCTTGTATATTTGTTCAGTTTTACGTTTCATTTTACAACCTACAATGTCCGGTTGGTCAAACCGATACGCTAGAACAGTGGTTCTCAAACGGTGGAGCGTTCTCTAGTGGTACGCGGAGTATGAACGTTTTTTTTTAATATAAAGTTGAAGCAGAGCTGGGTTCACCGTAACTCTCACGGGTTCACCGTGTGACACACGCTTTTGCCTGCTTACACACACGCCACACATCCAACAACAATAACAATCCTGATCGCTCCCCCCCCCCCCCACGTCAAAAATCCCGATCGCATTGTTAATTTATTACATAAATGAACTGGCTACAACAGTGAAACAATAAATGATTTACAATGCTCCGAATGAGCACATGTGTGATGGCCGAGCAGTGTTTTCCACACATAGGCCAATGTGTGGCGCTGCGCCACAGATTGAACAACGAGCGCCACAAATTGATTACGTTTTTCTTATTTATTTTTACTTGAACGCGATTTTTAAATGTAACTCCGCCAGCCCGTAATCGCGCCCCCGTAATGCTGCCAGTCCGACGTGTTCCCATTCCGACAGTCCTGTGCGCGTATGCAAATTAGCCATGTGCGCCAAACAGAAGAAGGGCCCTATCTTGCGCCCGGCGCAATTGACTTTCTACACCGACGCATGTGTCGTTGCTAGTTTGCACCTGGCGCAAAGCTGATTTTCCTCCGCAGCAACCAGGCACCACTACACTTGCATGTTAAATATTATGATGTCAAAGATTATTCATACGTGTGAAACTGCATAGAAATAGCGTGTGGATTGTGGAAACTTTTTTTTCCCTGCATGAATGAACATGAATGAAGTATAGTAGGCTATGCCATGCGTTTAAATAATAATAATAACAATAATACATTCGAGCAAAGTATATTCCAGGCTTCCAAAACAAAATCTAGTTTTAGGGTAAATGATTGGTTAAATGATTTGGGAAAGAACAGCTGATACAGCGGTAAGTTGTACTTTTAAATCAATGCATCTGCAAACACCGTACGGCAAACACATATGTTCTTGACCCAGACATCGTGTACAAGCCCATTACTTTTAGGATTGAAGAGTATTTGATCGTGAGAAAACAGTTTTACCGCGAGTGAGTATTTAATAGAATGAATGAATGCGGGTGATGCTTGGTGCGCGTGTGTGTGCGCGCCTATCTGTCTAAACACGCAAATTAAACACGTAAGTGTGAGAAGGAAATCGAGTCAGTCGACCTGCGATAAGCAGCTGATTCTGAACGGACTCGTCTTCGAGATGGACGTGTTCTAACGCATTTTTAATCAATGAAATGTTAACACAACAGTATATATCTGACCATTTAATTTTCGAAATTGTAGGTGAAGCCGAGCTTTCCTTGCAGTCGAGAAGTCGCCACTACGAAAGAATGCAATGTATCCAACTAGCGGGATCTAAACAAACACTGCGGTCAAGCTAGCCGTCCCTCGTTTTCGCGTGGTCAAGCCAGCCGCTCCAAAATTTTCCAGTGCGCCCTTATTGCTGACTTTATGGCAAATACTTTGCAGCGCTAGTTTACTGCAGCGTGTGGAAACTTCCGGTTTTCAAAATAAAACGTGGGTATTAAATGTATTAAACGTTTATTTAAAAAATATGAAGTGTTAACATTTGATTTAAAAAATATGAAGTAAGAGTTGTGTCTCATAAAACAAGTATGATCCTGCACTAATTTTGAGCCAATAGGTCACATTACCTGGAAGGAATGCTCATATTTACATTATGAAATGTACTAATAATTCATAAAAAATATAAGGGGAAGTAAAATGCTATAAAAAGAGGTGTGTCTCATACAGCAGTGTAGATCTACTGTCCTACACTCATTTTGAGCCAATAGGTCACATGACCTGGAAGCTATTGAGCTTTAATGCTCATATTTACATTATGAAATGTATTAAAAATTCATATACCTTGATGATATATAGGCTAGGTTTTTTATACAACAAAGTATGCTATTAGGCACAAATATTTGATATTTGTGACTTTGAATATTGCTAATGCCAGAGAATGTCTCATGAGGGTGCTAACATTCTTATCAGAAAAGCTGGCTGTGTTTGGCCATGGAAGAACGTAATTTAGCTGTTTGGCCATTCAATGGAAAACTTGGGCAACTCTGGCTTACTTTCCTCTTCCTCGAAAAAAAAGTCCTTATGTCCATCTTGTGTCGCTGTCGTTGATCCGACTCTCAACATAGGCTTGCTTCGGTCGGCTTCGGAGTGGATTTCTATTTATATGGGTATTCCCCCTACTGATAAAGTGGAACGGATTTGATTGTGAAGCGATGGAAAGAACGCTGGACTAGTAGACCAGTCATGCACTAGTATTTTTGATGGCAAATGTGGGGGGGTCGAAACAACTTTTTTTCAAGGGTGGGGGGGACGTGTCCCCCCCCCCAATTATATTATGGTGACGCCCATGGTCGTTACTATTCGTTACTCAAACTGAATAAAACTCATAATGAACGGAGTATATAGTGTATAGTCTCGATTTTTTTGCAGCGGTATTGGTATTAAATTTTCCTTTTAGAGGTCTTGAAAAGGTCTTGAAAGTCATTAAATTTGTACTTTAAAAATGTGTAGATACCATGGTGTGAGCCTTGGGGACTCGAAATCCAGCTCTGCTCCACTGCCTTATGGGGTTCCGCAGGGGTCGATTCTAGGACCCCTACTTTTCTCTCTGTACTTATTGCCACTGGGATCCATTCTGAGGAAGCATGGCATATCCTTCCACCTTTATGCTGATGACAGTCAGATTTATGTGCCTCTAAAAAAGAAAAATGCCTTCTCCCTCACACCACTTCTTGCATGTCTTGAGGACATCAAAGCCTGGATGGCCCTCAACTTTTTAAATTTTAATGAGAAGAAAACAGAAGTGATGGTGTTTGGTCCCAGTGGCCTCTGCGAACCCCCCCCCTGTTGACTTGGGCCCTTTGGCAGAGTTTACAAAGCCAACAGTTTTAAACTTGGGTTTTAAGATGGACAGTGATTTTAAACTGGATCGACAAATTAGCTCTGTGGTAAAGTCCAGCTTTTTCCAAATTAGACAGCTGGCAAAGGTCAAACCACTTCTTGCACATCAGCACTTTGAAACAGTAATCCATGCCTTCATCACATCTCGGCTGGATTACTGTAATGCACTTTATTTTGGAGTTAGCCAGTCCTCCCTTGCACGTCTCCAGTTGGTGCAAAATGCGGCCGCACGCCTGCTAACTGGAGTACGTAAGAGGGAGCACATCACCCCCATCCTGGCCTCCCTCCACTGGCTGCCTGTGCATTTTAGAGTTCATTTTAAGATTATTTTATTTGTTTTTAAATCTTTAAATGGACTGGCCCCATCTTACCTCTCTGAGCTTCTTCACCCCTACGCCCCTGCTCGGTGCCTCCGGTCAGCTGATCTGCTGCTCCTGGAGGTACCGAGGTCCAAACGGAAGCTCAGAGGGGACAGAGCCTTTTCAGTTGCCGCTCCAAAATTGTGGAACGAGCTTCCCCTCCACATTAGACAGGCCTCCTCACTGTCCATTTTTAAAACTAGTCTTAAAACCCACTTTTATTCCTTGGCGTTCAACTCAGCATGAGACTCTACCTCTGTTTTAGTGTTGTATGGTTTGTTCTGTTCATTGTTTTTAATGTTTTTTATTTTAATTGTTTTATTTAAATTCTAAATTGTTTTATTGCTTTTAAACTGTTTTAAAAGCAATAAACAATTATTATGTTATATTTATTCTTCTGTTGCATTATGTACAGCACTTTGTTTCAGCTGTGGTTGTTTTAAAGGGCTCTATAAATAAAGTTGAGTTGAGTACATGAGTATCTGACCTGTTCATTACTATTTCTAAAACAGTTTTTTAGCTATTCAAGTCCCTGACCTGTCTATACCACTACAAAAAAATTATTATTATTATATTTATCTAGTTTTCTGTTGGTCAACATCTAATCGATACAATATTCTCAACCTCTGGTCGGTTTGTCTGTCTGTCTGTGAACAAACATCACAGCATTGCTTACTGAACAACCCCCGAGCAATCCTCTCAGGCCCTCGGGGTTCCAGCCAACTTGTCAGTCTGGATGAGGGACCACCTTCCGAATTTACCATAAATTTCTTCACGGTTTTCAAATAACAAAGGTCTCTTTACTGGCCCGGATGAGTGACCACCTTTACATCCACCATAAATTTCTTCACGGTTCAAATTAAACGGAGGTCTCCAATACATGTGGATATAATGCATGAATACCTACTACATCGTATGTACATAATGGGGTAAATCCACTTAAAAAACACAAATCAATAAATCCACCGTAAATCTCTTCACGGTTTTCAAATAAAACGGAGGTCTCCAATGCATGTGGATTTAATGCATGAATTTTTTAATTTTATTTTATTATTATTATTTTTTTTATTACAGTATGGGGTTGTCAACAAGGGGTGTGTAGTGTGTGTGACAATGTGTGTGTGTGTGTGTGAGACACTGTTTGTGTCAGTGAGTCTGTGTCGTAGATAGTGTGTGAGTGAGACAGTTTGTGTGTGTGTGTGAGACAGAGTGTTTGTGTCAGTGAGTGTGTGTCGTAGATAGTGTGTGAGTGAGACAGTTTGTGTGTTTGGACAGTGTTTGTGTCAGTGAGTGTGTGAGTGAGACAGTTTGTGTGTGTTTGGACAGAGTGTTTGTGTCAGTGAGTCTGTGTCGTAGATAGTGTATGAGTGAGACAGTTTGTGTGTGTGTGTGTGTGTGTGTGTGTTAGAGATTATGTGTGAGACAGGGTGTGGGTGTCAGTGAGTCTGTGTCGTAGATAGTGTGTGAGTGAGACAGTTTGTGTGTGTGTGTGTGTGTGTTAGAGATTATGTGTGAGACAGGGTGTGGGTTAGTGTGTTTAAGCCTGTGCGTATATGTGTGAGATAGTTTGTGTGTGTGAGTGAGACAGTATGTGATACAGTTACTGAGAGGGTGTTGGGGGAGGGATCGAGAGGTATGGAGTGTTGGGGGGGGCTGCGGAACGGCTGCGTCCTGTGCCCTGATCAACTGTGTGGATAAAGGAAACTAACAACAACAAACAACTTACTTTGCTTCTCCGACGTTGAAGAACTGTTGATCTGGCTATCCATCCTCAATTTTCTGCTTCTACCATGGGTAAGTTTGCTACTCAGTTTCTATAATTGTCTGGTTTTAGTCTATATTTCAGACTTAAATTTCATTTAAGTCTATATTTCAAGCTCGTTTTGTAGCGGAAGCTTCTCGAAGCTCCTCTTCCCTGGAAAGAGGACAGACCCTGGTTTGTCCAAATTTGACAAACTGGGAAGAGGAGCTTCAAGAAGCTTCCAAAAAGTCCTGAAAATGAACAGAGTAAATAAAGGAGATTTTGAGTAAACCAGTACAGGCTAAAAATCAATCTTAAACATGCTACTATATCTTATTGGTCTCAATTCTAATCCTCTTAGACTTAGCAGTGATCAAAATTAATCTCTTCACATTAGCCTTCAACTAGCATTAACTTTATTCTTTTTGCATTTGCTTCACACTTCTTCACTCATGCGACACTTTACAATAACAATGTATTTGATTTGAATCATGCACTCTGTATTCTATCCTTTCATTTTGTTTTTATTCTATTTCATTATTTAATGATTACTGTATGCATTTTATTATCAACAAGATCAACAAGATTCCCGCGAGTCTATGCATGCGTTTATTATTACTAATTTCTCCAAGATGTCCGCCTCCTCCAGGTAAACAAACACCTGGTTGCATGTTTGTATAACTATTTGCTGTTGTCTGTGGAATAAAAAGGGTGGTGTGTGAGTTGCAAATAGCTTAAACGGCGGTAGAGCGCACTACCTCCATTTTCTGCTGCTGCTAGAAGGTGGGGACAGAGAGATCTGCTAGATAACAGGAGACATTGAGAGAAAAATCTGCACATTCATTATTCTAGAGGTAAAATATTTGGAAAATATGGCCCATGGTTGTTTTTGCTACTTTTTCTGATGAGAGAATTTTATTATATTTAAATAAATAAAAATTTAATCAATTTCCCAGCCCCAAATGTAGTGATAATTTCACCAATAGAGTTGTAAAATTATGTCACTAAAATGCATACAGTTTCAAGTGGGGGTTACTCTCACCTTTCTTGACATTTCTTTAAAAAAAATCCTGTTAATCAATGTTTGCAGCTGAAGTTTGCCAATATATTGATAATAATAATCCAAGTGATAAGAGACCAGAGACTGTCAAAGATTTTGGTTTTTATAGTGTCCAAAGTAAGTTAGAAATGACAACCATGCCAAAAATTAGCTAAGCCATGTAGTGAAATCAATTACCATCTGAGTCATCTTTGGGTGAGCCGGGGTCTGGTTCATAAAAACACATCTTCGGTGGGTTTCGCGCTCTTTTGGGCATCTCTTTCTTGGTATTTCCTGCTGGGCCATCCATTCTGTTAAATACATAAAAGTACAATATTTGAATTATTTAAAAAGGTAGTTCAATGTCTTATTTTAGTTACTAGTTTTATCATGTTATAATTTGGTACAGCAACTTGTTGAAACATTTGGATACAGAGATGTGTTACTGTAACCATATCAGACAACTCAGGAACTGAAAAACATGGGTCTTTAAGAGGATATATCCTCTTAAATTTCAACACATAACAATTTTGTCCACAGCAAGCACTTTAAATATGCATGAGGCTCCAATGCAAATTATCTTAATTGCCAAAAATGCCATACATCATGTTAAGATTTGATCATCAAATCAAACTTGCTGTCTTGTTTGCTAATTATATAATAAAATATGATTAACCACCCACAGAAATATGAAGAATTAATTATGAACACATGAATACGTATATAAAATTATGTTTAAGTCATGAAACAATAAGCAGTATGATCTGCTCTGAGACGCTGGAGGTGTGTGCTGGAGATGCTGAACTCTGTCCAGCTGCCTGCAGAACTCCCTTTTAAACATCCACCATTACAACAAGCCTTGTTTAGAGCCTTGTCTAAATGAATATTTTGAATACACACTTAGCAACGAAGAAAAGTAAATAGTCGGGGTGAGGCGCTGGACCGTCGGGACTGCCACCGGCTGCAGGTGTTGTGCATAAAAGAGGCTGCCTGCCGAAAAACGACTGCCCCCACAAGCAGTCTCTTTTCGGCACAACACAGGCTGTGGCCGAGCAGAGCTGGAGCCGAGTGGGGTGAAGCTGCAGTACCAGAGGCTGCAGTTTTCCCCGGCGCATCAACCAGACTGTGTGTCCTTTCTCTCACTGCTACCTAGACACACAAATAGCCTATGGTGAAATCTTTGCTTTAGCAATTTCACAAATAAAATGAAACTTTCAATTCAATAGGGGGTGTCAGTTTATGTTGCCTAATAGGCTAATGCCTTGATGATGTCAGTCAAGTTTCATTCAATATATTCAGAGTTTCATTCCATATATTCAAGGTTCATTCAATATATTCGGAGTTTCACTCAATATATTCAGAGTTTCATTCATTATATTGAAATGTTAATTTCCTGAACGCCATGCCATAGTATGTATGTGAATACATACATAGGTATATATATATATATATATATATATATATATATATATACACACACACACACACACACACACACACACACACACACATACATAGGTATATATATATTGTACTATGAATATATGTATGTTTCAAGTGTGTATCTCTACTGTTGAATTTTTTCCAGGCAAACAGTTGGGCGCATTTGAAAATGGCACAGAGGAACAACTCACGCTGGAGGAGAAAAGTGAAGAGCCAACAAAATACTTGCAAAAGATACAGAAGAAAGGTAAGGAAATTTACATTTTATTATTTGTTTATTGTCAATTGCAGTGGTATATAAGTACATTTACTCAAGTGTTGGTACTTAACTTGCCACTTAATATTTCCACTCCACTACATTTTGGAGACAAATATTTTATTGTTTACTCCACTACATTTATTTGATTACTATAGTTTTTATTTACTTTACAGACTGTATGAAGCATCAGCGCCAAAGCACCACATTTATCTAAATGATTTAACTGATGCAGATAGTCAGATAAATGGTTTAATATCAGATCTGGTAATCGGCCATGTCAATAATCAGCCCACTTCCGGTACACAGTACATGTAAATATATATGTAATTTACTTTACTAGTTTTGACACTTAAGTATCACCTCTGAAACAGATTCAATAAAATATTAACATGAAAGGGCGATTTATAGCAGGATTTGTCATATACTGCATTGGTTTTACCCAGGTATGGCTAATAAAATTGCATGCAAGTATTAAATATGTTAAATGTATTATTCTCTGTTTTCAGCAGGACCCACAAGGACTGGAGAACAGAGGTAATGAATGTACAAAAATGTAAACAACTCTGTTAGACATGTAAGAAATTGCATGTTGTAAAGCTTTACATTTTGATTGATTGCAGTCTAATTTCAAAGAAAAGTTAATGTATCCAATAAATCACTGTTACTTATGTGAGAGTTGTGAACCTCACTTGGTTTGTCAAGGTTACTGGCAGTTCAGGTGACTAAATAATGTAGTAATGTGTTTAGCAGAAGTATAGTGAAAAATAAACATGTCTAGTATACTGCTTTGCAACAATTTGTGTAAATGAGTTATTGCTATAAGAAAACAAACTTGCTAAATACATTGGGACTTTTTTTTCTAGAATCAACACACTCGAGGTCAGATGACTGCCGCACCGAGCAAGAGACCAGTTCCGCTTATCTGGAAGCTGATGACGTTGCGGATCTGGAGGACTCTTCGATCACAAATTTGTGTGACCTCCATAACACAAACCATACATCCCAGTGCAATGGACACACAAGTGAGATGCATCACTCTGGACTTAATGTTGAATCAGATCCTGAAGAGCCTTTTCACATAGATACATTTGCTGATCACCTACCTGAATTTGTTGAAGAAGGGACTTTAGATGAAAATGTGTTATTTGACGATGACCTGTCATTTGATGATGACCTATCATTTGAGGACGGTTTAGGGCTAAACCAAGAGGAGGGAACAGAACCCAGAAGCCCTACAAACACTGGAGATCATCCAATTTACAGAGATGCGCCAATTTCTGTTGCAGAGAGTCTTCTCCTCATAATTACTTTTGCAAATAGACACAAAATAACAGGAAAAGCTCTCAGTGACTTGCTTTCCCTAATCTCTGCACTGCCCCTCTGATATCCAGACTGAATGTCTTCAGAATTTACACAAATTTAAACAATTTTTTGACGATTCCTCCTCTCCGCTTTTGCACAAATACTGTAGTGCATGCTTCATGGCTGTTGAGAGTACAGACAACCAGTGTAAAACCTGTGAAGCCAATGTGTTGATGGAGGGGTCAACTTCCTATTTCATTGAGGTTCCCATTGAAGCACAACTGAAGAGATTGTTTGCTAAGGAAGGTTTTGAAGAAAAACTTATGTTCAGGTTTAATAGACATAAAAAGTGTCATGACAGTGTTGAGGACATATATGACGGTGAAGCCTATCAGAAATTGACTACTTGTAATGGCCCTCTCAGTGATCCCAGAAACATTTCTTTAATGTGGAACACTGATGGCATTCCCATTTTTAAGTCTTCAAAGTTTTCTGTGTGGCCTTTTTATTGCGTCATAAACGAGTTAAACTTTGTTGAACGCACTAAACGAGAAAACATGATATTTGCAGGTCTTTGGTTTGGGGACTCAAAGCCGTCAATGTTGACATTCCTTGAACCACTATGTGACACTCTGAACAAAATCGAAAGAGATGGAATTTCTGTTCAGTTTGCAGGAGCTCAAGAGCCTTTCATATGCAAAGCCTTTACCATTGCAGGGACCTGCGATCTGCCTGCAAAAGCATTGGTACTTAATACTATTCAATTCAATGGACAGTTTGGGTGTCAAAAGTGTGAACAGCCAGGTCAAACAGTAAAGACAGGAGAAAGAGGTCATGTCCATGCCTTTCCTTTCCAGAAGACAGATCCAAAAGGCCCGCCTCGTACCCACAAGGGGTTTGTAGATAATGCTAAGATGGCCTATGATTCCAACAGCATTGTACGTGGGGTGAAGGGACCTACCTTTCTCAGTAGACTAAAAAGCTATGATTTGGTCTTGGGTACAGGTATAGACTATATGCACTCTGTACTACTGGGAGCAATGCGTCTATTGATGTTTTTGTGGTTTTCCACAGAGTTTTCCCGATGTGCATTCAGTATGGTTAGGTCAATCAGAGAAGTTGACAAACGCATGTGTAGCGCAGCGCTCTTAGACAGTTGTAATACCTTAGGATTTAATAAAGTGCATTTGTTAAAGTTCATAGTTAAACCTTTAAGTTATCTTGGAAAATAAGATGACGAAGTGATAAACGAGATATGAGGTCTAGAGCTGGTCGTGGTTCGTATCTGTTTTATTTGTTTTGGTTGAAAGGGATTGTGGGAATTGTAGTCTGGGGCACGGCTGTGTTGATGGACAATATGTTTTAGGTGTTTTCTTAGTAATCCTTGCCCTGAGAGAAGAGGACTGATTTATGTCTGAATGATAGCGCATGAGGACATGCTAGCCTTCAGAAGGGGGAGGGTGTAGCGCAGCGCTCTTAGACAGTTGTAATACCTTAGGATTTAATAAAGTGCATTTGTTAAAGTTCATAGTTAAACCTTTAAGTTATCTTGGAAAATAAGATGACGAAGTGATAAACGAGATATGAGGTCTAGAGCTGGTCGTGGTTCGTATCTGTTTTATTTGTTTTGGTTGAAAGGGATTGTGGGAATTGTAGTCTGGGGCACGGCTGTGTTGATGGACAATATGTTTTAATTCCTTGAGGTTTTGTTTGAAAATATTTAATTGCTAGAGTTTATTGTATAGTGTGAAATGCATTATTTTGATGTCTATGTAAAATGTACTTTGTTTTGTTACTTTCGTATACTCTAATTGACCTGTGGACTAAAAGGTCGCAAACCGGAAGAGACGGGAGAGGGAAAGGAGAGAAGCAGCGTGAAAAGTTGTCTTCGTGTTTTTGGTTCGAGGAGATGGCAATATAGCGTAGCCAACGCAACATAGTCGAGAGTCGGACTTTGAATTGGATATTTGTTTTTACTTTGTTTGGTTGCTCCAACGGGAGTGAAGCGGTATCTTGTTTTTGGCCACGCCGCACCCAAGCCACGCTTCAGAACTGCGACGGTTAGCTCAAAGGTTAGCTAACATTGCCGGCCGGCTAGGACTGGGGTGGGTGAATCACGTGTGAATGTGTGTGTGCGTGTGTGGGCCCACGAGTGTCATTTGTGTTATGTTTACTGTTGGGTGTTGAAGGTACAATTACTGTAGCCTATTTTTTCTACTTAAATACAGAGGTCTGGTATAAATTCATTCAGGTGTATTTAATTATTTGATTTCGGTTACATTTGAAGGTGTTCATGCAAACGTTTGTAATTTAATTTCGTTTTGAAAGCCACTAGGTATCTCGGAATACTTTTCTGTTATTTACATATTTTTGTTTTATTGATAACTCATTACAGTGTCTATTCAGTAAACTATATTTTTATTTAACATTTAAACATCTGACTCTTGAGTATTTCTCTAGTGTTAAGATGTTATTGGGAATTGGTTTACATGTGAATATATTATTTCATGGTAAAGTAGTTTAAGAGATGTGAATAGTACAGGGTTAACAGGGAAATAGAATAGTTTATTTGTAGTACATGCAAAGACACGCAAGTAGACCCTTAGACAGAAGGTAAGCAAGAATTCATATAATATATATTTACTGGGAAGTTAATTTACGAACTCAGGAACGCCCTTTTAGTGTCAGGATATAGGCCTAGGGGGCGCTACACAAAATGGAGGTACTGCTGGGATCGTTCTTGCTTTTATTTACTTCTTGTTAACGTGGTTGATGCTCCAGAGAGTGCTAAGTTGAATTTTCATTGGTGTCTTTGATCTCGAGTAAAAAAAAATGGAATTAGGAAATAGTTCTGCTTTGCAACAAGAGCTTTTGGAGTGGTGTAATGATGCATTGGTTCAGCCCGACCATGCATTGCTGTTGTTGGATGTTCCGGCTGATGCTGCCGTAGATTTTATTGAAAGCACAGTTGAAACGGTGAAAATATTTGGCAGAGTACGTGTTCGTGCTTCAAAAGAAGGTCCGTCTAAAACTAGTTCGCTAGTGCTGTGCGAATGTCGTGAGACGATTGATCCAGCTCGTGTTCCTTCTGATGTGTTGCCTAAGGATGGTGCGCATGCATGGAAGATTGTGGTTGTTAGAGACACTAAGCCTGTCCCTGATGATTTCTCTGAAAAACTCAGAAAACTTCTACTTGATGAAGGAAAATCCATGAGTGATGTTCAAGCTTTGCTTTCCCCGCTTCCTACCAGTTCTCCTGAAGCAGTGATTCGTGCTGTTGGTGAGCTCTTGGAGAAGGCAACAAAGCGTTCTAATGACTCCACTGCCTACAAGCGACTGCGTGTTTTCTCTGGTGTCGTTCCTACTCCAGCTGGAGAGGAAACTATGGAGAATTGGATAGAGCAAGCTAAGTTGATGATTGCAGAAAGTGATTGTGCTGAAAAAGAGAAGCGCAAGCGCATTGTTGAAAGCTTAAAAGGTCCTGCCCTTGAGATTATTAAGGCAGTTAGATTGTCTGACGGTGATGCAAGAGCATCTGAGTATCTTGTTGCGCTGGAAAGTGCATTTGGGACTTCAGAGTCTGGGGAAGATTTGTATTTCGCATTCAGACTTCTTCGCCAGAACTCCTGTGAAGCTCTGTCCGAGTTTCTCCGTCGAATGGAGACGTCAATGACCAAAGTAGTTCAGAGAGGTGGACTACAAGCTGCCCAAGTTGATCGAGTGAGAATTGAGCAACTTCTTCGTGGCGCTGTAGAGTCTGACATGATGTTGTTGAAGTTAAGACTCAGAGAGAGAAAAGGATCCCCACCTACTTTCTTGACTCTACTGACCGAGATTCGTGAGGAGGAGGAAAATGAAGCTGCCAGGCGTAAGCTTGATGCAACAGTGAAACCTGTGAGCACAAAAGCGTCACCACAGCCTAAACTGACGGAGGTTCAAGCATTGAAAGCTGAGGTCATGGAGCTTCTTTGCTGCGGGCTTTGTCTAGCTTGATCTCCTGACCCAGAACCTTCTTGCCACTAAACTCCATGGCCTTCTGCATGTCCTCCTCAGAGGTGAAATCTACATAGCCGAACCTCCTTTTTTGTCGCCGGGGCCTTGCATGACTCTTCCAGCTTGGCACGCAGCTCCATGACCTCAGCTTTCAATGCTTGAACCTCCGTCAGTTTAGGCTGTGGTGACGCTTTTATGCTCACAGGTTTCACTGTTGCATCAAGCTTACGCCTGGCAGCTTCATTTTCCTCCTCCTCACGAATCTCGGTCAGTAGAGTCAAGAAAGTAGGTGGGGATCCTTTTCTCTCTCTGAGTCTTAACTTCAACAACATCATGTCAGACTCTACAGCGCCACGAAGAAGTTGCTCAATTCTCACTCGATCAACTTGGGCAGCTTGTAGTCCACCTCTCTGAACTACTTTGGTCATTGACGTCTCCATTCGACGGAGAAACTCGGACAGAGCTTCACAGGAGTTCTGGCGAAGAAGTCTGAATGCGAAATACAAATCTTCCCCAGACTCTGAAGTCCCAAATGCACTTTCCAGCGCAACAAGATACTCAGATGCTCTTGCATCACCGTCAGACAATCTAACTGCCTTAATAATCTCAAGGGCAGGACCTTTTAAGCTTTCAACAATGCGCTTGCGCTTCTCTTTTTCAGCACAATCACTTTCTGCAATCATCAACTTAGCTTGCTCTATCCAATTCTCCATAGTTTCCTCTCCAGCTGGAGTAGGAACGACACCAGAGAAAACACGCAGTCGCTTGTAGGCAGTGGAGTCATTAGAACGCTTTGTTGCCTTCTCCAAGAGCTCACCAACAGCACGAATCACTGCTTCAGGAGAACTGGTAGGAAGCGGGGAAAGCAAAGCTTGAACATCACTCATGGATTTTCCTTCATCAAGTAGAAGTTTTCTGAGTTTTTCAGAGAAATCATCAGGGACAGGCTTAGTGTCTCTAACAACCACAATCTTCCATGCATGCGCACCATCCTTAGGCAACACATCAGAAGGAACACGAGCTGGATCAATCGTCTCACGACATTCGCACAGCACTAGCGAACTAGTTTTAGACGGACCTTCTTTTGAAGCACGAACACGTACTCTGCCAAATATTTTCACCGTTTCAACTGTGCTTTCAATAAAATCTACGGCAGCATCAGCCGGAACATCCAACAACAGCAATGCATGGTCGGGCTGAACCAATGCATCATTACACCACTCCAAAAGCTCTTGTTGCAAAGCAGAACTATTTCCTAATTCCATTTTTTTTTACTCGAGATCAAAGACACCAATGAAAATTCAACTTAGCACTCTCTGGAGCATCAACCACGTTAACAAGAAGTAAATAAAAGCAAGAACGATCCCAGCAGTACCTCCATTTTGTGTAGCGCCCCCTAGGCCTATATCCTGACACTAAAAGGGCGTTCCTGAGTTCGTAAATTAACTTCCCAGTAAATATATATTATATGAATTCTTGCTTACCTTCTGTCTAAGGGTCTACTTGCGTGTCTTTGCATGTACTACAAATAAACTATTCTATTTCCCTGTTAACCCTGTACTATTCACATCTCTTAAACTACTTTACCATGAAATAATATATTCACATGTAAACCAATTCCCAATAACATCTTAACACTAGAGAAATACTCAAGAGTCAGATGTTTAAATGTTAAATAAAAATATAGTTTACTGAATAGACACTGTAATGAGTTATCAATAAAACAAAAATATGTAAATAACAGAAAAGTATTCCGAGATACCTAGTGGCTTTCAAAACGAAATTAAATTACAAACGTTTGCATGAACACCTTCAAATGTAACCGAAATCAAATAATTAAATACACCTGAATGAATTTATACCAGACCTCTGTATTTAAGTAGAAAAAATAGGCTACAGTAATTGTACCTTCAACACCCAACAGTAAACATAACACAAATGACACTCGTGGGCCCACACACGCACACACACATTCACACGTGATTCACCCACCCCAGTCCTAGCCGGCCGGCAATGTTAGCTAACCTTTGAGCTAACCGTCGCAGTTCTGAAGCGTGGCTTGGGTGCGGCGTGGCCAAAAACAAGATACCGCTTCACTCCCGTTGGAGCAACCAAACAAAGTAAAAACAAATATCCAATTCAAAGTCCGACTCTCGACTATGTTGCGTTGGCTACGCTATATTGCCATCTCCTCGAACCAAAAACACGAAGACAACTTTTCACGCTGCTTCTCTCCTTTCCCTCTCCCGTCTCTTCCGGTTTGCGACCTTTTAGTCCACAGGTCAATTAGAGTATACGAAAGTAACAAAACAAAGTACATTTTACATAGACATCAAAATAATGCATTTCACACTATACAATAAACTCTAGCAATTAAATATTTTCAAACAAAACCTCAAGGAATTAAAACATATTGTCCATCAACACAGCCGTGCCCCAGACTACAATTCCCACAATCCCTTTCAACCAAAACAAATAAAACAGATACGAACCACGACCAGCTCTAGACCTCATATCTCGTTTATCACTTCGTCATCTTATTTTCCAAGATAACTTAAAGGTTTAACTATGAACTTTAACAAATGCACTTTATTAAATCCTAAGGTATTACAACTGTCTAAGAGCGCTGCGCTACACATGAAAGAAATAAGACCACCATTTTTGATTAGATTCCCTCGTTCTGTGTCCTCTCACAGAATGTTCTTTAAAGCATCTGAGTATCGGTCCATTTTGCTGTTTTTTGGGCCAGTTGTATTCCGGGGCATTCTTGCAGGCCTGTACTACAGCCATTTCCTGCTCCTTAGTGAAGCGATCTTCATTCTTATGATGGAGTCAATAACCCCTGCGCAAATAGATCATGCTGAAAAACTACTTTGGAATTTCTGTTCTCAAATGAGTGGACTTTATGGTGAACGATACATGACAGCCAATATCCACTTACTTGTCCATTTAGCAGATAGTGTAAGAGCTCTTGGACCTCTGTGGACACACTCTTGCTTTCACTTTGAAGACAAAAATGGGTACATACTTCGTCTTATACATGGGACCCAGAATATACCTGTCCAAATGGTTAATGCTGTAAAGACTATACAATCTCTCCCTAGCATCACACAAAACATAAAGCTGAACACAGTAGCTACTGAGTTTTTGGCCAGAATGACAAATGGCATTAGTTATCAAGCTAGTAATGTTGTCAATAGTGTGGCCATGATAGGAGCATCATTCAACAGATGTCTTGAACCTGATGATATGTCTCTTCTGGAACAGTTTCTTGGTCAGGGTTTATATACTAATGTTGTCAAGGCATATAACAGAGCTCAAATAGGGAAAACGGTTTACACTTCCAAGCAGTATGTCAAAGCCAAAAGACCGAACAATTCCACAGTGTTATTTTGTGATGGTATGCAGATCAAATACGGCCAGATTGAATTATTGTGTTCCTACAAAGAAACCAGTGAAGGTCAAAATGAGATGAATCTTGTATTTGTGAATGAATTTGCAGTTGCAGGCATAAATCTTCTAAGGGACACTTTAACAGGTGGGACATGTTTCCATATTGTGAGCCTCTTGGAAGTTCCTGTAAAAAGGACAGTAGTTGGACTTGAAAGTATTTTGGGAAAGTTGATGTTCATTGATCTGTCCTCAATGCCTGGTATTGTGTTTGCTGCACATTTCCCTAACAAACTTGAAAGGGACTAAACATATTATGAACTCAAAGACATGGTATTATTGTGAACAGAAGAGCCCATGATTTCACCAACTAGTAGAAATTCCTTACTGAAAATGTAAAGTCTCAAGTTGATGGGCAGATAGTGTTGTGATGCCATACCAAGATAAATGTCAGTGATCTCAACAGTTTTATTAATTACCACACAAATAGGTCACTTTGGGGCTTAACATGAGAAGATATAGACATCTGAATATACTACATTGACACCACTAATGGTCTGAGTTTTTGAAGTTTTTGTTGGCATTTTGTAAAATACATTTCTGCAATGCAAATGTCAAAAGTGACTTTCTGTTTACTGTTTTGATAGTTATTTTCCTAACTATTTTCACAAATGGTAGTGGTAGTAGTATGTTTAAGTGATAAAAAAGTGCTATATTCTGATATTGGACTGTGTTGAAATAGTAACTTTATTGCTCTCAAATTACCAATAAATGACTGTTGTTTTTATTTTACGTTTTATGTGGTTCATGAAAAAAACCTGAATTATGTGCATTGGAATACTTACAATTATTCATAGAAAATGTAATTAATATAAAAGCAGAAGGTCTTTGCAACCTACAATCATAAATTTTCAATCAATTCATTCTGAGTACAGTTATACATAATTAAAAAAAAAAAAAATCATGTGGATTACAATAAAGTCAACATGATTAAAAACAACCAAAACATTGATCTAAGTCTGAGAAATCAATAGGTGCGTTTCCATCAGCTGTTTAGATGCGCATCTAGATGTATCGCATCGGAAAATGATGATGGAAACGCCGTGATTCGCATTAAAATCCCCTGATTCGCACAAACTGAAATACGCTCGCTATGGCCGGGTTTTGGTTGATTCGAATGGGATGGAAACAGCTGTATACGAATCAAGTGTGACGTAGCGCACTTTCACCCCGACTGCTTCCGGTGTTTGCGGGTCACTCAGAAGACAACAACATGGCGGATAGCTCAAGATTTCTGTGGACGGAGGATGAGGTTATAAGTTTGTTAAGACTGGTAAAAGAAAAAAACATCATAGCGATCCTGGACAGCAAACACCAAAGAAACGCCACCATATATCAGGAACTGTGTGGGGAAATGCTTCAATTGGGGTTCTTGAGCGAGTGTAATTAATGACTGAAGTCCTCTCTCCATTGTAAAACATCAAAACACCACATCAAAACACCGGCAGGAAGACGACGGAATGTTTACAGGCTGGTTGCCATGCCAACCCGCGGAAAATCTCGCGTGACTTAGAAAACTCGCGCAAATTTGTAGTTTTCACCAAAGTCCGTTCTTTTGATGGAAACACACATGATTCGAATTTCTTTTAATGCGCATTGCCCAGTAATGCGAATCACTTTGGATGGAAACATGGCTACTGAGTGCTTTTGGAGAGCTCTTCATTTGTTCTGTCTGAGCTTAGTATGAGATGTATAAACTGAAGCTAGAATGAGAATAGATTGAGTTTATAGAGAGAGCTCTCTGATTTCTCTGCATGATATCACAAAGAGACATACAATTTGAGAAACTCTGAGAATTATATTAGAGCTTGTTGAGATCTCTTCTGAAACTTAAAAGGAGACTAAATTGAGATTTAGTGCATCTTATTGCTCTGGAGAAAAAGATGAGACACAGGAGAAATAACCCTTAGTCTCAGTTTGCTGTCACACAGATCTCATAGTTGTCTAGGAGAAGTAAATGAAACATTTTTGAGATCTCTTTTTGAATTTTCTTTTCCTCTGGGTAGTTCTCCTACTTGAAAGACTGCAGAGGAGGGGTAGAGGGAGAAGGAGCCGATTTTGGGTTCATCCCCTCAACCAGCAAGGCGATTTTTACCATCTGGTGGCTGAACTGAGGCTGGACAGTCAACGCCACCATCAGTATTTCAGAATGAGTGCAGAGCAAATGGACGAACTTCTATCCCTCATCGGCCCTGAAGTGACCAGGCAAAGTACAAACTACAGAGCTGCCATAGAACCTAAGCAGAGACTGGTTGTAGCACTAAGGTAAACCACAAACCAATGAAATCACAGACCACAAGCTGAAGAAACATTTTTTAATACTTTTTTAAACATATAAACGT
The DNA here is from genome assembly GCF_964030765.1 of Micromesistius poutassou. Classification (NCBI taxonomy): domain Eukaryota; kingdom Metazoa; phylum Chordata; class Actinopteri; order Gadiformes; family Gadidae; genus Micromesistius; species Micromesistius poutassou. The sequence goes on from NC_140294.1 coordinate 5,198,396, forward strand.
AATAAATAAATATATAAAGTGACTGTTAAAAAATAAAAATAACAAAAGTGAAAAAGATTTTCAAAAACAAGAATAAAAACTTAAATACTAACAAATAAATGTAAAAAAAAACAACAACGGGCAAACAAGCAACGTTTGTATTATGTGTAGTATGGACCCATGGCGTTGGGGTTCTCCCAGTCAGGACACAGCATTTGTGTGAATGTCCCTGTGTGTTGGGGGGAGGGGGGGTGAATGGGCTGAAAAGCGCTGGAATGTCTTGGAGTGGGGGGAGGCAACGGTGTTGGAGAAGGTTGAAATTGTGGGGGGTGGGATGTTTGTCCCAGAGCGTGGGGAGGTAAAGGTGGAGGTTGTTGAAAGGTCTGGCCCCTTTCAAGGCTGTGAAGGACAGTCAGAATCTCTATTTTGGCCTGTTGCCGTCTGTCCTTATTCAAACGGTGCAACATTGGCACAATGCTCATTGCAAAATGATATGCCTCGTCCAGCTTGTCATCAGGCATATGTGGTTTTGGCACCGGCTGCTCTAGCAAAGACATCAGCCGCTCCTCAATGCCTGTGTCAGACTGTCTTTGGCCTCTGCCTCTGGTTTTGTGGTAGATAATCCGCATTTAACACTATAACTTAAATAAGAGAGTTAAAGGAGACCGGAGCAAGAATGACAAAAGACTTTATTTTTACTCGCGAACAAGTAAGAGCAAAGCCGAGTTGGTTTGACAAAGAACTGGAGAGCTGGTCACGGGCCCCTCCTTATATCTCCCTTTCTGTCCATCGAGGATGTTGTTATTTACGATATCTCCTGCACACACCATGTTTAACTAGTCTCACAATCAGTTGTTTTGCTAGTTTCCCTCCTGGCCCGCATCCTGCCTCCCAGGAATTTCTGTGAATGATTCAGCAACAGTTTTACGACACAAGAATGGGGTGTCCGGCTTGTCCTTGCCCCTAGACTAGTCTCAGGTCACCCTGATCCTTGACCTCTATGTCAGTGGGTAAACACAGATAAGTTATTCAACAGACCTTATGGCACCTCTTCAGGCCCTCTGTTAGAGAGGAGTGGGGACTTGTCTTCTTAAGCTTTTCTTCACCATTATTATATTTATATAGCATATAGGCCAGATGAAAAATATATGTTAGCGTAATAATGTAAGGTAAATTTTCTTCCATATATCCCCCCTTTGGGACTTACCAAGTCCCAATAGCATAGAACAGTTGTACATTTCTATCAATTGATCTATAGGACATTCTGTCAGCCACTAGACAAGAAGTCAGCATCACATTTGGTTATCAGAAAAAACCTAGCCTTAGTCAGGACTCGCAACCTGTAAGGTTTTTCAGGGTTTTCAACCTGTTTTTAGGTAAAAAAGATTACCAAATGTGATACCTCATTCAAGTGTAGTGATCCCTGCAATTTGTACACACAATTCATAAGACCCGTATAATCATAAGACTACAATGTTCAACCCTCAGTCCATTCAGCGTACAATTATCAAAAATATATACGTAAAAAGTAAGAATAATAATCACAACTAACGTAAATATGTGTGATACAAGATTGAATATCTTCAGCATGCATTGTGAATTAATACAGAGTAAGAACAGTAACATAAGAACAAAATCAGTAACATAAGAATACATTTGAAATCTCCTTCAGGCATATGTGGTTTTGAATGGTTCAGTTGATTTTAAACAATACTATGCAATGACAAACATAACCCTCATTGGTTGTTTTCAAGTAATAAACCCATCATTCAAGTAAACCAGGTAGCCTATATTGATTCTCTTATATAGGTGTCGAACGCCACAGGGCTGGGTACTATTCTACGTAATTCAGGCTGTAGGCCTACTCATCTTCCGCTTCGCTCTGATCTATCTCTCCATAGAGCTTCCATTCCCCATCTTTTGACTCTTCTATGCTAGTTATCATGATGGCCATCTCCTTAGAGAGCCTGGACGTTATTATTGATCTGACTATAGGGATGCAACAGCAGAAGATCAATCCTACCACAATTAATATTATTGAAAGTGCTAAACCCACTTTGGCTAGCATCGCTCCCCATGCACCAAATTTTAAATCCATCCATCCAAACATATGCTGTCCATGGCCTGCGTTATCTTTCACCTCCTTTCTTAGTCTTTTGAGGTTATTCATTGCAAGGGTGAATGATCCATCTGGAGCGGTGTTATTTGGGATGAAGGTACAGCACATTTCACCTATAAGAGCACACACTCCTCCCTTCTCTGCTAAGAGCCAATCCAAGGCTTGTCTATTTTGCCAAGCCACAGCACTTGTGGCTTTCAGCTGTTCACCTAAAGCAGATAAGGCATCATCCGTGTAGTTGATAAATCTTTGTTGATTGTAATAATTGTAATTGATCCATTCCACATTTTTTGAGATTCCGATTGCTGGTATTATTGATTCAAAACCTGCTGCTATTTCATTTCGTGCCTTGAATTCTTCAGGTATGCCCCTGAGTTGTCCTATTTTGTCAATTTTTATGTCCTTGTCCGGTTCATATGCTCTTTTCCGCCTGTTTAGGTCAGTGCTTTTTGAGTCACCGATAGCGTCCTTTATGGATGGTAATAATGCAATCTCTGTAACCACTTGCACTCTTGCACATCTACCTCTCCACAGTTTACCAAGTGTGGGACGAAGAATATTGTTGCCGCAGATCCAAAACTGATCTGCCACCACTTTGTCTTGGCTTACGAATGTATTATCACCCCACAAGGTTGACATGTATGCCTTTTTAGCCATTTGCTGGGGGCTTTGTAGGTGCTGATCCCCTTTAATGACAGGTGGTTGTACTCGCAGTAGTTGCCTGTTGATACCGTATCTTGTGATATTCCAAATTATTTCACACTGTTCCTCTGGTATGGTGCCTACATCGCTGGCCTCCTTGCTTACTTCGTCGTTTTGGTAACATTCTAATCCCTCCTCTATTTGGAAATCTGTTCCTATTTGCAGTGTCACTTTGCCTATTGCTCTTGATAGAGTTATGTCTATTTCTCGACATATTTTCAGAATTTGGTTCAGAGGATTTCCTTCCCCTTTATCTTCAAAATATACGTTTGTAATTACTCGATCCTAAGTACAATAAACATTGCATTGAACATACAACATGCTTATGGGGCGCAGTAGGCCTACCTTCTGTTCATGTTTTATTTGAATTGACCTGTTGGTTATTGAATTGCTGTTTCCACTCTTCTCTGCATACCTCCCGATTGTATTTAGTATTTATTACGTACAATGCATTCTGATAATTTCTACTACATAAATAACAGTTATCTGCCTCTATCTGTTTTCCGGTGTATTCTACCCATTTATACCAACTATTATCTTTTGCTTGTTTGAACAACTGGTCTGTTGTTGGCATCCTTACCTTAATGCGTCCAGAGGCGTCAGGTTTATACTGTTTTAGGGATCTTGTTGTTGGGAAGCGCCCAATCCTTTCAGAGTTCTTACTATCCTCAGAATTGATTGCCTGCTCTACAAGAGTCTCTTCAAGAAACATGGGTGTTAATGTTAAGATTTCAGCTGCAATAGTTTCCGACGCAAATGCCGATATTTTGATCTTATTTATCATAATTTCGGAATTGACCATCGATTTTTCAGTTGCCAGTGTTTCTAAGTTATTTTCTGCTAGCATTGTTGTTGTCTGTTTTGTCTTACTCCTAAAGGTAGCTGCTGTACCATTTGTTTCTAGTGTGGTTATTGGCTCATTCATGACTGTTGTTTCTTCTCTGATGGAAGTTACATTAGTGATTGAAGATGGTGTAATTTCCTTGATATTAGAAGTTTCGTTAATCTCACCTGCATCTAGAGTTGAGTTTGATCTATTAGCGGTTATTAGTGGATCTTTCCCAATACGTCTAACTGGAGCTTGATCTACCTTAGCGGTGGTTATGGTTGTATTTACTTTGTCATTAGCTGGGGTTTTTTCTGACTCGCTTTGTTCAGGTGCTACGACCTTACCCAGTTGGCTTTTGGTTATACAAGGGGCTTCTGCAATTAGTGTCAAATTGATTGTCATTGCTGACTCTATTTTAGGAAACAAATATTTTTCCATTGTTAGTTTATACTCGCCACTGTCGTAGTCCCATGGTTTTTGTGATTCTACTGTCAAACACCAGTACGTTGGTTCTTTTTGAATTTTCACTTCACATTGATGTTTCCCCAAAGCTAATTGACCATGCTTCTGGTGGAAAGCAACTGCGCATAACATTGCGTTACCTATCATGACAGAAAAAGTAATTTGTTCATTAGCCTGGTTCAATCTTTGCGGTGGTACCTGAGCGTGAAAGACTATTCTCTCTGTCCCCTGAACTATTCCTAAATGTCTCTGGGCTGGACTTTCCTGTGTTTCTGTCACATTTCCTTCAGCTGCTTCTTGGCTGTTCCAGGTCTGTCCAGTCTCTGTAGTTTCATTCTTCCTCTGGATCTGTCCTTGCACCAGCGGAATCTGGCACAACCCGTAAAGGATCAGCAGCAGGCACACCATCTTCAGCATCGTTGTGTGGCTGTTGCTCCTGGCTCGGCTGGGTCTGGTCCTGGGGTAGTTGGTCAGCTCCGGGCGTGTCTGCATCTGGCTCCTCCTCACGCTCCTCCCTCGTCCTTGGTGGAGCAGCTCTGGTGCAGTGGTTGAGGTGGTACCATGTGGCACTTCCTTCCACCTGGATGGCTGTTGGTGTTGCCTTGGTGACTTTGTATGGTCCTTCTCTCCTGGGCTGGTTCCACTTTCTCCGGAACACCCTTAGGTCCCATCTGGGTCGCCTGGCTCCACCCCTCTTGGTGGTTCCTCCTCTGGCTCTGGAACTTTGTGTTTCTCTTGGTGGAATATAAACTCATGTACAGCAGTTAGTTGTCAAACATATTGTTCTAAATCCTATTTCTAATTGCTCTAACGGAGGTCCCTTATGGGGCCCTTGAATGATAGGTGAAGGCATGGGCCGACCCGTAAACATTTCATGCGGGGTTAGATGTGTCGTTCTGTTAGCTTGCATGCGAGAACTCATTAGTGCTAGTGGTAGTGCATCAATCCAATTCAATTTAGTGCTTGCACAGATTTTGTTAATTTTTGTCTTGAGCGTCCCATTCACTCTTTCCACCATACCTTGTGATTGAGGATGGTAGACGCAACCTAACCTTTGTTTGACATGCAAATGCTGAATCACTTGTTTGAGTGTTTTCTGAATAAACGCTGCGCCATTGTCTGAGCTAATCTCAGACGGGATTCCAAACCTTGGCATGACTTCTCTAGTCAGAAACTTGATTACTGTAGCCGCGCTTTGGTCTTTTGATGGGACTGCTTCTACCCATCTGCTGAACCTGTCAATGATAACTAACATGTACCTTTTACCACCTACACTTTTAATCATGTCAACATAGTCCATGACCAAATGTCTAAATGGTCCTTCAGGTGTGGGAATGTGTCCCAACGGAGTAGTTATTGTTTTCCTTACATTGTTTTTTGCACATACTTCACACTCATTTAGCTGGTTATCAATCATTGTTTGCAAGTATGGTGAATAAAAACCTTGTTTGTTAATTCTCCTCAACACCTCCCCCCTTGCGCAATGGTCAAAACCATGCGCATTAGTATCCCCAACGGTGCCAGCATCATCCCGCTATGGGTTCTTCATAACCCTGTGGAAGTGCGTACAGCACCCCTCTTCAACCACACATGTTTTGCTCACAGACACCAGCTTTCTCCTTCATGCGGACATCATCCTCATTAAATGATAAACAAACCTAACAATGCCGTTGGTGCAACCACCTTTGAGGTCCCTAACCTTAACTATCTTTGATTGAAGCCAATCTATTGGGAAGGGAATTCAAAGCCAGTATATCCAAAACCAAAGGTTGATATTGGTGGGTTTACCCTCAACCGCCTTAAAACCACACTGTTCCCGAGTTTTAACCGAAAACGTCACATACCGTGAGTCTGTATATATCGTGAAAGTCTTATAAACAAAAACGCAACATGCCTCATTCTAAGTCCACTGCTTCCGCTGCCTGAGCCAACATATCTGACTCCTGTTCCTCCTCCACCTTTCACCTCACCCGGCTCTTCCTATGATGGTTGCAGCTCGTCACTTCATGATCAAGTGAGTCAGTGCTCACAGTGACTCTGCCAAGTAATCGTGACTGTGCCTGCCTTAGGTTGTCCCTGGTTTCAAGGTGGGATCTTACCCGTCGTTGGCTAACCAGCCTTCCATACTGGCTTACTGCAGGATGCCGGGCCTGGGATACAATCAGTTTCCACCCATTAGGTGGTATGGATTGCAAAGTGGAGGAATGGAGACAGATTCTTCTTCCCCAGCTACTCATGCAGCCAAGTGTTTGCGAAACAGAGACACAGCAGGGTGCTTATCCTGTGTGTGTGTGTGTGTGTGTGTGTGTGAGGAATAATGGGGCGAATCAAAAAAGTAACTTTCTAACAGAGTTTAAAATATTATATTATCAAATGCTAACATTTTATCAAAGCGTTCCAGCAGTGGTATTGGCATTTGAAAGGTAAACCCACTACTTCTGAATGTAAATTGAGAGCCTAGCATGTAGGAACCCTTCCCAGCAGATGTAGCGCTAATCTACTAGTTGTTCTTGATTCTATATTTTAATTGATGTATTTTTACTTTTTCAGTTTATTAAGCATTCCAGCATTTTGCATTCCAGTCTTATTCTTATCATACCCATATTTATTCAATTACCCTTTTTAGTGTGATTATTATTATTTTTATTTATTTATTCTAAATTTAGAAAACACTGATCACAACTTAAACTTCCTTAAATGCATGACACTTATTTTTTAATCATACTTTTTAGGTTAAATCACTTGGTTAATTGCAACACTGTCTTTAATTGTCCTTATAACCTCCTTTTGAACTTTGATGTTCATCCATGAATGATAACTGTTGTCCTAGGAAGACTAAAACTAATCAAAACTGCACCTGAAAAGGAAAAATAATTAGGCATAATATGAATATCTGAACATCTTTTATAAGTTAGTAATTGGTTGACAAGAATGTAATCATAATCAATTATAGTAAAGACCGTTTAATTGTTAACACTATTGTTTATCTGAAGTATGCTTTCAGTATCCCGTGTGTCTTCCCCCACTCTGAGTAGAGGAGTAACCTCCCTTATCTCGGCCCTGACATACACAAGAAGACAGGCTCACACTCAACCACCTGGTTCTTTCCTCCCCCACTCTTCCACCGTGGACAACATGAATTAGAAATTTGGATAACATTTTATCTTACTTATTTAGTCTAATTGTAGGTATTGTCGATTATCACCTCTAATTTATGACATCACTTTTTAATATGACGTCCGTTATTACCGTACTCCCTCAAGAAATATTTTATTTGTGTTATCTTTTTGGTACTTAAACCTTGTCAAGTCTGTTGAACTGTGCATTAACTCCGCCCTCCCCGAGTCCTTTTAGGGCGGGTCCTTCTGCTCAGATTGGTGAGAGAGGATTTTCCCTGAACTCTTAGAAAGAGTCCCCAGCGCTGGTTGACCCCTGGACTTCTGTGGAGGAGCGGTGTGCATGCTATGGACAACTTTAAATGCTAATTGTTCATGTTATGAAGTCTAGATAATAACCCCTATTATCCTTGACCCATAAAGGGTCCCGCCTGTCCCCGGTTGTTGCTCCCTTGTTCTTGGTGTCCCTGGTAGCTGTTGCCGTTTGAACATAAAAATAAAAAATCACAATATTTAAAATTTGCATCTTCAATATTAGGCGACTCACTTCTGCTTTGACCGTTACTCAATTCACAATTCTGCTTTATTCTTCTACCCAATTGTCTCTTTTCCTTACCCCAACGATTTCATCTCGGATGACCTAATCATTTATTCTACCTATTGTTCGAATTTGATATTGTCCAACCTTTGCTACACCTCTACCCTCTGTATACCACATCAAACGTGCATATGACTTATTCGAATAAAGTAAAACCCAGTTTAATTTTTACATACTTATAGCTACCCGAGTCCCTGACCTGTTCATTACTATTTCCATTTTTCTATACCATTACAAAAACAGTGTTATTATATCTATCTAGTTTTTCATTTGTCAACATCAAATCGATACAATATTCCCATTTTCTAATAGTGATTGACTCAGATACCCACCCGTGTTGAAGACATGAGTGGATCTCTGACCCCCATAAGACAGGGTTCGCGAATGTGCTCTATCAGATGGAACACTGTCTCCCTCCCCCTATGGGGGTGAAATACAGCCTGTGAACCTATCCCCCCAAAGGTGCCACAAAGACAGGCGCATTCCCGCAGACACAGAGACGCAGGATGTGATTTTCCCATTACTTGTTAACTATTCCCGAATGTCTCGGGGATAGTCTGTCTTATAACTCTTCCATTGCTTTCCTAATTCCTTTATAACAGTCCATGCGTATGGGTGGGCCTTTCCCTCCTTGTGTTACACAATCCTTATCTTTTTCTCCATCTTGCTTGATATCCCCTTTACTGTCCACTTTCTCATCTCCATTCAACATTTCCTTAGCTGTTCTTTATCTTTCTTCATCTCTCTCCTTCCTTTTGGAACAAGGCTAGCACCAACTTCTCCCTCTCCATTTTCTCTACTTCCTTTTTTCCTTGTTTGTTAACCCTGTAATTCCTTATCATTACCTCCATGTCCCTACACATCACTCCATCAAAAGCTCCTCCCTTTGGCCACTTTGTGCCCGATGTTGCTGTTCTCTTTTCCCACTTCTCTGAGATCTTCTTTATCTCATCTTTAAGCAATGGACAATCTCTACCCAAAATCTCCACTGCTGTAGGTGCCATATTTATTTTCTTAGGTGACAAACACTATTTTTTAATACAATTTGTTTGAGTTTATTCTACTTGTTAGTTAAAGCTTTTATCTCTGCTGATTGGAATGTGCTCCCCTCCCACCTTTGCCGATTCTTACTTCTGCTCTGCTCCTGGGCTCTTGCCCCCACCCTTCCTAACCTCTAGCCTGTCCTTTTCTCCTGATCAGACAAAACCAGGGGGGGTTTACACATCTACTTCAGACAAATCAATTATTACCGATTATATTTATTCCTACTATCGAAGTGCTTTCTATACGCTTTTCCAGCACTTCTCTGTCTTTCCAATTTATTTGCGACAGAATAAAATAAAAGAAAACGGGCTGCACAAGTCTCTGAGGTGACTTAACCCTACCGCGGCTTGAATGCAGAAAGAAAATGACTTATACAACTTTTTATAGTTTGTCGTAAAACGGTCGAATTTGTTGCACAAGGTTCTGAGTGGAACTAGTCACTAACTCGCCTTTAATTACAAAAAAAAGTTTGACCAGGCGTTATAGCCAGTCTTTTGTTTAAAACAGGAACGGCCAATTATACAAAGTTCTGAGCAACTGCAGAACGTACAGATCGATAGGGCGTTTTTATAGCCCGTCAAAATTTAGATCAACATAAACAAACACTATATGCGCAATTATATAAGGTTCGAAGATATTGCCTACTCTAACATTCCAATTTTCAATTTTGGAATTTTAACTTAATTTAGAATTTGTTTTGTAGTTTGCCAATACTCAATACTCTGCTGCTTCGTTAGCTAGGCGTAAAGTCCTAGGCTTCTCTACCGCTTGATTCAGTTCAGCTTAGCACAGAGGCGATAATCAATTTTTATACTCCCACCTTTTACTAACCAAGTAAGCTTATCTTATATTGGCAGCATCCGTAGAGTTGGTTCTAGTGCCCCCACAGAACCGATCTCAGTATTCTGACCCTTATTATCCGCAAGGCGGTATACCTGAGACCTTTAGGCGCTGACTGACATCACTGTCCCTCTCTAACAGAGGCGGCGCCAGCGGGCAGCCCACTTCTTTCCGTCCTCCTTAACTAGAAACTAGCTTTCTCAAACCCAGGATTGAGAATGCCTGAACTCCGATCTACCAGAACTTTTACTAAAAAACCAGGATAAAGAATCCAAGATTCCCAACCAACAGAACTTTTTCAAAGAACCAGACTCAAAAATCCAAACCTCTCATCCCCAGAGCTGAAAACAACTAATTTCCTTAAGGCCGCGACTGAGGAATCCCACTCCTGACCCTTAACTCCAATTAGAGTTGATCAGAAGCAACCCTACTAATCTATCCCACAACAGAATCTGATTTCTGGGGGTGATCTAGGGACCTGCGAGCGCTGTCCTATTGGAACTTTTCCACTAATTCGTTCCTTTAGCCGACAGTTCACAGGAATTTACAGGCCTACTTATCCAAAATACCAAACCAATAACCGTATCAAGTTAAAACCACAGATCCTTTGAGTTAGTAAACCACAGAGCATGTATGGTTAGTGCGCGCACGTCATTCCTCCACAGGGCTCCTCTCTCTTTTTCTATAACTAATGGTTCGTTAATTGAAGAGTCACTTTACCTGCTGCTTAGCGTTCAGACAGGGCAGGAGCAGATCACACAATTTTTCTATATAATGATAAGAACGCAGCTTACCTTTTTAAGATGAGTGGCCACTCTATTGTGTGATCCGTCCGGACCCCGTCCTGCAGCACAGCAGCTGGCGTGTCCCTGTTATCCAATCCTGTTCGTGACGCCAAATATGTGGTAGATAATCCGCATTTAACACTATAACTTAAATAAGAGAGTTAAAGGAGACCGGAGCAAGAATGACAAAAGACTTTATTTTTACTCGCGAACAAGTAAGAGCAAAGCCGAGTTGGTTTGACAAAGAACTGGAGAGCTGGTCACGGGCCCCTCCTTATATCTCCCTTTCTGTCCATCGAGGATGTTGTTATTTACGATATCTCCTGCACACACCATGTTTAACTAGTCTCACAATCAGTTGTTTTGCTAGTTTCCCTCCTGGCCCGCATCCTGCCTCCCAGGAATTTCTGTGAATGATTCAGCAACAGTTTTACGACACAAGAATGGGGTGTCCGGCTTGTCCTTGCCCCTAGACTAGTCTCAGGTCACCCTGATCCTTGACCTCTATGTCAGTGGGTAAACACAGATAAGTTATTCAACAGACCTTATGGCACCTCTTCAGGCCCTCTGTTAGAGAGGAGTGGGGACTTGTCTTCTTAAGCTTTTCTTCACCATTATTATATTTATATAGCATATAGGCCAGATGAAAAATATATGTTAGCGTAATAATGTAAGGTAAATTTTCTTCCATAGTTTCCCTGGGGGCCTGCGCTGCAACAGCCGGCCTTCTGTCCCTGGGGCTACGGGACCTAGAGGCAGACATTGCTGAGGTTGATGGAGCCGGAGATGTAGACTGTAATGAAATGCCAGGGGTGCTGGACCGATCCTCAGGCCGGTCTGACGGGGTACCCGACCTTTCCTCCTCTTGTGCCACATTGCTTCTTGAACTAAAAAAGTTAGACTTAGGAAAAATTAGCATATGAATATAACAGTTTTATATACAAGTTATCACCACTTTAATAGCGCACTTTGAAGATACATTTTTTACAACACAAATACTGTTATTGAGTTATATATAACTGTTGTTTGAGGCTTCAACAATTTCATGAAATTTATTTTTGTTTATGTTTAAGTAATTTATACAGACCTTCTTTGTTGTATATGGGGCAAAACAAAGGACATGATCTCCGCATATTTCCAGTCCTTCTGTGTGCCACCTTCCGATCCACTTGAAATGTATTTCTTTCTGTTTTTTACAAACGCGTCCCTTAAAGCCTTCCATCTTACTTTACAGGTGTCAGCTGAAACAAAGGAGAGACACAGGTGAATGAAAAATGTTCACATATAACTTATATTTATTTGCTTCTTCCCTCACAGGTACATGGCTTCTGGAGATTCACTAGTGAGTCTGGCATATAGCTACCGCCTGGGGCACTCTACAGTAATGAACTCAGTCCACATGGTGTGTGCTGCCATTGAGAAAACCATGATGGAGAGGTTCCTACCCAGGCCAACACAAGAGACATGGGAGGAAGTGGCTCAAGGCTTCTGGAAGAAGTGGAATTTTCCAAACTGCCTGGGAGCAATAGATGGGAAGCATGTGACCATCCAAGCCCCAGCACTGAGTGGGAGTCAGTATTTTAACTACAAAAAAACTTTCTCAATAGTGCACTTGTGGACTCGAACTACAGGTTCAGGGTCATCCAAGTGAGGGACTTCGGAAGGACCAGGGATGGCGGCGTATATGCTGGGTCAGCTCTCGGAAGAGGAATGGAGACCAAAACCCTTCATGTCCCACCCAGTACCTCTCTGCCTGGCGCTGCTCACTTGGGTGATGTTCCACATGTCATGGTGGGTGATGCAGCCTTCCCACTGAAGACATACCTAATGAGACCATACCCCGGACAGAACCTCACTCACCAAAAGAGGATATTCAACTACAGACTTTCAAGGGCAAGGATGGTGGTTGAGAATGCTTTTGGCATTCTGTCCTCCAGGTGGAGAATCTTGCATCGCAGGATCAACCTGCACCCACAAAATGTGGACACCCTTGTTTTGGCTGCATGCATTCTCCATAACTTCCTGCTTGCCCCGACAGAGAATGTGAGGTTGCTGGAGGAGGCAGAGCAACAGGGGAGAAACCTGCCAGCAGTATGCCACATGGGAGGAAACAGAGCCTCCAGAGAGGCCAGTAATGTGAGGGAGATCTTCTTCACCTATTTCAACTCCCTACAAGGCAGTGTGTCTTGGCAGGACAGGATGGTGTGAAAGTTTTTCCAAAAAGTGTGGAAAATGTATATATTTGTAAATATGTTTTTTTTGTTATTCAAATGTTGTTGTTTTTATCATGCTCATTACAGATTTATTGTTATATTGTTCTAAAGATATCATCATTCATTGTAAATAAAACATTTAAAATTAGTCTGCTGTTGTATTCTTTTAATCTCCATCACATAAGGGTAAGTGTGAACTACCATCCCCCATTGAGTTCACACCTGGGTGTGAACTCAATGGGGTTAGATACAATGAACTCTCAGCAGAGGTAAGACTGAAAGTTCACGCACTTCCCCCACAGCTGACTATATCAACAGTATTTGACACTGGGTAGTTACAGTTTCAATAGGTAGTTATAATAGTATTACATATTTGTATACACTTTTAATACTATAGCTGTGTGAAATATTTTCTATGTATCTTTTTTCCAGAAAGTACAAGTTTAAAAGTTATTCAGTCAAGTACTTTTAAAGAAAACTACTATTTAAAGTCATTAAAAAAGTTCTGTGCACTGATCAGGACATAAAAAATATGTAATGTGCTATATTAATAAATAATTAAATATTTTACAGATACTCATAGGTAGATTCTGTACAGTTCATTTAAAATCACATTTTTTTTTATAATCTTAAGTAATACTTTGTACTCACCATCCACTCCCAAAACGACTGCAATTAAATGCCAGGCTTTGTCCTTTCTCGCATTGTCCTTATAAAAAGGATGACTGATTTCGTATATTATTTTATGTTGCTCCACTTCGATTATAAGTCTCTCGTCGTCCATGTTGCCGACCCTCTGAGACCCTTTGATTGATTGACTGCTGAACTGGTGCCACCGGTCATGACGTAATGTTGATGTGAAGTTGTGATAGGCTACATGAGCGGAGTATTGTGTTTTATTTTGAAAATTGACCGGATGCTCTATGGCTTTTATTATTTCACTTCCTGCCCGGCTCGATCTGCTCTGTGGAAATTGACGCGGTTCAGCAGCGGCTCGCGTCAAAATAGAAGTGCTGCGTAAAGATAGCGCTGCGGCGCGGTGCGCCGCTCCTGGGACGCTGCTGAGACGCGCCGCGGCGCGCCCGGTGGGGATGGTTTCATTGATTAGCGTGGCAGCGATCAGCAGCGGTGACCGTGGCGCAGCTGTTCCACGGCACTTACGTCCCCGGTGGAATACGGGCTTGAGAGTTACCCCGGCCATGAAGCCCTGTCAGCCCAGTAAGACATCCAGCCAGGGGTTCTCAAGCAGGAACACAATAATGAAGGGAGCGCTTTCCATAACATGCTGAATTCCCCGGGTCCTCTGCCTCGTATCGAATATTAGAGGTAGTGATCATTTCTTTGAGAAGTACTTACTACTTAAGCACTTTATAATTATAACTTCATCCATTGATTGATCCATGAGCATCTGCCATGCTCAAAATACAAGAGAGAGAGAGAGAGAGACTGTGTGTGTGTGTGAGAGGGAGACTGTATGTGAGAAAGAGACTGTGTGAGAAAGAGACTGTGTGAGAGAGAGAGAGAGAGAGATTGGAAGGGAGGTAGGAAGGAAGGGAGGGGGGGGTGTTCTCTTTGTTAACCAGATGGTGATCTACCCTTTGAAGCTCCTCTAGGTGTGATAAGCAGTCTTCGCGACAATGTCTCCCATCCCCCAATGTTTAAACCATGCTTCCACCATGTGTTCGACCATAATCGCCATTAAAAAAGAAACATGCGTTTGCACATGGCCACCGACACAACAAGCACTGTGATTCATAAAGGTTGGCTCAATCCCCTGGGACCTAGAGACACCACCACGTGTGGACTCCATTTCTAGCCTTCTGGGTCTAATAACACCACGGTATTGCCGACTCGACAATGCTCTGAACACTCTTTCCAGCTTCTCGAGGTCTCAGCGAACTGTTTAATACAACTTGGATAACATAGCTCATCTGTAATATGTCCCTGTCAAAACACGGACACGTTGAAAACTTAACAAACCCTTTATAACAGATCACCTCTAAAACCCCGTTGGGTATCACATTAGACAAACACATATACAATTCTGGCCCTTTGTTTCCTCGGTTTAGTCTTATAATGGCGACTAAATCATTATTTATAATTAATTCCTAATCAGAGTTATCAGAGTTATCAGAGTTCATCTTTACGTCGGCTTAACTGTAGTGACTATGGACCGGAATAACGGAGCTTTCACGAAAACGAATGCTGATCGCTGATCACTAAATCTGCATAGGTTAGTTATAGGAACCTTAGGTGGCAGAGGCCTGCCACCTAAGGTTCCTATAACTAACCTATGCAGATTTAGTCTTTGCGACGATACGATCTGCTTACCTTTATTTTATGGGCCCGTGGCAGGGGTTTTCAGATCCTCGTGTTCGATCGGCTCGGTCAGTCTAGGTCCGCCTTTCCTTGGATAACTCACGTCGAGGGTCACCAATTGTTAAGATATATTAGTCCAGGAAAGGCCGCCGAGACCGGATCGCTTTTAACTCACTTTATTGGGTTAAGGTGGTTGGTCTATTGTCTATCGTCTATGAAACAAAAGGAGAGGGATCGTATATAACACGCGTGGAGCATCTCTAAGCTTTACGCCGCCCAAGAGATTCTGATTCTAAAATGGCGGAGTCCGAGTTAAATAGGCAGGTAGAGGTGGGCGTGTTCTGTGGCTTTAAAAGCCCGCCCCCTTCATCTATGACGCAAGTCTTACAGCTTATGTTATGTTTACTCAGTATTGTGGCTATGGGAGAATATTATGGCTGAAATATTGTAGCGTTTGCGGCCCGTCACTGCGGGGCTAACTAGCGGAATGAGGAGGACACAGAGTGGCTGGCTGTTTAATCGGAGAACCAGGCTTTATTCCTTTCCATACAAAACTAACTAACGGGGTTGGAGGAGTGCCCACAACAATATGGCGATACCGAACACTGGCTAGCTCCGCCCCCTATCCCAACTGGCCTATCAGGCTGAACAAGGGCAACTCCTTCCCCCCACAAACTCCCCATCAATCCCCCCCATAGTCCTGCCGGGTCGCTACACGGCCCCCCCCCCTAATTCCTCGTCCCTGAGGAAGAGCATAGTCTTGAAAGCGACCCGGAAGTCGCCGTTCCCTCTGCGACCTCCTTTCTCCACCATCCAACAGAGAAGTTCCTGTTGCTGCAGCCGTGTTTCTCGGCACCACAGCTCCAAGCGGCGTCACCTCCTCCCCTTGAGGCACATTCTGTTGCTGTCTCTGTGGGATCCTCCTATGGCGAGGTGACCTGACCCGCGCCCTGGGAGTCGTCACAGGGAAGGCGGGCTGCTGATTCCCCCGGTATGGTGCCATCCTATCCCTGTGCAGCACGACTGTGCGGCCTCTGGGAGCCAGTCTGACTCTATACACAACCTCGCCAACTCTCTCAACCACATAGCAGGGGCCAACCCATTTGCTGTCCAGCTTGGGGCAACGGCCTTTTACCCTCTTAGGTCCATACACCCAGGCGAGGTCCCCAGCCTGGAAGTCCTGCCCCTTAGCGTGCATGTCATAGCATCGCTTCTGACGAACCCCTGCCTGCTGGGCCTGGTGTCTGGCGAATCTGTGGGCCATTTCCAGGCGGTCCTGTAACTGCCTGGCATACTCCGGGCCAGCCATGGCATCTGGTGCATCGGGCGGTCGTCCGTAGGCCAGCTCTGGCGGCGTTCTGAGCTCCCTGCCCAACATCAACAATGCAGGAGTACAGCCAGTGGAGTCTTGGACTGCACTGCGGCACGCCATGAGGATGAGGGGTAGTTGCAGGTCCCAATCACTCTGATCTGAGTGATCTGATCTGATCTGATCTGATCCTTGGGCAATCGTCTAGGCCGCTGGCGGATTGGCTGGGCATCCCCTGTTTTAATAAAGTGTTGGACCAAATGTGTTTGGCCAACGTCGTTGGGGCCAGTGGCAAAACTGTGTCGATACTCATACAGGAGGTTCCATAACCTATCCTGTTGCTCAGAGTTTAGGCCTTCCCGACTGTTCTCCCAGATGCCTCGGACAGTTTTACTGGCTGTTGACTCTTCCCCAGAGATGGGGACCACACTTGCAATCCGTATGACAGCATGGGGGTGTGACTGGGCACATGCGTCTGGTTCTGGGGGTATGAGGTCGTCGGACAGTGGAAGAGGGCTTTCTGCAAAAGGGGCCTCCCATTGTGCAGAACATGGTGGGTCCCCCTCTGCATCCCCATTCTCACCAACCTTGTTGGCCATTTCAGTAGTGTGGGGATCATTCAGGAAGGGGATGGACGTCCCGTCTTTGAACGTTACAGTACGTGCTCCGAAGTCCAGTGAAATCCCTGCCGCACACAGAAAGTCCATTCCCAGTAAACAGTCCTCTTTTATTTCAGCGACCCAGACTGGTTGGCAGGCTGAGTAGGTCTCTATTTCAATCAGAGCCTCCCACCTCCCCAGCATGGGAGCCTTTCCTCCGGTAACTGTGGTGAGTTGAATATCGGTTGCTTGTGTTTGGGTTCCGGCAGGCATGAGGTCTGGGTGTAGGAGCGACACAGTTGAGCCTGTATCCAGTAGGGCTTTGGTCCGTTGGCCATTAACCAACACAGGCACTCTACAGCAGTCGGCGGTGAGTGCATTATGGGGAAGAAGAGCATTGGTGACAGGGTGGTGAAGCGCTTTTGCAACAGGTCGTGTGTCATTGTCTTTGGGGAGTGAAGGGTGGCTCGGGTCGCTCCCCTTTACACCGAGCCCTGAGCGTTTCCCGGCTCTTGCAGGGCAGAATCAGGCACCGTACAAAGGCGCCATGTGTGACCTCTTTGGTGGCATTTCCAGCAGACTTGGCTCTGTCGGTCGTTCGGCGACATCGCTTTGCGCTCGTAGCCCGTTGGGTACGAGGTAGGTCCAGGAGGCTGAATGGCTTGGGTCTTAGGCAGTACAGAGACCTGTCTGGGTTGGTAGTCCAAGCCTTCTGTGAGTATGTCTTCCACTGCCAATGCTTTGTCTAGTGCTGCCTCCAAGGTCTGTGGGTCAGCGAGTCGGACTTGCTGGCGCAATGGGAGGGGTAAGAGGCCGCGAATGAAGGCTTCCTTAGTTAACACCAAGCGTGTTGCATCATCAAAATCAGGAAATCCCCTTTGTGCGAGGTAACGCAGCTCAGCCGCAAACACTCCTAATTTTTCTCCGGGTTCCCGCACTCGTTCGTTGAACCTCTGCCTCATCACAACTGCAGGAGTGGTGCTCCCAAAACGCCTCTTTAAGGCCCTAAATATAGCTTGTGGATTTCCTAGGTCGGCTGTGGTCACATCCAACAGTACTCTTCTTGCCTCCCCTTCCAATGCTGAGACTAATTGAACAGCCCTTTCAGCTGGGGACCATTCATTGGCTGTCGCTAGCAGCTCAAACTGGGCACAGTAGGTTTCCCAAGATGTGAGGCCGTCATAACGTCCCAATTTTATGCGGCTGCCCCTGGGGACGGGGTCTGGTGCTGTTTTTTGGAGAGTAACCAAGGCAGCAGTAAGTGCAGTAGTCAGAGCCGGAACCAGGTCACCTGGTTGGTTAGCAGTGGAATGGCAGCCATGGAACTATCATAATCATTGTTTCCTTTATTAGCATCAGCATGGCTCCCCGCTTCATGTGGCTTAATAACACAGCCTTGTGATTCTCCCATCATGGACATTATGCTGCCTCTAGAGCTATCAAGGAAATGTGCAACAGCACGCTCCATTGCAATGCTCATTCTCTGCATGAAGACATCTTCTATTTGAGCTGTAATGTCTTTTTGTAACTCTGGGATAGACCTTGGTTGGCCACCCACTTTACCTTGACGATCTTTCGGGGCGATGACGTCATCGTTGTCCGGTCTGCGTGCATGTAGCTTGTTTACATCTCTCTCACCGGCATGTGGCTTGGCCGTCGCGGCAACACGGAATGGGCTTTTCTCTACAAAATCTGGGACTTCAGTCAGCAAAGTGGCGAGTGGTGAGTGAGACTTTTCTTCTTTTCTCCTTACAACTTGGCTTGCGTCAGTTGGTTTTCTCATTGGTGTTTCCGGCGGGGTGTATAGATTGAAGAGGTCGGACTTTCCGATTCTTCCTTCAGCCATCTCGGTCCTACGGTAGCAGCTAGCGGTGGTAGCCCGCGCGTGTGAGGGGAATGGAGGCTTGGCTATCCCACTTCTTGACACCAGTGTAGCGTTTGCGGCCCGTCACTGCGGGGCTAACTAGCGGAATGAGGAGGACACAGAGTGGCTGGCTGTTTAATCGGAGAACCAGGCTTTATTCCTTTCCATACAAAACTAACTAACGGGGTTGGAGGAGTGCCCACAACAATATGGCGATACCGAACACTGGCTAGCTCCGCCCCCTATCCCAACTGGCCTATCAGGCTGAACAAGGGCAACTCCTTCCCCCCACAAACTCCCCATCAATCCCCCCATAGTCCTGCCGGGTCGCTACAATATGTTACACTACTGTGTATGCTTCATTTATCCGAAGATAACCATAGCTACTTTTTGATAATTTGGTGTAATGTATGTAGACATGCCAAAGTAAAGCTGGTTTACCTCTATACAATTAAATTGGGTCTCTAACCATTATAGGATCCAGTTTCCAAACCATCTTCCTACCATTGCACTGCTTGAATGGTCATTTATGTTGCTTGAGGGAAATATTGAAATGTTGAAAATTATTTTGTGCCACAGAATTTGGTGTCCAAGCTACTTTGACTATTGATGTATTGTAGTTCATGTTTGCTTAAGGTATTTTTTTGTCAGTTATGTTGTGCCCAACTTGTTGAAGAGCACAACCAAGAACGGGAGGTCCACACATCGACAGTTAAATGTCCCGTTACATTTGTAACGGGACATTTAACTTGTATTTGATCGAATTGCCCTGCGATCAAATACAAACTTTGAGCTATCTTGCACAAGCACAACAATTATATGAGGTCTATGATATGTTCATAATGCAACGCACCCTGTTGAAATGTATTGCTCACATTGGATGTGTGCCATCAATGCACCCAATTACATTAGGAAATCCTGAAATATAACACCCAGATGAAAAGTCAACAAGGATAATTTCGGAGCCATTTGGGAACACTTAAAGTAGATAATGCTGACCTGCAAGTTGGTGAAACTCCATGAAGTTACGCAACAACCGCTTCAGCGCAAGACAGACGCACGGAGCGGCAGACGGTAGCTTTGCCTATGTGCTCAGCATCTCCTACACTGTACAAAAAGCTACCCGTCGCAAAAAAACGGAAAGCTATGCAAATTGTTTGTAGTGAACTGAGGGCAGATCCACGATTGGTAACATTTGCAATGTAGGGTTGGAGAAGGCTATTTAAATATATCAAAGAATCACGTGAAAAACTATATCTCTCCAGCAAAAAGTCATCCGGAAAGGACAATATGTCGAGCCGTGGTCTAATTAATCTCTCTGTGAATTGCACAAATTATTTGCGCTCCGATATCAATAGGCGAACACGTAAAAGCTGCGATAAACGTGGGTTTAAATAGCCTACTCTGAGCAAAACCGGGTTATCTTCCAAACTTAACCTGCGCAAAACCTGCTCCGACCAGGTTTGATTGAGAGCATATGTTTCCATAGCAACTTACATGCCGTGGTCATTTTGGAACGGAAAACCTAGGGTTGCCGCTAACCCTGGGTTAACTTAGCTGGGTAAGTGATAAAACCGGCTTTGTGGAACACCCCTCAGGCAACAACACAAACATAGAAGAAATGAGTACAAGAGTGAACACAACCTCTCAAGTTGGCCATAACGTTAGCCTAGTGAAACTGAAAGAAGTAACATAATATTATTGTAAATTGAATTTGCTGTGTTACAGACACACAAAAAAAGTTGATATAACATAATCTGAAACATGTGCAGTTTAACTCAAAATAAGAAGACAGGGCATTTTTAAAACTATGAGAAGATGTCAGTGATCGTATGTTTGGAGGAAGATTATTCCAGTCCGATGGCGCTTTGAACATAAATGCTTTTCTACCAATTGTTTTATTCACTTTAGGAATGGAAAAGAAGCACTGAGATGAGTGTCGTAATTGATATGTTGAGGAATATGGAATCAAAAATTGTTGTAAATAAACAGGATAATTGCAGTGAATACATTTAAAGATAAACTGTAGCCAGTGAATATGTCTTCTTATATTGAGTGTGGGCCATTTGAGTTTGTTATACATGATACAGTGATGAGTGTAAAATGAGCAACCAAGAACAAATCTACATAGACAGTTATATGCTGTGTTGAGGGGTAGAAGATTGGTTTTAGATATACTACATCAGCATAGTCAAAAAACGGTAAAATAAGTTGTAAGGCAAGTTTCCTTCGAACATTAAGCGTAAAACAGTTCTTGGATCTAAATAAAACACCAATACCAAGTTGATTTTACGAAGCATATAGTCAATGTGGGGTTTGAAGGTAAGTTCTGAGTCAAGCCATACACCTAGATATTTAAATTGTTCAACTCTATGCAGATTCATACCATCATTACATGTTATTATTAAATTATTAGATTTTGTTTTTAGATTATGTTTTGTACCAAAGACCATGGAATAAGACTTAGTTTTATTGAACAGAAGTCTGTTAGATGAGAGCCAGTTTTGAACGATATCAAAGTCCAGTTGAAGAGCATTTTGTATCTGAAATATTAGAATTAGCAGTATAAAGGACAGTATCATCAGCATAAAGTTGAACTGAAGTATTAGAACAAATCACAGGAAGATCATTAATAAAAATTGAGAAAAGAAGAGGTCCAAGTGTTGAACCTTGGGGTACACCTCTTTGTTGTACAAAAAAATCAGACTTACATCTTACATCCTTACACCCAGCTTTCTATTATGTAAATAAGTATTAAACCAGAGAAGTACCTTTTGCAAAAAAACAATTGCATAAAGCTTACTAAAAGTAAATAGTGGTCCACCAAATCAAAAGCCTTCAGATCAATAAAAATAGCTCCTGTGAGATCACCAGAGTCAGATGCTGAAAATATATCATTAGTCAACTTAACAAGTGTAGTGGTTGTTGAATAATTAGGTCTAAATCCAGACTGAAACGGTGACAGGACATTATTTATTTTAAGATAATGTGATATTTGATTGGAAATTATT
This sequence comes from Micromesistius poutassou, assembly GCF_964030765.1. Lineage (NCBI taxonomy): Eukaryota > Metazoa > Chordata > Actinopteri > Gadiformes > Gadidae > Micromesistius > Micromesistius poutassou. The sequence goes on from NC_140294.1 coordinate 5,220,185, forward strand.
TTTCCAAAGACTTTTGTGGCAGTACAGATTATTGATATTGGTCTATAATTATTTGGATCATGGACGTCGCCTTATAAGGGTTAATAGGGATAGCGAGGAGGAGGTGGCTTCGGATGTTCTCGTACAAGGGTATGTGTCACTCCGCCAATCAGGGGGCAAAGCGGTGGGAACAGTGAGGACACGTGATCTGCTCCTGACCCCCCTGGTGGTGCATGATCCTATTGGCCGCCGGCTTCTGACCACTGCTACGCTTCTTACTGTGCGTTCACACCAAAAGACAAATTTCGCCGACTCGCGCGACTCAGCGAATGTTGTAGCGCGACTCAGCGAAATCTGTCGCTGTGCTTAATGTGTGCTTATTTGTGTGCACTTAACGTGTCTCGGGGCGAATTTTGTCGCGGAGCGTTTTTCCCGCCAACGGTCCTTCATGCTAATTCAGTCTCTCATCAACCATGGCCGAGATAACAACCATTGCGTGTCTGTATCTGTTGTGGAAGAGGGAGAGACGTCGGAATGCCCGTCGTTTATGGGTTCATCATATAAATCGGAGCCGTACAGAGCTCTGTGAATTTCACCGTCTTCTCCAGGAGCTCCGTCTGGACGACGACCGCTTCCAGCGGTATTTGAGGTTGACTCCGGCCCAGTTTGATGACCTGCTAGCTAGGATCGGTGCTAGGATATCACGGTTGGACACCAACTACAGGCGCTCCATCTCGGCTTTGGAGCGCCTGTCCATCTGTCTCCGGTGAGTGGTAGTTTCATAAAAGTTGTATGTCGAAATCGAACATCAAACATTATATGTTTACATACATTAACATTTTCCACGGTAGACAGCGCCATTTAGTGGACGTTGCAGATTACATATTCCAATGATTGATTATCCTCTGCCGACAATAGTATAGTTTGTAGTCAAATACAATAAATAGATCAATTATGTTGATGAAATATTACTCCTGCCTTTGTAAATGTGGCTTTTTTTATAAATGGACGTGGCAAAATTATTGTAAATGTATGATTTTTACACCTATAGTATCTTCACTTCAACATTTAATTTAAATTATTATTATTATTTTTTTTTCTGCAGATACCTAGCCACTCCTCCTACAGGACCATCGCCAACAGCTTCCGTGTTGGGGTCTCCACAGTCCCTGGCATTGTCCCTGATGTTGCCACTGTCTGGGACTGTCTGGTGGAGGAGTTCATGGCTGTGCCCACAACAGATGGCTGGAGGGCCATTGCAGGGAGGTTTGAGGAGCGGTGGAATTTCCCTCTTTGTTGTGGAGCATTGGATGGCAAGCATGTGGTCATCAAAGCCCCTGCTCACTCTGGATCCCAGTTCTTCAACTACAAGGGAACTTTCTCTCTGGTTCTCTTGGCAGTTGTAGATGCGGAATATTGTTTCCGGGTGATAGATGTCGGGGGCTACGGAAGAACCAGTGATGGTGGAATTCTGGCCAACTCTGCTTTTGGTGCAGCGCTTCAGTCTGGCACCCTCCAACTGCCTGCTGACCTGCCACTACCAGGAGCTGACCACCGAGGACCACAGCCACACGTCTTTGTGGCTGATGAGGCCTTTCCACTCCGGAAAAACCTCATGAGGCCGTTCCCTGGTCGCAACCTGCCGAGAGAGAGGCGGGTGTTCAACTACCGTCTGTCCCGGGCTCGGCTGGTTGTGGAGAATGCCTTTGGGATCCTTTCTTCCCAGTGAAGGGTCTACAGGCGTGCCTTCGAGGTCAACATAGACGTTGCGAAGAAGTGTGTGAAGGCTACCTGTGTTCTCCACAACTTCCTGCGGAGGACAACCCCCCCAAGTGCATTGAGGGGGAACATCCCAGTTGGTGAGGAGGACCCACTGCCAGGTCTGGGAAGAGTTGCTGCCAACAACTCAGTGAGGGAAGCCATCAGGATTCGGGAGGCCTTCACATCCTTCTTCTCCGCAGAGGGAACCGTCCCATGGCAGGACAACGTGTAGCGCACCAGCACACCCAAAACGGCTCTTTTAAGAGCCACCCACAGATTACTATTGAGCCTACTTCCTGCAATTACTATATTTATATATATATATGTATATATATTCACTGTGTCACTCTTCTGACTTAATGAAGCATGTCTCCTTTACATACAACAGTAATATGCCATTATTAATTAAGTTAAATGTTAAAGTTTGTTTATATTTTGAAATCAGGTAACTGACGGTCCTGAGCCGTATTGCTTTCCTTCTGCTGGCCTCTGTTCTTCTTCCAGGGAAGCTGATTGCCTGGCCACCTCACTGAGGGATTGAACTCACCTGCCGGAAGCCTGCATAAGATGGGGGAATCCAACATGGTGCTCTCGCTCTCCCACCTGGAAGGCTGATGCTGCCCGGCATCCAACTGGGTTTTATTTGGGGTTGTTATTCTAGCCCTTTAGCCTTTGTTTGCATACTCATAGTTTAGTTTAACTGTCATATCACTCAAACACCACACTACACTACTGAATACTGATGTGTTTTTTTTTTTAAGTTACTAAATAAATGTAACGGGACATTTAACTGTCGATGTGTGGACCTCCCGTTCTTGGTTGTGCTCTTCAACAAGTTGAGCACAACATAACTGACAAAAAAAATACCTTAAGCAAACATGAACTACGATACATTAATAGTCAAAGTAGCTTGGACACCAAATTCTGTGGCACAAAATAATTTTCAACATTTCAATATTTCCCTCAAGCAACATAAATGACCATTCAAGCAGTGCAATGGTAGGAAGATGGTTTGGAAACTGGATCCTATAATGGTTAGAGACCCAATTTAATTGTATAGAGGTAAACCAGCTTTACTTTGGCATGTCTACATACATTACACCAAATTATCAAAAAGTAGCTATGGTTATCTTCGGATAAATGAAGCATACACAGTAGCATAAACAGTGTGTCAACTGTATTTTTTAAATAAAGAACATGAAGCCACTTTTTTTAATGAAAAATAATTTATTTTGTGTGTGTGTGTGTGTGTGTGTGTGTGTGTGAGAAAGAAAAAAATAAAATAAAAATGCATGGATCGTTCCCTGCAACGATTGTCACCCCAGCGAACCTGGCCTAATTGTCCAAATTATGCAAAACTGGGTTATAATAACTGTTTGCTTCATATAATATTTTGTGAATTTGGAATTTGATATCTTTGGCGTGGGGTGGCAATCGTTGCAGGGAAGGAAGGAGAGATTTAAAAAAATGCTCGTCCTCGGAGAGAGGTGCTGGAGGAGGTGGAGGCGCTGGAGCAGGTGGGGGCGGTCTCCTCAAAACCTCCAGGAGGCACTGCTCCAGGTCATCGCCCCTCCCCTCCACTCTCCTTCTCCTTCTCACTGTTTGAAAAGGAGACAACATTTTTGGGTCAGGAAACCGACAAAAAATACATTCAACATGAAAGGCTAGGAATACATAACTAGTCATACTCAAAACATAATTCATGCATAGGGACCCTCATGACCACATAAACAAAGTGTAGCATGCAATAAATGTAATTTCTCTCATGTTAAATGACATACCTGGGGCGATAAGAGGAGTGGCAGGAGTGGCGTCAGCAGCAGGGGTTGGTGGTGTGGGTTCAGAGGCAGCAGCAGCCTCCTCCATGCTTGTGCTAGCGACATCTTCTGAGGTGACAAGAGGTTGTAATCAATCTATAGAACAAATCATGAATCTGTCATGCTGTGTGTGTGTGTGTGTGTGTGTGTTCACTTATCGACCAACCTTCACTCGCTGTCCCTGCTGCTGCCTCTGAACCCTGGTCCTCTGCGATCCTGTCTTCCTCGACCCCCATGTTGCTACTCGTCTCCCTTGGAGTAACAAACGGGTCGAGGGGTCTGCTGCTGACCCACTCCTCTTTCCTTCTGCCTCCTTCCTCCTCTCCCTCAGGTAGGTGTCCCTCAGCCCCTTCCATTTCTTACGGCATTCGTCCTCTGACAAGAAACAAACCTACGTTGTGAAATCTGAACTGAACTGTTGAGTGCTAACTGCTAACTAACTAGCTTGGTTCATAGTAAAATACAATTGATAGCTAGAATAAAGTAACTTTTAAAGTAAAGTAATTTTTTAAAACTTACCACCCAGCCCGACGTCTTGGCTGACCTTAGACCACGCAGTCGCCTTTTTATTGCGGTCTTTATATCCTTTCGTGTTAACGGCAAAAATGACTTTGTGGGCCGAAACGGCAAGTATTAACTTTTCCTCCATTTTTGCAGTTTGATCTGGATCAGGAAGTGAACGCTACGTCACTCGGGGAGTGAACGCTGATTGGCTGTTTCAACGCGAATGCCGCGGAAAAGTTGAAATATTTCAACTTCTGCGAAATCTGTCGCTCATTTGCGCGACAAAATCCACGTGAACGCGCCCGCCCGTCTTGGGGAAAACTGTCGCCCCGTCAATCAAATCTTGTCGCGGGTCCCGGCGACAAAAAGTTTTGCCCTATACGCGTCTCTACGTTCACTTAACATTGAAACGTGTCGCGGGGCGAAGTGCGGTGTGAACACACAGTTAAGCTGGAAAAGAACAAACAAACACTAATAAACTTGAGAAGGTGGGTGTGGATATGAAACATCAATAATGCATCAGATCCCTATGTCAGAAGAGTCGGTCTCGCTACTGTGTCGCCTGAATTTCTCCATCTCCGTCCCTTGGATCCTGTGTAGGGATGTCACGATACCAGAAATTTAGTAGTCGATACCAATAACAGTGAAATTCCACGATTCTCGATACCCAATTCGATACCACGGTCAAAAACAAAACAATAAATCCCATGTACTTTATTTATTAAAAACATTTAAACATTCCAAAAAACAGTGGCACTGGCATGTAGCCTTCAAGTAAGGAATAAAAATAAACCACTATTAACATTACAAAAAAAGAACAGTGGCATGTAGCGTTCAAGTAATAATATATATTTTTTTTTAAATCAAAGTCATGCAGCTATGCGGCTGGCGTTTACACTTGCGTGCATAGCGGGGTTTAAAACATAACTTCCATCCTAATATTAAGTAATATAACGCAGGTGCGCAAGGCAGCCACAGGAGACGCCAACATTGTTTTCAACTGCTCGGTACCGCGGCGTATTAATTAACCAAGTTTTGAAAAGAAAAAGTATTTGAAGCGAATAAGCAACGCTGTTTTTGATTTGTTTATTTGGTTTTGAACGAATAATTTTGGATGCATGCATCGGCTTTGAGTTGGTTTGTTTACTTTGAAATTGCATATGCTCGCAACGCACACGCACACGCACACACACGTTCACCGCCGCACCTACTACAACCTGCCGATCTTCAATCAAAACAACACCAAGTAAGTGATGCCGTACGCAGTCGTACCATGCGTGTTTAGAAGCGCAACATTGAAACGGGTCCCATCTGAAACAGTTGCGCGGCGTTCCAAACGCAAAGTACTTCCAGACGCGACTCTTGTTATTCTTTTTATCGACGAGTCGAGGCGGAGCCGTCGCACTCGCTGCAGCTGCCGTCTTCCATGTTCCCGTGTAGGTGTATATGCTGCCCACGTGACGTCCAGAGGAATTGCATCCTCGGTACCTACGGTACTAAGAAAAACAAGTATGTCACGTTTTTTTAATTTTGGTATCGACTTGGTACCGAAGTATCGGTTCTCGTGACATCCCTAATCCTGTGTTTAGCGGAGTCGTACACCTCGCATCGAGACTGGTGGAGCCTCGTCTCACAGATGGTCAGGTGTTTCTCCAGTCTTTCCGGTGCAAATTTTCTATCACAGTATTGGCAGGGAAGCAGCTGGGTGCTGGCTTCTGCCTTCTCTGGGATTGGATCTTCCACTTGAGAGCCCATGCACAGGCCGCCTCTGGCCCGCTTGTTCCTTCTTACCGCGAGAGCCGTGACCCCCAGCGGAGCTCCTCTCCCCCCCCTGCTGCTCTTCCTCCTTTTCGCTTGCTCTAGCCTGACTCAATTGAGACTCTCCTCTCGTTTTGACCGATGACTGAACGCTGCTCCTTTTAGTTCTTCCTTTATCGCCGTTCGAGTTCATCACTTCCACGCCCTCGTCGGCCCTCCTGCTGAGATGTCCGCTCGCTCCTGTTCCATAGTCGCTGGGCTGCTCCGCTCTCCCTGGTCTCCTGGGTGGAAACTTCTCCACCATTATGCCCTCTTGTGTGTTCCACTTGTCCATTTTTCCTTCCTGTGGATTGCCGGCCCTCCCTTCTGTCCACATCCCTCCTCCTGCCTTGTTCTCTGCTCCCTGTCTCTGAAGACTCCCTGTCCTGTATGATGGCCGTCCTCCAAACGTGCTCTGTCCTGAACAGCTTCTCCTGAAGGAGCAGCTGTTTCTTCTGTATGGCCTGGGCCAGACGCCGTTGTTCGCCAGGCAGCTGGTCGGGATCTCCCCACGGATGTCGGGATGTGCCGATGCCTGTGGCTGCCTTAGTGGGGTGATGGCGGCCCTCTGTGTGACCCAGTCTGGGGTTGAGGGCTCTCTTGACGGAGACAGGCTTCAGTGGAATACCGTCTGGTACATCTTCCTTAGCGTTAGAGCTGACGGGATTTTTCTTTGCAGAAGTACACTTTGTACGAAAGGTGTGTCCGGGTTGCCGAGACTTCTCCGGTGTATGTGCTGTGTCAACCCGCTCCCCACCAGGGGGAACCGTGGGCTAGTGGTGGACGGCGTATACCGCCGCCACCCACTAGCCGGCGGCAGAGAGCACGACTTCACTCACCACAATCACCCAGATGAGGTACACCTGGCCGGAGGGGGAGAAAGAGAGCTGGGGGACAACTTAAAAGGCAACCAAGGACTCACTCCAGGGGGAACAAGAACGACGAGCATTGTGGAAGACCGTCGATATACAGCCAGACTCGAGTCTCTCGGAGGCCATAGTTATTATAGTATATCTCTTGTTCACTAAGTGGTTTTTGTGAATAAACGCAGACTTCGGCTTTAACCTGGATTTGTGTCGTGGTGCTTGCCGTGAGATACAGACAATTGTGAATCAAGACGCCACAGTGGCTGATGCCTCTTTTCCTCGCAGACTTTTTCTTTTTGTTTGTTGATGCTTGAGTGGTCCATGTTGCTGCTTGAACTTGAACCCTCCAGAGTGCTGCTGAGCGCGGACCTGGATAATAAATAGATGCAATCAGATGAAGAAAAAATAACTGACAAATGCAAACAAACACAGACATGCAGGGTTTGCACCGATCTCGGGAAGTAGATATCACCCGACACAGGATTCGGCTGACCTTCAGCTGCAGATTCTTGTTGAACTTGATTATTTTATATACATAGATATGGTGTGTTATGATATTTTAGAGCGGTTCAATCACAAAAGCCCCTGTCAGGGAGTCACATGGGAGTATGGGCGGTACCACCCCCATACTAGTTTACGACCCGTTTATTCAATGGCCCTGGCAGGGCGCTATCCTGGTGAGCATGAGCAATACAGTGGGAAACATTATAACAAATCAAATCAATCCCCAACAAAACATCGTCTCTACAGGTGTGTGGCTAAGTGTGGTGCAAGACCAAAACGAACATCAAACAATCTCGAAAAGGCACGATGAATACCAAGACAAACATGGCCGCAGAAAAATGGCGATCCTATTGAATGCAACCTAATTGCATTCAATTATTTGATCCAATGGCTACAATAAAAAAAAATGTTATCGCAGTCACCTTTCCCCCTCACCCATTGAACTCCTACAGATTTTCAGGTGAAACTGGATTATTTTGAAACGTATGATGTTTGTGTGCTATATCCAGGCTATATCCCTATATATATATATATATATATGTATGTATGTATGTATGTATGTGTATGTATATATATATATATATATATATATATATATATATATATACACACGATTTGGGCCTTAATGCCATACAGTCCTGGTGTTTGTTGCGTAACATGCCATTGATATTTGGCAATATAGTGCCGAGAGATGAGTGCTGGAATCTTTTAACGTTGCTTCTGCAGATTATGGATATTGCATTTTCTCCTATTGTAACATATGGTATGACCATCTTCCTGAAACACATTATTGTTGAGCATCATCAGCTTTTTAAGCATGTATTTCCTACTAAAAACCTCCTACCTAAGCATCATTTCATGACGCACTATCCTCGATGTATAAGGGAAATTAGACAAATTTTGCACACTTGGTGTATGCGTTACGAGGCAAAACATAACTTTTTTAAGACCCAGCTTAAGAGTTTCAAAAATATCACTAAGACGTTGGCCAAAAAACATCAAAGATACATGGCCTTTTATTTGGAATCAGTCAACCAGTGTAGATTGACTATTGGTCCAGGAAAAATGTTGCCGCTAAGCAAATTGAAGGAAGGCCCTGAAATTGCTGCCAAACTAAACACTGAACTATCTACTAATGTTCTGTCAGTAAAATGGGTAAAACACAATGGCACTGAATATCGGCCTGGTTTATTGGTGTGTGTTGAGGTAGCTGCTGAGATGCCAGTATTTTTTCAAATCCAGACTATTATTGTGAAAGATGAGCAAGTTACACTTCTACACCTGGCTCAGGTGTAGAAACAATTTGTTTTGATGAACATTATTATGCATTTAAAATAGTTTTAAAGCCATTCCAGGCAGTTAAGGTGGTTCATGAACCAGTGGATGTTCAAATGGGGTATGGATCAACAGACTAGTTTATAGTGTTGAAGGTAGAATCAGTAACCAGAATGCTCTACACATTAATATTTAACATTGCAGTGTTTAAAAACATCTGATTCTACCTTTTTAAAATAGATTTTATCTTTTATCTTAATCCTATTTGTACGATTTTCTGTCAAACCGTTCATATTTGACTAGCTTTGGGTACTCTGGAGTGTTTTAACTGGAGCTGCTGTTTATCATTGACTTGCCCTAGCTTTAAATTGCATTATTTGTTAAGCCAAAACATGGTAATGCGTGCAGTATGAAGGGGGAAAGAATGCACCAGTAGGCATAGGACTGGGTGTTGAAAATGAGGCCCGTCAAATTGGTACTATCCCTTTAACAATGTTTGTTCATATAGATTGCTGCAGTTTGTAGGATCATTTACAATGAAGACAAGTGCAGATTGTATGTCTCTTAAAAACAATGCTTTTTCATCTGCAAGTAAAGTCTCTGTAAAATCAAGGGTTAAGGATTTTAATAAATTTGTTTTAAGACATGGATATTTTGTGTTTTGCTTTTCTCCTGCAGACATTCACATTTTTACTTATTTCAGTGTTAGCTGGACATGTTAAGGTTTAAGTGTTGCATAAGAATAACACTAGCAGGGAGTAAATACACAAGTTTATGTTTTAACACTGGAAGGTTAAAAAATCAACACTAGGGAGTAGTCTCAGTGTTAAGTCTAGCACCCATTAGGAGTTAATTCTGATTAACATGTGTCAAATGTTACTAACACTTATCAGTGTTATTTTCATCATAGTGTAAAACTTCAGTAACACTTTTCAGTGTTATATAGTCACAAATATTAACTCTTACCGGAGTTGAATTAACTCTCAGAATTGAACTCTATGGCAAGTGTTACTTTAACACTTTGTAGATAGGGAACGTATGTTATCTGGAATAGTGTTAACATTTACTCTTTAAGTGTTGGATTTACACTGCCAATTTTGCTGTGTATCCTCAAATAGTACAATTATTATCCGATTGAATAGTTTTTGATATTTCACTATCCTCTAAGTTATAATATCAGGTATCATGTTCTGTTGTGTGCGTGTGTGTGTGTGTGTGTGCGTGAAGGTTGTAGAAATGTAGAACTCTCGTCGCCGCTCTCTGGTGCTCCCTTCTGGCAGTCTCACTATACTGTCCGCATGTTTCACAAAAAGAGTTTGGAGAGACGTTGTCAGTGTCTGTATGTTGCTTCAATTCTCCCAATATCCCAGTCTCTGCCTCACTTTCCCTACCATGTCCGGCCAATTTTCAGTACCCTCCCCTGTCAAATTTGACCCCAAGTATCTTTAAGTCAGTCTGTTTAATGGTCAGGGGGAGTCCAGTTGTCTCGGTCACCGTCCATGGTCCATAAAGGGCTTGGGTCTTCCCTCGGTTGAGTTTGGACCCAGAGGCCAGTCCGTATGAGTCGGTCAAGTCCAGTGCCCTCTATAAAGAAGAAAGGTCCGTACATAAAATGTTAACGTCGTCCATATATAAAACACATTTGCTAAAAAGTCACCCGCTTCCCGGTATGCCCACCCCTTTAATCCATGGGTCCCTTCTCAATACCTGGGCTAGTGGTTCTATGCACGCCACATAGAGGAGAGCAGATAACGGACAACCCTGACGGACCCCGCAGCGCAAGTCTACTGCTTTTCTAAGTTGCCCGTTAACAAGAAATTTGCTGGTGATGTCCCGATACAGCAATCCCACCCACTCTACATACCTTTGTGGAAAACCCATTTTTTGCAGTACCTGGAAGAGGTACTGGTGCGAGACCAGATCAAAAGCTTTCTCAAAATCTAAATTTAGGACTACTAGTCTAATATTTCTGTTTCTCGCATAACAGATGGTGTCTCTAATCAGTACTAGGCTGTCGGTGATCTTTCTCCCCGGTATGCCACAGGTTTGGTCCGGGTGGATTACATCCCCTAAAACAAGACATTCTGTTGGCTAAAAGTTTGCTAAAAAGTTTACAATCGACATTTAAAAGAGTAATTGGTCTCAAGCAGCTGGTTGCACCAGCAGAACGTAAAGTCCCACTTAAGCTACGGTGAACGTAAATTGCCCAAACGTTCCACTTTACACTCTACTAAAAAAATAGCAGTTGCACCAAGCAGATAGTTTCAACATAACACTAAGTTATAACTTATATTTTACACCTCCCCTCTAGCTGGTGTAAGTTCCATTCCAACGATAAAGACCGGTAAACGTTAAACGATTTAAATACCAAAGATGGCTATTCGTTTTGAGCAATGGGAAGAGGAGTTTCAACGCGGTTTGCGTCGGGAACGAATTGTCCGTGACTGTATAGATCCATTTAATGAGTATGATGATGTCGATCTATATGCGCGATTTCGGTTTCGCCGGGCGGAATTACTTAGAATAACCGGCCTTCTTGACAACAACCTGCAGCACAACACCAACCAAAATTCGGCTCTAAGTCCAGCGATGCAAGTGTGTTTGGCTCTGAGATATTTTGCCACTGGGTCTTTTCAGAACCTAGTTGGTGACTCGGTCCATGTGCACAAGTCTACTGTCTGCAGAGCGGTTCGAGCTGTGGCAGTGTCTCTGTGCCGGCATCTGAACACATATGTTCGCTTCCCTGTACAGCCTGCAGAACTTAACCATGTCCATCAACAATTTTATCATATCGCTGGTTTCCCAAATGTGACAGGCTGTGTTGACGGAACACACATCCGTATCAAGACCCCAATGGACCACGAACCTGTTAATGTTAACAGAAAAGGATACCATTCCATAAATGCACAGAAAGTCTGTGACGCCGACCTTAAGATTACGAATTGTGTTAGCAAATGGCCAGGATCTAAACATGAAAGCTACATACTACTAGCCTGGTTGGCACGACTTTCCAATGTTGATACTCAGCATTGGGTCTGGCCAAGAAGTTAAGAGAATCCATTTCTCAAAGCGCATCCTTCAAACCTGGTTTACCCGCCCCCCTCAAATGCCTCAGTCTGCTATTGGTCGAAGCCAGAATAGGCGGTGTCGAAGCTTAAACCAATCACACCGCTCTTTCCTTTTTCTTTTCTATAAATGCCTCCAGGGCTGCTCTCTGCTCGGTTTTCAATACAAATGTCCGGTTGAAATCTTTCAACACAGCATCGACTGCTGTGTTGAACGCTGTCCGCTGCTCCATGCTGCTGTTTACAATGAGGTTCCGGTCGCTGCTCTACAGCGTCACTTACTTGAACACGCCTCTACCCAGAGCCGTTGGAGAGGCTCGACGTTGATTGGCTCTCGAAAAAGAGGGTGGAGTTCCCGAAAATTCGGGAGACAGAAATCGAGTTAATAGCACGGTTGGCCAGACTAGAAGTCAGCAGCGCTTTTGCGAGGCGTGACGTCACTAGTGTGGGCGCGACCAGGCTAACATACTACGGCACTCACAGTTCGGGGAAGACTTTGAGGCAGGGAGACACCCTGGAAGGCTCCTCGGTGACTCTGGGTACCCTGAGGGATTGGCTTATGACCCCATACTTGTCACCTGCCAGTCACTCGCAGGAGCGCTACAGTGTTGCCCACATTCGCACAAGAAATGTGGTCGAACGCTGCATAGGAGTGCTGAAGAAGCGGTGGGCCTGTTTGCATAGAGGTGACTAAAAAAATATTGCTGAATTATATTTCTAAATTAGTTAGTCTTTGTGAAATCATATTGTCAGAGACTTTTCTGTGATTAAAAAGCCCTAAATCTGTATTAAGATGTAAGATTGGCAAGTATTTCCAAAAACTGTACATGTAAGACACATGACTTACATACATGTATAAGTAGGTCTAAGGCTATTCCTCCTGTATGAATTAAATTACTAACAGGCATCAATATGGAGCCGGACAGGGCAGCTGTTGTAGCAGGTGCCTGCGTTGTTCTCCACAACATGGCAATGGAGTGGAAGGTGCCTCTGATGGAGTATGGATTGCAGGACCTCGAAGGAGACCAAGACGTCCCCCAGCATAATGTGGCTGTACCAGCCGGGGCAGTAGCTACCCGGGACAACCTCGCTACCACCTATTTTTAGATGAAGGCTGTAATAAATTCGGCTTACTATGTAGCCACCCTAAATTCTACTAAGCTGCGTGTTCTTATACAGTATAAATAAGTCATACTAACACCATATTGATAGGTTAAGACTAGAGCAACAGCTCATGAACAGACAAGGTGCATAGGTTACTCCTCGTTAGACATAGATGATTTACTCAGATGCAGATGACTTATATAAAACCACAGTTTAACTTTTTGAATAAGTAGTCCTATCTAGCATGAATGACTGATTCAACCATACAAACCATATTTTTCTGAAAGAAAATACACCCTCAGGATGTGATATATTTGATATATTTCCTTACTATTATTAATATGCATGTTGACTAATCTGATATCAAACACTGATTACTGGTTGCCACTGACTAATGGCATAAAAGTGGTACTGCGTAATATCATTTACAGATGTAACATTATTACAATGTGAACTTAATTGTTGTCAATGACACAAAAGACACTTGCAATCAAACTGGATTACTTCAGATTGGACTAATGCAGCAAGTAAATACTTGCGTATTTCTCAGATTGTACTGAAACTGTACGTCTTCCCATTGCTGCTGTGCCCTTAAGGGGCTGGGCCTTTATGGTCTACACACCCTTTTGGAATGAAGAACAACAAACAGATTGATCAGTTAATTAATTTATTAAATCTCAGTGAGTGTGTTGTAGCCATAGGTTCTCAGCTCCTCCTGCAACTTTAATATTTCTAAATTTTGTTTTTGTTTTTCCAATTCTAATTTCTCCTTCTCTATCTTTATCTTTTCTGTCTCTTGCTTACTTTTCTCTATTTCTACTTGTAAAAGTTCCTCTCTAAGGAAGTCAATGTTAGTTCCTCTCCTAATACGTTTTGGTGGTGGTGGTGGAAGGCTTTCTGGGATGGTGATGGGCGCAGTGTCCTCATGGCTCGTCATGGGCACAGTTCCAGGGTCCTCCAAGGGCATGGGTGCAGATTCCACCACAGTCACGTTGTTCTCTGGGCCAGCAGTGGCTTCGGCCTCCTCCTGGACCATGGGTTGCACCACGCCACTCTCCACGCCCCCCCCCCAACAATCCCTCTAATACAAGGAGAGGTGTCCCCAATTATATCTAAAACCATAGATGAGTATGGCCCCATATCCCCTTTTCCACCACCCCCAGTTGGCACATTCTTCGGGAAATCTTCAGCTGCCTGCATCTTCAGGTCGCTCCATTTCTTGCGCACATCTTTGACCTCCCTCAATTCTACCCCTTTGGCAGTAATAGCTTCGGTAATATGTTCCCATGTTTCATTTTTTTTTTTTTTTTGTAATATAATTATTTAGCTTGGCTTCAAGCACAGTTTTGTTCTCATTGTATAGCGTCAACAGTAGCACAATTTCATCATGAGTGAAGTTTTTCTTGCGAGGACGGCGGTCAGACATGGTCAGGCCTGAAACACATGAAAATCAAAGTTACTAGCTCATTCTACACTTCCTGCAGCAGACAAAAGAACTGGGACTCCTGCCATTATACACTTTAGTCCATGAGCCAACGACCCCAAAAGGGGCGTAACTACTAGCACTGGGTGCTGTACATGTGTATTGAATGAAGTGAATGCAGGCTAAACTGTATTTGCTATAGTCTCTTTATACTATTGAGTCAAAGTCAAAGTAGTTTTATTGTCGATTTCTTCACATGTCAGACATACCAAGGAATCAATGTATTTTGCAATATACTAATGACACTCAATTCTCTTTGGACAAAGCGGCATTTGTTAACGTGATATTGTCAATCTGACATAGCTAGCAGCTAGTGTTACTTTACGTTAGTCTTATCACTTCAGAAACATTGTAAACATGTTTTTAACACAAATGGCAGCAACGAGAAGTAGACCAAACTAAAGAATAACATTAAGCACAGTTGCTGATTGAATAGTGTGAAGCTGACTTACCTAGGACAGATGATCTCTGTCGTCGACTAGTTTTCTTGCTTGGCAACGGCAATTTTGCAGAAGTTGGCAGTTAATTCCGTTAATACCTTCTTCACGTGACAATAGTTGCTAAACAACTTACCTCCTCGAGGGATAAAATAAGAAACAAATCCAGCACGTACAAACCAATATTCTAGAGCTATTCCATACAATGCATAGCCAGGTAGCGGCTAACTCGACAAAAACAAACGACACTCACACAACGAATAGCATACAAAGCAGCAATGAGCTGCAATTTATTATAAAAATCCGCCATCAAATAGCTTAACCTCACGCCTCACGCCCAAGTCAATTTTAGAGAATAAATGACTGTCGAACTGTTTTGTTCACCCTCTCATTTGGGTGCTAACGCGTCTTCACTCCGATAAGGTGGAAACTTGCCGGTATCAGCAACTTCCTGTTTACATTGTTTGCTGTCAACGATTGGCTTGAAATTATCTAAACGTCATTAAATGCGACACTGCTACAATTTACGCACTACTAGTAACGTTATAACTTAAGTTATGGTGGTGCAACCAAAATTTAGAACACCTTTAGTTTGACACTAGCTACATCAAGCGTAGGGTTAAGGTGAGCTTTACACCCGAACTTATGATCGGCTTTACGTTCTGCTGGTGCAACCGCCTGCAGTTCTTTAGGTCAGTCTTGTCGTCTTTTTGTGTAATAGTTTTACTATCCCTGATCTAAAGCTGTCTGGTAGTCGGCCTAGTCCTTGGAATTCCGTAAAAACAGTCAACAAGTCGGTTGCTAAAATGTCCCAGAAGGACCGATAAAATTAGAGTGGAAGCCCATCTTCCCCCGGCGATTTTCCCCTCTTAAAACTCGACAAACAATTGAAAAGTTCTAAAAGGTTAAAATCCCGGGTTAAAAACGTACTCTCACCGATTTTCTTTTGTATTGTATTCAGGATCTCCTCTTTTGTTTCTTCTTCTATACGTTTTTCATTATACAGCTCTCTGTAGTAAGACTATTTCATCCATAATTTCGTCTTGCATTTCAGTGTGTTCCCCATTTTTCTTTTTTTTATTTAAAGATACCCTCCCCACTGTTTATAATTTTTTTTTAAGAAATATCGGGTACATTTTCCCCCTTCTTCTATGTCTCTTTCTTTACTTATGATTATAATACCCTTGCTTTTAATTTCTGCTAAAACCGACATTTGTGCTTTTACCTCTCTTATTTCATGATTGTAGTCGAAACCTTGTTGTTTTAATTTAAAATACCGTTGTAGTCTTTTCTGCAGCCCCACCATGCATCTATTTTTCTGTTTTTAGGGACCGAGCCAAACTTGGCAAGGACCCTATTGAAACCCTCATGTTTCTTCTTATTATTTTTAGGCCACTTCGACTGCATTTTTCCCCCCCTGCACATATTCGAAAACTCATTTTTTTTTTTGTGCATTTTGTGGGACTGCTGTAAAATTTTATATTCTAGCCCTCAAATTCACATTCGCCCCTAGGTGGCGCTATACCAACTATGCCAAAATTTCAACGTTTGCACAAGCATAACTCGTCACCGGTTGGACCTAAACTCATGAAACTTTGCACACATATGCAAATCCTCATAATGAAGAAATTTGCAGATACTAACTTAGCACTTCCGGTAGCCAGATTTCCCGCCATTTTGAATTTAGTTAAAAACAGTAAATTCCCCAAGGATCCCAGGTTTTTCGACTTTGACAAAATTCCTTTGGCACATATCATCTATGGCCCATTATCTTCAATCTGACATAAGGATTAGTCTGTAGGATAAATTTCAAAGTACCCATGAGCCATTGAGTTCAAAAAGGGGTGTGTTTTTCACCCCAAAAATAGTAAATTGCACATATCTTCATTAATTGGACTCCTATGGTGTTGGACCTCTCTACTAAAGTTGTTCATAATCAAATTCTGAACAAGAATAAGTCAACAATTTTTCAAATGGGGCGTGGCATCGAAGTGGGCGTGGCCCGTTACTAAAATAGCCACAGTTCATAGACGCAATGTTTGATTTGAGCGGGACCAACTCAATGGCCGTTAGGTACCAAAGTTCTAACTGCTCACCAAAAATTAAGTCGATTTAAAAAACAACATGGCCGCCAGAGGAGGGTCGATCACTCTGGGGACACCGTAATAGTTATGAATATGAAATTCACAGGACACGTGTAAACTGGTGCCTCTAGCTCACATACCAAAATTCGTGTTTCTCATGTGTGTAGCGCCCCCTACAGGAACTTTAAAAAGCAGCCCCTGCGCCACGTTTCACCAATATGTATGAAAATCGGTAGGCACGTATAAGGTCCCATGACCTACAGAAAAGCCTCTTGGACCCATGCTCCAAACCCCACCGGAAGTCGGAAATTTTAATTATTTCATTTTCACTCTCGGCGGCCATTTTGAAAATTTTTCACTTTTTTGCCTTGTATTTGAATGAACTCCTCCTAGGGAATTTATCGGATCTGCTTCAAAATTGGTCAGTACAGTCATGAAGTGGTGCTAAACCAAAATCGGGCTATTTGTGACTGTACGTTGAAGGGCGTGTCCGTGGCATGCCGTCAAAGTTGGCCATTTTTGAATTCCGTCGCCTTGTATTTGAACTAACTCCTCCTAGGGAATTTATCGGATCTGCTTCAAATTTCAGTACAGTCATGAAGTGGTGCTGAACCAAAATCGTGCTATTTGGGACTGTACGTTGAAGGGCGTGTCCGTGACGTGATGTCAAAGTTGGCCATTTTGAATGGAATTTCACTTTTTCACATTGTATTTGAACGAACTCCTCCTAGGGTATTTATCGGATCTGCTTCAAAATTGGTCAGTACAGTCATGAAGTGGTGCTAAACCAAAATCGTGCTATTTGTGACTGTACATTGAAGGGCGTGTCCGTGGCGTGCCGTCAAAGTCGGCCGCTTTCAATTCCGTGGTCTTATTTTCGCTTTTTTCCCCTTGTATTTGAACGAACTCCTCCTAGGGAATTTATCGGATCTGCTTCACAATTGGTCAGTAGAGTCATGAAGTGGTGCTGAACCAAAATCGTGCTATTTGTGACTGTACGTTGAAGGGCGTGTCCGTGGCGTGCCGTCAAAGTTGGCCATTTTTGAATTCCGTCGCCTTGTATTTGAACTAACTCCTCCTAGGGAATTTATCGGATCTGCTTCAAAATTGGTCAGTACAGTCATGAATCGTGCTATTTGTGACTGTACATTGAAGGGCATGGCCGTGGCGTGCTGTCAAAGTTGGCCATTTTGAATGGAATTCTTTCACTTTTTCGCCTTGTATTTGAACTAACTCCTCCTAGGGAATTTATCGGATCATTGATGTAGGGTTAATGAACATGTAATTCAGTTAAATGTGGTCTTACATGTTAATGTCAAAACAATCAGTAGGACACCACAGGGCACCTCTGCTTCTACAGATTACATAAATTCGCGATTTTTTTTTAAAACTGCGCTTTTTTAAAACTGCGCACAGTGATGAACGGGACCTCGTGCTGGCTTGCGGCTGCGTCACGTGCGGTCCTAACATGTGCACATCTTGCCAGCACACATGTTACGACGGCACGTGACGCGGCCGCAAGCCGGCGCAAATTTTTTTTAAAACTGCGCTTTTTTAAAACTGCGTGCAGTGATGAACGGGACCTCGTACCGGCTTGCGGCTGCGTCACATGCGGTCCTAACATGTGCACATCTTGCCAGCACACATGTTAGGACGGCACGCGGCCGCAAGCCGGCGCGAGGTCCCGCTCATCACTGCGCGCAGTTTTAATTTTTAGTTTTATCCCTGCCTTTCTAAAAAAAAGTCTTTGTCTTTCCCTTCACCATTTCCCACCAGTGTGCGCGTGTTTCGTACAAGTCTTGGAGGGTCTGCCATTGACTGAATTGCTCCCTGTACTGACTGGCTAAATCTATATCTTCTATCAGGGAGCAATTCAGTTTCCACAGACCACTACCTTTTGTCTCACCTGAAGGGAGTGAAAGGGTGCAGGAGAGCATAGCGTGATCGGAAAGGAAAGGGGTTAATCTAGCATCGGTTGGCGGGCAGTCTCTGGTAAAAATATAGTCTATTCGAGAGGCTCTGGAACCATCACTACTGAACCAGGTGAAGCCCTCCTCCTTTGGATGCAAGGTTTTAAAACAGTCTTTCAGTTTAAAATCCCTGCACTGAGCCTTCAATAAAACCGACGTCTTGTGTACTCTAAAATCTTTCCCCGCTCCTCTCCGATCGCTCCTTGTTAAAATACAATTAAAATCTCCCCCTAAAACTAATGGCACTCTGCCTAGCATGTGGGGCTGCAGGTCTTGTAAAAGGTAATGTCTGTCATTTTTGTTGTTAAAACCATAAATGTTTAAGAGATTAAAATCCCTTCCCATAAAAGTCCAGTGTGCTAAAAGTGCCCTTCCGTCTCTCACCACAGTGCTGCCCTTCACCAGGATGGAGGGGTTCTTGATTAAAATGGCCACCCCGTCGTTTTTGTTTTCATTCGACCCGCTCCATAAGGATATTTGTGGCCATTTCTCCTCCCATCTCCTGTAGTGGTTTAAAAACGGTAGCGCACATTCTTGGAGTAAAAACACATCTGACTTAAAATTGTTAAGAAAGGATAAAATCGTTAGTGCTCTGACTGTTGATTTCACACTTCTCACATTTAGTGTGGAGACAGTAAGCACCATGATTATGGTAAAAAAAATTACAGCCTAGCATTAAAAGACTAAATAAAACGGTCTGGGTTTAAAACCATTTAAAAAAAGTCATCCAATGCTTTGTGAATGAAGCTCTCCCTTTATCTCAATAGGGGATGAGTAAAGTTTTTCTGCTTCATTTCCCTCCCAGATTCTAGTTCGGTGCAGTGCAATATTTAAAAAAGAGAGTGTTGGGAGGGTTGTTGGGGAAGACTCTGGCCTCCTCCACAGACCGACTGTCTGAGGAGCCAGCTCTTCTCCGAGGCTCCTTCGGTCTCAGAGGACAACTCTGACACTGTTCTCTTACCAGACTGGGCTCCTGGGAGGGAGGCTTCATTGGACTCCACTTCAGACTATTCCCCCTAGCTGACTGTTACCATACTCCCGGTTTCGTCAGAGTCTGAAGTGGAACCCGACTCAGATCCGCCTGCTGCCTGGTCTCCACCACCTTCTATCACCCCACCACTTGGTGGGGCAATCTCAGGCCCCTCCCCCTCTGCCGCCTCTCCCCCAATCACTGCGTTTGGCGGGAGAGTTGATTTTTCCAGCCTGGTGTCTCGAATTGTTTGTGCCCTCTCGTCTGCCATTTTCTTTGCATTTTGTTTTACTTTGTTAGCAAAGGATTTCGGGCAATCTCTGAAGAGATGGTTTGAGTCTCCACATAGGTTGCATTTCCTGCCATTGGTACACTCTTCAAAAGAGTGTCCAACTTCTCTGCATTTGCCGCAAACAACCTTGGCACACGCTTCTGCCAGGTGCCCTTGCTCACCACACTTGCGGCAGAGCTTGGGCTGTCCCTGGTAGTGAATGTAGCCCCTGTTCTCTCCAAGAACCATCATGGATGGGAGATGTTTCAGGCCCTGGAAACCGTTTGGGTCCCGCCATTGTTGTATGGGGACCCTCCATGCACAGTTCCAGATGACATCCTCATCTCTCACCTTGGTGGCCTGGGCCCTCACAGTGCAGTATCTTGCCAGCCATATACAGATATCAGCATTTACAGTTTCATTGAACATCCTGACGATTACCGTTTTAATGGAGTCGTCATTTAGTCTCTCCACTTCAAATGCTGAAAACTGATCTTTTACCGTGTCGTAGCGTGTCCAAAACTCTTTCAGGGTTGTTGCGGAAAGGAAGCTCACATCGAATCCTTTGTTAAAGGGCAGAGTAAGAATACAGTTGAGGTCATTTGCTTTAAACTTCAGGATTCCTTGGATGTGCTTTCTTGAGAAATCTAGCCGTGAGATCTGTATAAATGATCCATTCAATGACTTGAATTTAAAACGTACACTATGGTGCCTCCTCATGCCGGTATGGTTAACCGACATGGCAGAGACACCACGTGCTTAAAACAGTAAAAGTTAAAAACAAAGATATTAAAATACCAGTGAGTACCAACACAATAAAATCCACTGACCTTATCACAAACGACCTGGACAATGGATTTCTTGATGAGGGGTTTAAACAGATACGTTGTCCACCCTAGTTCATCTAGAAAATCGAACACTTTCCTCCGCAACTGCTATATAATTGCCACAAAGAAGACAATATATAGACAGCCAATTGAGGTGATCACTGTCTCAGCCAAAAGGCCGAGAAGCGAAACCCACACATGGTCAGACCTAGAGGCCACCTTCCCAGACAAGATGCTCTGCTTGGTGGTTTAACAGCGAAAACAACCTCAGCCTATACAAATTCAAAAGGACCACTAGGCGTCCAACACACATAGCGTGTTGTCAGACTATATTTATCCTGAAAAACTAAACAAGTTTATTTATCATTTGTGCTAATGCAGCTTCTCTTGGGATTATCTGGTTCATTCAGAAAAATACAGCATCGTTTTTATTTGCCATCAAAACGTATCCCATAATTCTGAGATACTTAACTTGTTGATTCAGAAAAGCATGCAGTGAATGCATTACACTTCCCCAATAAACTCACACTGGCGCGTCTGAATAAACCGGTGACCAAGAATGCTCTCCTCATTATGCCGTCACAAACCCAGGCAGCCTTACCAACAGAACTCACAGGCAATATAAGCAGGACAGAGCCAGATTCTGCTCAGTTCTTCTTGGACCTCATTAGCGACAGGTAGGCAAATATCCTCAAATAGTACAATTATTATCCAATTGAATAGTTTTTGATATTTCACTATCCTCTAAGTTATAATATCAGGTATCATGTTCTGTTGTGTGTGCGTGTGTGTGTGACGCGCCTGAAGGTTGTCGAAATGTAGAACTCTCGTCGCAGCTCTCTGGTGCTCCCTGCTGGCAGTCTCACTATACTGTCCGCATGTTTCACAAAAAGAGTTTGGAGAGACGTTGTCAGTGTCTGTATGTTGCTTCAATTCTCCAAAACTGTTGGCGGTAAAGATCCGGTCACGGTAAACAATTGCAGGCAAAAAGCTTGAGATGAAAAGAAAAAGCTTACAGCACCTGGTATTCCCAGGCGGTCTCCCATCCAAGTACTAACCAGTCCCGACCCTGCATAGCTTCCGAGATCGGGCGTGTTCAGGGTGGTATGGCCGTAAGCAATTGTACCCGTCGCCAAACACGCTTTTATACAGGAGCACATTAGGAGTGAGAAAGCTGCTGAGGCCAGGGGTCGCACTTGTACAGAAACAATGATTAGATGAATGAAGGAATACGTTATTCCAGACTCAAAGCTCCATATAAAAATGCAATGCAATACACTGCGTATGCGTTTGTGTAAACGTTTGAAGAAATGTAGCGCTCAAACACCTGGGTTGCACTGCAGTGCGATGCAGGCATTCGTAGGTATTTTTTCTTTAGAACAACATAATCAGGGGAGAGCGCGAACGCAGTCCCCCACTACCAGAAATTATGCAATTGAGATTCCCACATTTGGAGAATTTGCACGGGTCAGCAACAGCCTCAGTGCAACGGCTGAGC